>NC_140165.1:97713542-97889004 GCF_963971535.1 Notolepis coatsorum | reverse complement strand
TCTTTTGTTTGGTGGTGAGGGGGTCTATGCAAATGAGTAATTCACTTTCTGTTTTTTGAGGGTTACAAGTGTGAATAATATTTATAGTTATTATTTTTTATTCTTAATTTGATAAGAATAGGACAGACATGTATAAGCATTATGCTGTACTATGTACTATGGCCCATTCAACATCGGGTATCTATCGTTCCGGACGTGGGAACGTTATATTTTTTTCATTCATACATTGTTGTGTTAATACCGTCGAGAATATAAGTATGTTTTTAAGCTTTTCTGCTGTAATTCCAAAAACGCTAGTTATAGGCCCAAACGCATATGATATCGATTGGCGTTTCTTTCCTATACATGCTATATTAAAAAAATTTAAATGTATATGATCGGTATACATTATGCTTCATCATGCGTGAAGGAAAGGGGGGGGGGGGGGGGGGGGTCGTTTATTATTCCTTGATCGTCAGTAACGGCTTTATTTAGTATGGGTTGATATATTGATCAGACTGATTGCAAACAAAGAAATGGACAATCAAGCTGAAAGTAACGTTAGTGTCCTCTTACCGTTCGCCGATGAGACTGGAGGAAAAATATCCCAATTATTTGACGTCGATCTGCTAGATCCATTTCCGGTTTGTATGACGCAATAAACGCTGAAATCATATCGATTATTGCGTTTAGAAAGCGATCCAAATGCACTCGAGTGTGTATATTGATCCACGCCACAATATATCTCTGGCGGAGGAATTTCCTCGATGCACCGATCGCCACTTCCGGTTTGGCGTGAGTGTAACTCGCCCGACCATCCACCAGGCAGCGGTATTGAGGCGTTGCAATATCAGAACAGGGTCCGGCTGCGATCCGGAGGGACGCTGGATGAATTATGAATGCCATGGCGAAAAAATTAAATATTGATCCCAAACACGTGATACGCCGTTGTTGGCATTCAACGCATGGCGGGCAATAACGATTTACGCCATTCTTGGCGCACAATGTGTTAAATATGCACAGTGTACTTCAGTGTACTTACCATGTACTTTGTGTATTCACTGTGTGCTTCAGTGTACTTACCATGTACTTTATGTATTTACCGTGTGTTTCAGTGTACTTACCATGTACTTTGTGTATTTACTGTGTGCTTCAGTGTACTTACCATGTACCTTGTGTATTTACTGTGTGCTTCAGTGTACTTACCATGTACCTTGTGTATTTACTGTGTGCTTCAGTGTACTTACCATGTACCTTGTGTATTTACTGTGTGCTTCAGTGTACTTACCATGTACTTTGTGCATTTACTGTGTGCGTCAGTGTACTTACCATGTACTTTGTGTAGTTACTGTGTACTTCAATCTATTTACAATGTACTTCTGTGTAATTGCAGTGTGCCTTGAGTACCTCAGTGCACTTACTGCATACTTTGTGTACTTTGGTGTCATTACTGTGTACTTATGGTGTACTTCAGTGTCATTACTGTGTACTTTGTGTATTTACAATGTACTTAAGTGTACTTACAGTGTACTTCATCTGGAAGTTCTGCACCAGGTTGAGGTCTACAAACATGCGTATGGTGGCCTGGGTGGTCTCAGCATCCGACAGCTCAAAGTCACTGAAGCTGAAGTCCAGGAGACGTAACGTCTGGGCCGACGGAACTGTGGCTGCCTTTAGACACACACACACACACACACACACACACCACACACACACCACACACACACACACCACACACACACACACACACACACACACACACACACACACACACAACACACACACACCACACACACACACACACACACACACACACACACACACACACACACACACACACACACACACACACACACACACACACACACACACACACACACACACACACACACACACACACACACAAATGTACACACAGAGAGAAAAGCAGAAAAAGGAGATATGACAGTGTTAATGGATATATAGATGCAAGGACACACACAAACACGTGCACGCACACACACACTTCTCAGGGGATGATTGGGATCTGTAGCCAGCAGCCATAAATAATGGATGAGCTGTGATCAGCAAAGTCTGCACCTATCTGTAATCTGCTAGCCTGGCCTAAACCTACACACAGACCGAGAGACAACGAGAGAGAGATGGACAGAGACATGGACAGATGGACAGACAAAGAGACCAATAGAAAGAAAGAAAGAAAGAAAGAAAGAAAGAAAGAAAGAAAAGACAGACAGACAGACAGACAGACAGACAGACAGACAGACAGACAGACAGACAGACAGACAGACAGACAGACAGACAGACAGATAGATAGATGAAAACAGGGTAGAAAGATGTTGACAGAACAACCTTCTCCCTCTTTCTTTCCTTCTTTTTATATCTCTCTCTCTCTCTTATCATTTGACCTCTCTATCATTCCTGCTATCTGTTTTAACAGGTCCCCCATCATCTCTGTCCCCATTCATCTCAACACCATTTTAAATGAGGGTAATGTTTTGGTTATGTTAGAAACCTGTTGTATGTTAGAACTATTTTATGTCCGTTATATTTTATTATTTTTAGCCTATTTTTAAACTGAATCAAACCGCACTTTTTTTTACTCTGTCTATTCTATTATTATTATTATTATTATTATTATTATTATTATTATTATTATTATTATTATTATTATTATTATTATTATTATTATTATTATTATTATTATTATTATTATTATTATTATTATTATTATTATTATTTTGTATTACTGAATGAAACTGTAAACAGAGAGGCCTATTGGGATGCTAGATCCTAATGTGAAACACTGTGATTTACCTTAATTACCTTGCTACCTCTATCTTTTTTTATGCTCGCTTATGCCTGTATCTTTTACTGTTGTGAAGCACTTTGAACTGCAACTTCTGTATGAAAAGTGCTATACAAATAAAGTTATTATTATTATTATTATTATTATTATTATTATTATTATTATTATTATTATTATTATTATTATTATTATTATTATTATTATTATTATTATTATTATTATTATTAATGATCTGCAAGTGGATGGTTGAGTAGCAGTATGGTATTTTCAGTATGGACTGAGGGTAGTAGGGTTAGTAGCTTCTGTCTGATTGTGTCGGTACTGAGGGTAGTAGGGTTAGTAGCTTCTGTCTGATTGTGTCGGTACTGAGGGTAGTAGGGTTAGTAGCTTCTGTCTGATTGTGTAGGTACTGAGGGTAGTAGGGTTAGTAGCTTCTGTCTGATTGTGTAGGTACGGGTTAGTAGCTTCTGTCTGATTGTGTAGGTACTGAGGGTAGTAGGGTTAGTAGCTTCTGTCTGATTGTGTAGGTACTGAGGGTAGTAGGGTTAGTAGCTTCTGTCTGATTGTGTCGGTACTGAGGGTAGTAGGGTTAGTAGCTTCTGTCTGATTGTGTAGGTACTGAGGGTAGTAGGGTTAGTAGCTTCTGTCTGATTGTGTAGGTACTGAGGGTAGTAGGGTTAGTAGCTTCTGTCTGATTGTGTAGGTACTGAGGGTAGTAGGGTTAGTAGCTTCTGTCTGATTGTGTCGGTACTGAGGGTAGTAGGGTTAGTAGCTTCTGTCTGATTGTGTAGGTACTGAGGGTAGTAGGGTTAGTAGCTTCTGTCTGATTGTGTAGGTACTGAGGGTAGTAGGGTTAGTAGCTTCTGTCTGATTGTGTAGGTACTGAGGATAGTAGGGTTAGTAGCTTCTGTCTGATTGTGTAGGTACTGAGGGTAGTAGGGTTAGTAGCTTCTGTCTGATTGTGTAGGTACTGAGGGTAGTAGGGTTAGTAGCTTCTGTCCGATTGTGTAGTAGGTAATGGGGAATTTTCTAAGTACTGATCTAGAGTCAGTTTCAGTCTGTAAATAAGGTAATTAGTTCACTTTAATTAGGATTAAAGGTCAAATATATATATATTTTAGGTCAATTTTCGAAAGCCACTGTTACTTTCCAGGGCTGAGCGATACCACTGAACGCTGGATAAATGATTCAAGCCTCAAGTATGTAGAAATGTCACCGAAGCTGCCAAGCTGCTACGTTACCAATAAAAGGTCATATTGACATTTTGAATTTCAGTCCGTTTCGTTCCCCTTCTCACCAGGTCTATCTGCCAAAATGTGAGGGAATTCTCATGCAGTGCTGGCAGTTCAACCCATGGACTATTTCCATTTAGTAGAACAAAAAGCAGCAGTCTTACCTCTATCTAAGGTCATTCAAGTTCAAGTTTCTTTATTAGTCGTCATACAAAAATACAGAATACTTTTATATGAAATGCGTTTTCCTATTTCTGCTCCCGAGAGTGTGCTAGATAAAAATAAAAATGGATAAGTATAAAATAGAAAGTCAAAAGTACACAAACAAGTGTAAACAAAAGTGTTCAATATACATATATACAACACAGAGTGGGGGGGGGGGGGGGGGGGGGGGGGGTGAGTAACTGAGTTACAATACAATATACAGTACAATGCAGAAATGGGATGGGGTACAACTTAGGGTAAGGTGCAATGAGGTATGAGTTGTAGTGCAAATCTCTTTATCAATAAATATAAAGTGTGTTAAAGTGTCTAAAGTGGGTAAAGTGGGTGCTACATTGAGTTGTTTATTTAAAGTGAGTGTGTACGTGTGGATGTGTGTGCTGTGAGTGTATTTGATGGTTTGTTACATGGTGTTATTGTCGTTGAGCATCCTGATGGCCTGGGGATAGAAGCTCCTTCTGAGTCTCTCTGTGCTTGCCATGAGACTCCGGTATCACTTGCCTGACCGCAGCAATCAATCAATCAAGCAATCAAATGTATTTATATAGCACGTTTAAACATGACGCTTGTCAACCAAAGTGCTTCACATAGCTAAGCTAAGAACAAAGAAAAGTATAAAAAAAAAAAAAGTCTACGGATAGACAAAGGAAAAACAGAACAACACGTCAACAAGTACGGCAAGAGTCAAAGTGAGTCAGGGAAGGCCAGGCGATATAGTTGGGTTTTGAGTTTTGATTTAAAATACTCGATGGAGGCAGTTCAAAGAGGCAGTTGTTTGGGTGGCTAGAGTCTTTGATTATTTTTTTTGTATTTCGGGGGCACAACATTTTTATAATGAAAATTAACATAAAGATTATAAAACATTGTTGACACTTTTTTTTACAGTCTTCGTCCCTATGTTTGATAACGTAATGTTAATGTCTCCATATATAGGGCTCTACGCTAACCTTTTTCCCAAGGAGCACATGTGCTCCTAAATAAAATGTTAATAAATAAAATCTAAATACAAATTTAGGAGCACAGAAATTTAGGAGCAGAGTGACAATTGTTCAAGTAACACACACACACACACGATGTGTGACATGGCTTGGTTTCATGTTTTGAGGTACCTTCAATTATCTGTAAATAATACATACATACTCTATCTAAATAGATTAAATATGATTGTCCCTGAGGGCAAGTTGTGTTGTTGTCAGATCGATCAATGAAATACGTTGCACGCTCAGCGCTGTGGAATGAAGGAAATGCGCATCGGGATCATTTGGATGTTATTCTTTGGAGTTGTGTTACAAATGGAACGGTCTTTCCCCGCCGAACACAAGTTACTTAACGTTACACAGGTCGCGCTATGCAGATGCTTAGCTTGCTAACGTTAAGATAGCAGTGTAACTTAATGTTACACAGCACTATGCATGCTTGCTGAAAAGCAGAGCTCTCCGTCTGTCCGTCTGTGTTCGCACCTCTCAAGCACCCTGTAACACGCAGCGGGCCCCGCCTCCCTCCCTCCTGGCAGCACCTCTCAAGCACCCTGTAACACGCAGCGGGCCCCGCCTCCCTCCCACCCTGTAACACGCAGCGGGCCCCGCCTCCCTCCCACCCTGTAACACGCAGCGGGCCCCGCCTCCCTCCCTCCTGGCAGCACCTCTCAAGCACCCTGTAACACGCAGCGGGCCCCGCCTCCCTCCCACCCTGTAACACGCAGCGGGCCCCGCCTCCCTCCCACCCTGTAACACGCAGCGGGCCCCGCCTCCCTCCCACCCTGTAACATGCAGTGGGCCCCGCCTCCCTCCCACCCTGTAACACGCAGCGGGCCCCGCCTCCCTCCCACCCTGTAACACGCAGCGGGCCCCGCCTCCCTCCCTCCTGGCATTCCACCCAAAAACTGAATTTCAGTCCAGTTTCTTAACTATTAACAGCGGAGCTGTTTTGTAATCTTCACTCTGCAAGTAAATGATTTTTCCGGTTCGCACACACACATATTATTAGGGGCAAATACGAGGGAAATGCTCGCACTGTAGAGCATATATATAATTATATATATAATTAGTAAACTGTCGGGGGCTTTTATTGCCCCCCCTTAACTGATTTTCGAGGGCATTTGGTCAATTTTCGAGGGCATTTTGCCCCAAGCCCCCGTTAATTTCGAACCCTGGTGGGAAGCCCACCTCCAATTGTGCGTTCGGCTGAACGGGCCACTCTGTAGTCTGCTGCGGTCTTGTGCGGTGCTATTCCCAAACCAGGAGGTGATATTGCCAGTCAGGATGCTCTCTATTGTGCATGAGTAAAAGTTCTTAAGGATCTTCTGACTCACTTTGAACATCTACATTACATTTACGTTTAGTAGCTTCTGTCCGATTGTGTAGGTACTGAGGGTAGTAGGGTTAGTAGCTTCTGTCTGATTGTGTAGGTAGTACTGATCTAGAGTCAGTTTCAGTCGGTCAGTGTGAATAAGGTAATTAGGCGTCTATAGTGTCTGAGCATCAGACAATGCGTCACTGTCCTAACGCTCCTGTAGCCGACCATACACTACGTGCTATATCTGGATCTGTGGTGGGGGTTCCTAGGGAGCATGTGGCCTAGTAACAATCCTGTGTCCTAGATTGCGAGAGAGAGATACCTATTTTCCCTCATGCCCTTGGGAGGGCACTGGAATTAGGTTAGGGCGTGAGGTAGGTGACGACATCACAGGGAGGGGAAAACAAAGTGTGCTCTTTGGAAAAGGGCATTTGGGGTGAAAATATACTCTTGGCGTAACTGGTTCAGACAGATGTATGTGGTGGCAATGTGTCATTTGCCAAACAGCTGCAGAGGGGGAGGTGCTCGTTATAATAATCAGAGGATTCTGGTTACATACCGCTTTGCTTTGGATTCATTACAATTTTTTTTTTTTTTTTTTTTTTTTTTAAGTGACAGCCCTACTAGTATATCACAACATGACAGTCAGAGGTTATGTGAATGTCACAGTAGCACTGGTGAGAGAGAGAGAGAGAGAGAGAGAGAGAGAGAGAGAGAGAGAGAGAGAGAGAGAGAGAGAGAGAGAGAGAGAGAGAGAGAGAGAGAGAGAGAGAAGGGGGGGAGAGAGAGACAGAGGCGGAGAGGGAGAAGGAGAGGGAGAGAGAGATGGAGAGAGATGGAGAGAGAGATGGAGAGAGATGGAGAGAGAGGGAGGGAGAGAGAGAGAGGGACAGAGTGTGATGGGAGAGGGTGGTGGAGAGGATGAAGAAATTAGACGAGTGTAGAAAAAGAAAGTGATGTAACTGAATGAAGCCAGATAAAGAGATCCAAGAGGTTATTCACTGAGGAGCAAACACACTGAAACATGAACAAAGAGACAGGAAATAAAAGAGCGGCAAACCAACAGAGGATAGTTCACTGAGGGGAGGGAGAGAGAGAGAGAGGGAGAGAGAGGGAGAGAGAGAGAAACAGAGAGAGAGAGAGAGAGAAACAGAGAGAGAGAGAGAGAGAGAGAGAGAGAGACAGAGAAGGGGCGAAAGAGCGAGAGGCTGAAAGAACTTGAAAGACACCAAATTATTGTATTTTTGTTGATATACTTCTCGTACTGTATATCAACACATAGCAACCGTTGTTTTGCACATAGCAACCATCGTCTCTTCCATTCCATGTACACAATAATGCTATGTTGCTATGTTACAGGCAGCCAGCCATGCTGGAAGAAAGAGAAGTACACACAATTCCAGTAGCACTGTTAATAAACACTAACAGTGAATTTTTGGAACATGTTATTTTTATTATAACCTTTTTTCTATCTTAGAAATATATGTGCGAGTATGTATGTGTGTGTGTATGTGCATGCATGTATGTGTTTGTGTGTGAGTATATGTGTGTGTTTGTGTGTGCATGCATGTGCGTGTGTGAGTATGTGTGTGTACACAGTACATTTCGCAGAGTTAATTTTACTCAAACTGAGTACAATTCTACTCAGTTTGAGTAAAATGTACTCTGCGAAATGTACTGTGTATATGAGAATGTGTGTCTGTGTGTGTATGTGCATGCATGTGTGTGTGTGTATGTGCATGCGTGTGTGTGTGTGTGCGTGCGTGCGTGCGTGTGTGTGTGAGAGGAGGCCACATAAGTAGTTAAACGGTTGTGATTACTTGCTGAATCAGCCATGTGGTGTCGTGTTACGTTATGGTTCCACACACTCTCCTCTTCCATTGACCCTGAAGGACGACATCTGTCAGTGTGTGTGTGTGTGTGTGTGTGTGTGTGGGTGTGTGTGTGTGTGTGTGCGCCCGTGTATTTGTGTATTTATGTGATTGGGGGAAAAATGCATGACTAGACATGCGGTTAATGTATGTGCAAGCAAGCATGTGTCTGTGTGTGTGTGTGTGTGTGTGTGTGTGTGTGTGCGCGAGTGTGTGTTTGTGTAGGTGTTAAATAATAAATTGTAATTTACCGCTGATACCTGGAGCGCCCGCATCTCCTCCTCTGCTGCAGATGCATGATATGACAGGACCTGAGAGAATTACACACACACACACACACGCACGCACACGCACATGTTATATTGTAGAAATGTTTGCATTGAAATGTCTGTAAAGTCTTGACGACATTGAAATTGAGGGTGACCTCGATTATAATTGAGAATAAATAAAGGTTGATGATGATGATATACACACAGACACACACACACATACGCACACACAGATATACACACACGCACATATACATATATGTAAACAATAATGTTTATAATGTTGAAGCCAAAAGGATCTTCCTCAGGGAACTGAAAGTGTCAATAAACAAGCTGGACGATCTGTCTTTGTCCTGAGGGGTTTGTCTCGGACACATCTGCTCCTGCACACTTTCATTCAAATGTGCAAAGTATTTCAGACACGAAGTGCCGCTATGATCAGCAATATCACTTACGGTAGTGACACGCTGCCCCTAGTGGCGGCTCACAGGCACTTCCCCATCCACTCTGCCCCTAGTGGCGGCTCACAGGCATGGCACTTCACTCTGCCGGTCTGCCCCTAGTGGCGGCTCACAGGCACGGCACTTCCCCGTTCACTCTGCCCCTAGTGGCGGCTCACAGGCACGGCACTTCCCCATTCACATTACCGTCCTGTGATGCAGTCATGCATTCAGCTTCACTACTTCATTATAGGGCTGTCCCCGACTAAGGATTTGGATGGTCGACTATGATTGGCCAGAATTTGCCGTTAGTCGAATATTGGTGGACTAAAAAAAAAGAAGAAAAAAAAGTATAATATTTAAAAGAAAAGAAAGATTATTTTTATTCCATTTGGGCTGTGGGGGTGCTTAATGTCTGAAGGAGTCGACTGAAGGCTTCTTGTCCTCTGCAAAAGCATGCAATTGGTCCACTGATGGATACATCTACATCTCGACTAATCGATTAATAGGGACCAGGTGGGTACAGACTACATGACAGTAGGTTGGCACCAGGTGGGTACAGACTACAGTACAGTAGGTTGGCACCAGGTGGGTACAGACTACATGACAGTAGGTTGGCACCAGGTGGGTACAGACTACAGGACAGTAGGTTGGCACCAGGTGGGTACAGACTACAGGACAGTAGGTTGGCACCAGGTGGGTACAGACTACAGGCCAGTAGGTTGGCACCAGGTGGGTACAGACTGCAGGACAGTAGGTTGGCACCAGGTGGGTACAGACTACACTACAGTAGGTTGGCACCAGGTGGGTACAGACTACAGGACAGTAGGTTGGCACCAGGTGGGTACAGACTACAGGACAGTAGGTTGGCACCAGGTGGGTACAGACTACAGGACAGTAGGTTGGCACCAGGTGGGTACAGACTGCAGGACAGTAGGTTGGCACCAGGTGGGTACAGACTGCAGGACAGTGGGTTGGCACCAGGTGGGTACAGACTACACTACAGTAGGTTGGCACCAGGTGGGTACAGACTACAGGACAGTAGGTTGGCACCAGGTGGGTACAGACTACAGGACAGTAGGTTGGCACCAGGTGGGTACAGACTACACTACAGTAGGTTGGCACCAGGTGGGTACAGACTACACTACAGTAGGTTGGCACCAGGTGGGTACAGACTACAGGACAGTAGGTTGGCACCAGGTGGGTACAGACTACACTACAGTAGATTGGCACCAGGTGGGTACAGACTGCAGGACAGTAGGTTGGCACCAGGTGGGTACAGACTACACTACAGTAGGTTGGCACCAGGTGGGTACAGACTACAGGACAGTAGGTTGGCACCAGGTGGGTACAGACTACAGGACAGTAGGTTGGCACCAGGTGGGTACAGACTACAGGACAGTAGGTTGGCACCAGGTGGGTACAGACTACAGGACAGTAGGTTGGCACCAGGTGGGTACAGACTACAGTAGGTTGGCACCAGGTGGGTACAGACTACAGGACAGTAGGTTGGCACTAGGTGGGTACAGACTACAGTACAGTAGGTTGGCACCAGGTGGGTACAGACTACAGGACAGTAGGTTGGCACCAGGTGGGTACAGACTACAGGACAGTAGGTTGGCACCAGGTGGGTACAGACTACAGTAGGTTGGCACTAGGTGGGTACAGACTACAGTAGGTTGGCACCAGGTGGGTACAGACTACAGTAGGTTGGCACCATGTGGGTACAGACTGCAGGACAGTAGGTTGGCACCAGGTGGGTACAGACTGCAGGACAGTAGGTTGGCACCAGGTGGGTACAGACTGCAGTACAGTAGGTTGGCACCAGGTGGGTACAGACTACAGGACAGTAGGTTGGCACCAGGTGGGTACAGACTACAGTAGGTTGGCACCAGGTGGGTACAGACTGCAGGACAGTAGGTTGGCACCAGGTGGGTACAGACTGCAGTACAGTAGGTTGGCACCAGGTGGGTACAGACTGCAGTACAGTAGGTTGGCACCAGGTGGGTACAGACTACAGGACAGTAGGTTGGCACCAGGTGGGTACAGACTACAGTAGGTTGGCACCAGGTGGGTACAGACTACAGGACAGTAGGTTGGCACCAGGTGGGTACAGACTGCAGGACAGTAGGTTGGCACCAGGTGGGTACAGACTACAGGACAGTAGGTTGGCACCAGGTGGGTACAGACTACAGGACAGTAGGTTGGCACCAGGTGGGTACAAACTACACTACAGTAGGTTGGCACCAGGTGGGTACAAACTACACTACAGTAAGTTGGCACCAGGTGGGTACAGACTACAGGACAGTAGGTTGGCACCAGGTGGGTACAGACTACAGGACAGTAGGTTGGCACCAGGTGGGTACAAACTACACTACAGTAGGTTGGTACCAGGTGGGTACAGACTACAGGACAGTAGGTTGGCACCAGGTGGGTACAGACTACAGTAGGTTGGCACCAGGTGGGTACAGACTACAGGACAGTAGGTTGGCACCAGGTGGGTACAGACTGCAGGACAGTAGGTTGGCACCAGGTGGGTACAGACTGCAGGACAGTAGGTTGGCACCAGGTGGGTACAGACTACAGGACAGTAGGTTGGCACCAGGTGGGTACAGACTACAGTAGGTTGGCACCAGGTGGGTACAGACTACAGGACAGTAGGTTGGCACCAGGTGGGTACAGACTACAGTAGGTTGGCACCAGGTGGGTACAGACTGCAGGACAGTAGGTTGGCACCAGGTGGGTACAGACTACAGGACAGTAGGTTGGCACCAGGTGGGTACAAACTACTACAGTAGGTTGGCACCAGGTGGGTACAAACTACACTACAGTAGGTTGGCACCAGGTGGGTACAGACTACAGGACAGTAGGTTGGCACCAGGTGGGTACAAACTACACTACAGTAGGTTGGCACCAGGTGGGTACAGACTACAGGACAGTAGGTTGGCACCAGGTGGGTACAGACTACAGGACAGTAGGTTGGCAACAGGTGGGTACAAACTACACTACAGTAGGTTGGTACCAGGTGGGTACAGACTACAGGACAGTAGGTTGGCACCAGGTGGGTACAGACTACAGTAGGTTGGCACCAGGTGGGTACAGACTACAGGACAGTAGGTTGGCACCAGGTGGGTACAGATAGCAGGACAGTAGGTTGGCACCAGGTGGGTACAGACTGCAGGACAGTAGGTTGGCACCAGGTGGGTACAGACTACAGGACAGTAGGTTGGCACCAGGTGGGTACAGACTACAGTAGGTTGGCACCAGGTGGGTACAGACTACAGGACAGTAGGTTGGCACCAGGTGGGTACAGACTACAGTAGGTTGGCACCAGGTGGGTACAGACTGCAGGACAGTAGGTTGGCACCAGGTGGGTACAGACTACAGGACAGTAGGTTGGCACCAGGTGGGTACAGACTACAGGACAGTAGGTTGGCACCAGGTGGGTACAGACTACAGGACAGTAGGTTGGCACCAGGTGGGTACAGACTACAGTAGGTTGGCACCAGGTGGGTACAGACTACAGGACAGTAGGTTGGCACCAGGTGGGTACAGACTACAGGACAGTAGGTTGGCACCAGGTGGGTACAGACTACAGTAGGTTGGCACCAGGTGGGTACAGACTACAGTAGGTTGGCACTAGGTGGGTACAGACTACATGACAGTAGGTTGGCACCAGGTGGGTACAGACTACAGTAGGTTGGCACCAGGTGGGTACAGACTACAGTAGGTTGGCACCAGGTGGGTACAGACTACAGGACAGTAGGTTGGCACCAGGTGGGTACAGACTACAGTAGGTTGGCACCAGGTGGGTACAGACTACAGGACAGTAGGTTGGTACCAGGTGGGTACAGACTACAGGACAGTAGGTTGGCACCAGGTGGGTACAGACTACAAGACAGTAGGTTGGCACCAGGTGGGTACAGACTACAGGACAGTAGGTTGGCACCAGGTGGGTACAGACTACAGTAGGTTGGCACCAGGTGGGTACAGACTACACTACAGTAGGTTGGCACCAGGTGGGTACAGACTACATGACAGTAGGTTGGCACCAGGTGGGTACAGACTACAGGACAGTAGGTTGGCACCAGGTGGGTACAGACTGCAGGACAGTAGGTTGGCACCAGGTGGGTACAGACTACAGTAGGTTGGCACTAGGTGGGTACAGACTACAGTAGGTTGGCACCAGGTGGGTACAGACTACAGTAGGTTGGCACCAGGTGGGTACAGACTACAGTAGGTTGGCACCAGGTGGGTACAGACTACAGGACAGTAAGTTGGCACCAGGTGGGTAGACTGCAGGACAGTAGGTTGGCACCAGGTGGGTACAGACTACAGGACAGTAGGTTGGCACCAGGTGGGTACAGACTACAGTAGGTTGGCACCAGGTGGGTACAGACTACAGTAGGTTGGCACCAGGTGGGTACAGACTACAGTAGGTTGGCACCAGGTGGGTACAGACTACAGGACAGTAGGTTGGCACCAGGTGGGTACAGACTACAGGACAGTAGGTTGGCACCAGGTGGGTACAGACTACAGGACAGTAGGTTGGCACCAGGTGGGTACAGACTGCAGGACAGTAGGTTGGCACCAGGTGGGTACAGACTGCAGGACAGTAGGTTGGCACCAGGTGGGTACAGACTGCAGGACAGTAGGTTGGCACCAGGTGGGTACAGACTACAGGACAGTAGGTTGGCACCAGGTGGGTACAGACTACAGGACAGTAGGTTGGCACCAGGTGGGTACAGACTACAGGACAGTAGGTTGGCACCAGGTGGGTACAGACTACAGGACAGTAGGTTGGCACCAGGTGGGTACAGACTACAGGACAGTAGGTTGGCACCAGGTGGGTACAGACTGCAGGACAGTAGGTTGGCACCAGGTGGGTACAGACTACAGTAGGTTGGCACCAGGTGGGTACAGACTACAGTAGGTTGGCACCATGTGGGTACAGACTACAGGACAGTAGGTTGGCACCAGGTGGGTACAAACTACACTACAGTAGGTTGGCACCAGGTGGGTACAGACTACAGTAGGTTGGCACCAGGTGGGTACAGACTACAGGACAGTAGGTTGGCACCAGGTGGGTACAGACTACAGTAGGTTGGCACCAGGTGGGTACAGACTACAGTAGGTTGGCACTAGGTGGGTACAGACTACAGTAGGTTGGCACCAGGTGGGTACAGACTACAGGACAGTAGGTTGGCACCATGTGGGTACAGACTACAGGACAGTAGGTTGGCACCAGGTGGGTACAGACTACATGACAGTAGGTTGGCACCAGGTGGGTACAGACTGCAGGACAGTAGGTTGGCACCAGGTGGGTACAGACTACAGTAGGTTGGCACCATGTGGGTACAGACTACATGACAGTAGGTTGGCACCAGGTGGGTACAGACTACAGTAGGTTGGCACCAGGTGGGTACAGACTACACTACAGTAGGTTGGCACCAGGTGGGTACAGACTGCAGGACAGTAGGTTGGCACCAGGTGGGTACAGACTACAGGACAGTAGGTTGGCACCAGGTGGGTACAGACTACAGGACAGTAGGTTGGCACCAGGTGGGTACAGACTACAGTAGGTTGGCACCAGGTGGGTACAGACTACAGTAGGTTGGCACCAGGTGGGTACAGACTACAGGACAGTAGGTTGGCACCAGGTGGGTACAAACTACACTACAGTAGGTTGGCACCAGGTGGGTACAGACTACAGTAGGTTGGCACCAGGTGGGTACAGACTGCAGGACAGTAGGTTGGCACCAGGTGGGTACAAACTACACTACAGTAGGTTGGCACCAGGTGGGTACAGACTACAGTAGGTTGGCACCAGGTGGGTACAGACTACAGGACAGTAGGTTGGCACCAGGTGGGTACAGACTACAGGACAGTAGGTTGGCACCAGATGGGTACAGACTGCAGGACAGTAGGTTGGCACCAGGTGGGTACAGACTACAGGACAGTAGGTTGGCACCAGGTGGGTACAGACTACATGACAGTAGGTTGGCACCAGGTGGGTACAGACTACAGGACAGTAGGTTGGCACCAGGTGGGTACAGACTACAGTAGGTTGGCACCAGGTGGGTACAGACTACAGTAGGTTGGCACCAGGTGGGTACAGACTACAGTAGGTTGGCACCAGGTGGGTACAGACTACAGGACAGTAGGTTGGCACCAGGTGGGTACAGACTACAGTAGGTTGGCACCAGGTGGGTACAGACTACACTAGGTTGGCACCAGGTGGGTACAGACTACAGGACAGTAGGTTGGCACCAGGTGGGTACAGACTACAGTAGGTTGGCACCAGGTGGGTACAGACTACAGTAGGTTGGCACCAGGTGGGTACAGACTGCAGGACAGTAGGTTGGCACCAGGTGGGTACAGACTGCAGGACAGTAGGTTGGCACCAGGTGGGTACAGACTACAGGACAGTAGGTTGGCACCAGGTGGGTACAGACTGCAGGACAGTAGGTTGGCACCAGGTGGGTACAGACTACAGTAGGTTGGCACCATGTGGGTACAGACTACAGTAGGTTGGCACCATGTGGGTACAGACTACAGGACAGTAGGTTGGCACCAGGTGGGTACAGACTACATGACAGTAGGTTGGCACCAGGTGGGTACAGACTACAGTAGGTTGGCACCAGGTGGGTACAGACTGCAGGACAGTAGGTTGGCACCAGGTGGGTACAGACTACAGGACAGTAGGTTGGCACCAGGTGGGTACAGACTACAGGACAGTAGGTTGGCACCAGGTGGGTACAGACTACAGGACAGTAGGTTGGCACCAGGTGGGTACAGACTACAGGACAGTAGGTTGGCACCAGGTGGGTACAGACTACAGTAGGTTGGCACCAGGTGGGTACAGACTACAGGACAGTAGGTTGGCACCAGGTGGGTACAGACTACAGGACAGTAGGTTGGCACCAGGTGGGTACAGACTACAGTAGGTTGGCACCAGGTGGGTACAGACTGCAGGACAGTAGGTTGGCACCAGGTGGGTACAGACTACAGTAGGTTGGCACCAGGTGGGTACAGACTGCAGGACAGTAGGTTGGCACCAGGTGGGTACAGACTACAGTAGGTTGGCACCAGGTGGGTACAGACTACAGTAGGTTGGCACCAGGTGGGTACAGACTACAGTAGGTTGGCACCAGGTGGGTACAGACTACAGTAGGTTGGCACCAGGTGGGTACAGACTACAGGACAGTAGGTTGGCACCAGGTGGGTACAGACTGCAGGACAGTAGGTTGGCACCAGGTGGGTACAGACTACAGGACAGTAGGTTGGCACCAGGTGGGTACAGACTACAGTAGGTTGGCACCAGGTGGGTACAGACTACAGGACAGTAGGTTGGCACCAGGTGGGTACAGACTGCAGGACAGTAGGTTGGCACCAGGTGGGTACAGACTACAGTAGTGTTGTGAAGGATCAGATTGAACCGAATATATATATTTATTTATGGATATATGTTTAATAGTATTTGTATATAGTTTGATATCCCTTGTATATTCCTTGTACATATACACTGAATATCCCTTTAGTCTACTAACAGCCCATAATAGTTTCATTCTCTCATTGGACAAGAACTTGGCGCCAGCAGCCAAGCCCCTTGGTTCAAGTTCAATCGTGCCGACGAACATGTCGTTACTAGCCCGGTTCCGCGTAGGAATACGTCTGCCGAAATACGAATGGTACTATTTGTTCACAGCGCATATATATATGGCGCAAGTAAAGTAGAACTTTCTTTTAGTCCCTTAGCCCTTAGTTCTTTACCCTCCAACCTAGTGGCAAGACGTTAAGCCTCACCCACGATACACGTGTGGTGCAGTATGGTCAACTTGGCCTCAGAATGGCATTGAGACATCGTGTGGATTAATAGTTGAATTGTCATAGTTTGGTACTATACCGTCGAGTGGGACGTATTTCTATTAAGTTAATAATAGTCTATTATGTATGGTGCATCGTTCGGTTAGAGTTATAAAGTGAGCAGTACCCCCATCGTTTCCTCGCGTTATCTAGAGTCTTAACCAGGCTGGGCAGACCACGTGTGGTGCTTTCATCCGAGGAGTTCTGGGCCAGGACGAGTGGACCTGCACATTGGATTACCTTACCCGGGCGACGGCGAGCCCTACACGGCTTGGATTATCTACTTGCTTTGGGTGCTTTGATTGTGCCATGGATAACAGCCAACACTGGTAAGTGTTGGAACTACCCCCGAGAGGAGTCCAGGTGAGACGGCGCTCTAACCCGAGTGAGGTCGCCTCACGCCTCTTCGTTGTGGACCGGCAGCTATTGTCTACAAGAGGGCCCAGCTGTATTCATCTGTGGACCAAGGTTCTGTGGGCACCGTGTTCAGCACTCTGAATTCTCCCAAGAAATCGTTGGCCAGATGGGATATCGCCAGCGGCTCTCCTAACCCCCCCCCCCCCTACTGACTTACAACCAGCAGGACCCCCCTTTAGTATATCCAGCTATAATCATTAAGTACCATCGCTATAGTTCCCTAAAGAACCAGGTTGTATACTGGCTTCCTGCATAACCAGAGATTGGACATTCAATGTTGATTTGCCTACGAATACTCATTTGCCTTACAAGTGCATTCAAATCATAAATGTCATTAAGTGAACGTTGTATATACCCTTTGCTATATATTAAATATTCGATTTATACATTTGTGTGGACTTGGTTTCATGGTGGGAAAGTGTTCATCATATCTATATCATGTACTGTGTGGCCAGTAGTTAAAGTACATAAAGCGGTAGTGGTTTAATGATACCATACTTATCAATACAGTCAGGGAATTGTACCCCTCAGTTACAATTGGTCCTTCGAGCCGGAGGGTAACTAGTGTAATATTAATATAGTGTTATTAATATTGAAATGGCCTATGATGAACACTCCACGAAACGGTCCTCCTAACGTAGAACGCCCGCGGCGCAGACGACAGCCACCTCCGTACTTAGAGGATTACGCTGTCAGTCAACTACCTAGCCTTCTACAAACGGTAAACGCGGTAAAAGTAGAAAGTAAAATTATGTCTGACCTTAACGACCAGGTTACTCCGACCACAGAGGCCCTAGTGGGTTCTAATGTAACTGACCAAGCTCACGGTGGGGACCAGGAGGGAGCTGACATGCCTTTACCCCCCGCCAATACCGAAGAAGTAGTCCCCGACCAGCCCCGGGAGGAAGACAACCCTACAGAGAGAGAACTCTGCACAGAAGAAGAGGAGGAGAGCGCCGAGGAAATAGAGCTCCAGGACTCCCCAACGAGTACCGCCAGGAGCGGCTCACCTCTACAACCGTCTTCCCCCAGCGAAGCGGAGAGGATGCTATCACAGGCGTTCCTCGTCAGCCTGACAGCCTCTACCGAACGCGATCGACTCCAGGGTGAACGCGATCGACTTCAGGGTGAACGCGATCGACTCCAGACACAGCAACGGAGCGAAGAAGAGCGCATACGCCTGGAGATGAGACGCCTTCAGACGGAAGAGAATATGGCAAGAGACCGAGCAGACACCCAGCGTGCCGCTGCCGGTGCCCAAAGAGAAGCAGAGCGCGACCTCGCTCTCATCCAGCGCGAAACCGAGCGCGACAGACTACAAGCCGAGCGCGACAAGCTACAAGCGCAACTAATGGAGCAGCTGATCCTCAAGGCAACACCCTCTCCCTCCGCCAGGGGTTCAAGGAACTCGTCGAGACAACAGTCAAGGGCAGCGTCTCCTAACCGAGCAAGCGACCCTGAACTTGACCAACAGACCAAGCCTATACCCCCGCAGACCCCCTTCCCCGACCGGTCCAAGCGAGACCCAGCTACAAGGAAGGAGCGGCATACACTGCGGAGAAGCTAAATAAACGACTACAGGATCTAGAGGACCTGATAGAAGAAGAAGAGGGAGAGGAGGAGAACCAAGCCCGACGACAGGACAGTACTCCACCGGACCAGGAGGTCCAGTACAGCCCAGGCTATACCCCCGCGGCGCTGCGCTACAGACCCCCGACTCTATTCACGGGTGAGCATGACGCACGACCAGCCCCCGAGGAATAGCACCTGGACCAGCGGGCCATGGTACCCTGCCGGTACCAGCCCACAGAGAGGCGCAAGAGGAGACTCGCCTAGGAGGCCCCTCCCCCAACGCTCGCCGATGTATCAGCCATCCACGGCGTCATACATTGGCACGCCGACGTTTCCAGACTTCACCTATGAGAATCGAGCCCAGTACACGGAGCTCCGGATGTGCTTAGAGACAATGATGGTGGATGTCGCTGATGAACGCCACAAGTATGCAATATTACTGAAGCACCTGAAAGTACCCCGAGCGCACAATATAGCGCTAGCCTATGCCACCTCTACGACCCCATACACCGCGGCTCTAGCAGTGCTGGACCAGAGATATGGACGTATATGGGATTACGTAATCCAAGAGATAAGGCATATTGACCGCCTACCCCCAGCAACAGACAATCGCTCATTAGACGACCTGTCTATAAAAGTGCAGTCCCTGGTAGGGATGCTGGGAGCGCAACGAGAAAAGGGTATGCACGAGCTATACGCCAACTCTAACGTCGAGAGGATTTTAGAGAAGCTGCCACCCGCCAGACAAGAGCGCTTCAGGCGGCAGAGAGACCACCGTGATCCTAACGGTCCCGAACCATCCCTCCTCGATCTAGCCGACTTCCTGGCGAGAGAAGTCAGCAGCCTACGACTGGATACGTTCGTGCGGAGCACACCAAGCTCCAGAGAGGGACCCAGGAGAATAAACGATGGAAGAAGATCGGTGACTGTCATGCACCAATCAGAATCAGTACCGAGCAGTAAGAACCACAGTACCCCCTCGAGAAAAGAGAAGTGGAAGATGGTGTGCCCGTACTGCGAGAAGGAACACTGGCTGTCACAATGTGACCTGTTCACAAAGATGAATGCAGAAGAAGTGAGTCAATGGATAAAGTCCAACAGGCGCTGTTACCGATGTGCGCGCAGTCACATGGCAGCCGAGTGCCGCCTAAAGAAGAGGTGCAGTCGGTGTGACGGAGCCCACCTAGATGTCCTACACGACAGTAACAGAAGAAAGCCTGCACCTCCACCATCGAGCAGCACCAAGGCAAGTGTCATGTACATTGACCCCGCCAGCAGCAGCGGCGCCCAAGTGCTCTTAAAGGTAGTCCGTGTAACATTGAGCTACCAAGATAAAGTCATGGACACTTACGCCGTCCTTGATGACGGGTCAGAGAAGACCCTTCTGCTCGCGTCCGCTGCGGCCCAGCTGGGACTGCGGGGGAGCGAGAACCAAATGACGATTCGGACAATAAGAAGAGATTTAAAGACGATAAAAGGCGAGAATGTCTCCTTCACTATCGCAGCAAGCGGGCAGCCAGAGCGACGGTATAGGATTACAAATGCTTTCACCAGCCAAGAAATAGGACTATCACAGTACACCTACCCCATCGCCAAACTGATGGATAAATATGTGCACCTGCGTCAACTACCTATCCCGCTCATAGACGGCGCCACCCCGACCCTGCTGATAGGCTCCGACCATGCAGACCTCATAGTCCCGATAGACCGGGTCCATACAGGACCCAGAGGCTGTCCTGCAGCAGTCGAGACCCGCCTAGGATGGACACTACAAGGCCCCCTCGCTAAATCTCTCAACCGAACAGCAGCCACTAGCTGCCTCCACTCCAGAGTGACAGAAGAAGACACCACTCTCCTGCAGCATGTCGAGAGGCTATGGACACTAGAGACAATGCCCTTTAAGAACGAAAAGAAAGACATTCGTTCTAAAGAAGACATTTACGCCATAAACCTCCTCGAGCAAGGGACAAAGAGAGTCACAGTCGGCGGAGTGATGAGATACGCAACTCCACTCCTGAGGCGAGAGGGAATGCCCACCTTTCACGCCACGAAAGAAGCTACGGAGCGGTATCTATTGAACACAGAGCGGCGCCTAGCCAAAGACCCCGCTCAAGAGAGTGTGTACCGCGCTGAGATTGAGAAGCTAATCACAGCGGGACACGTAAAGAAGATTGACTGGCGACGCCGTGCGCTGCTCCGCGCCTCCCTGATCAAAGGCGGCTTTGATCTCAGGCAGTGGGCCAGCAGCGACCCGCACGTATTGCGCAGCCTCTCCCCCGCGGACAAGGCTGCCAGCAGCGAGACGTGGATGGCGACCATCCCAGGAGAAGCCCAAGAAATGACACTAGGACTAGTCTGGCGCTTCAAAACAGACTCGCTCCACTATAGACACAAACCCCTGACCACGGAGCAGGGAAGGTCGACGGCGATACCGACCACCAGACGGAGTGTGTACAGAACACTCGCCAGACAATATGACCCGTTGGGATGTATTCTACCTTACACCACCAGGGCAAAGATGATTGTACGAGCACTATGGGACAAGGACCAGGGCTGGGACGACCCAATACCCGCACCCCTTGCCTCCACATGGAGAGAGTGGGAGACGGAGCTCCGCTCACTCCCAGGCGTCAATATACGCCGCAGCTACTTCCCACCCACAGTGAGGCCAGAGACATGCAAGATGGATCTACACGTCTTCAGCGACGCCTCCGAAGTAGCCTATGGATCAGTGGCCTACTTGCGTGCCCAAGAGAAGGGAGGAGAGATACACACCGCTTTCATCCTGGCTCGCTCAAGAATAGCCCCACGAAAGCAACAATCTATCCCGCGTCTAGAGCTCTGCGCAGCCCTAGCAGGAGCGCATCTAGCCACGTTAATCCAACGTGAACTCACCATTCCGGTGCACAGAACAATCTTGTGGTCAGATTCCACGACAGTACTCACATGGATCAAGTCTGATTCATGCAGATACAAGGTCTTCGTGGGAGTCAGAGTCACCGAGATTCAAGAGTTAACAGAAGCAGCGAGCTGGCGGTATGTGGACACCAAACACAACCCAGCTGACGTCATCACCCGGGGAATGTCCCTAGATGACCTCACCCGTCACAACATCTACAGTGACGGACCAGAGTTCCTCAAGCTCCCGGAAGGAGAGTGGCCCACGCCCACCCCACGGGAGGCGAGTAAAGAGGAGGCTGAGAACAAGAAACCTATGTTCTGTGGACTGAGCACAGTCGCCTCCACAGACCCCAACATAGATGACTGCCTCACCCTACAGAGTGCGCAACTAAAGACATTTCTGTGGCACCACCCAGAGATTCAGCCCACCACTGACATTTCAGCAGCTGACTACGAAGAAGCAGAACTTCTTCTACTACAACGAGCCCAGAGAGACTCGTTCCCCGATGAGCTAGACTGTCTACAGGGAGGAAAGCCTGTCCCATCAGACAGCAGACTGCTCCACCTGGCACCCGAGAGTGACGCCCATAATCTCATCAGAGTGGGTGGTCGTCTGCGGAGAGCCCACGATCTACCGGATGACGTTAAGTACCCGATAGTCTTGAACAGCCGACACAAGGTCACAGAGCTGATCATAAAGAAATACGACGAGGATGTGCATCACGCAGGAGCAGAGAGAGTCTTCGCGGAGATCAGACGTCGCTATTGGATACTTCAAGGAAGAGAAGCAGTGCGACGCTTCCAGCGAACCTGTCTAGACTGCCGAAAGTGGCGCGCGCAGCCCAGCATACCCCGGATGGCTGACCTACCCCCGTCGCCTCCGACTCGGCGACAAGCCATTCCACTCCACAGGCATGGACTGTTTTGGCCCGTTGTATATAAAGAAAGGAAGAGGAACCGAGAAGCGGTGGGGTATTGTATTCAAATGCATGACCACCAGAGCGATACATATCGAACTCCTTCCAACCATGAGCACAGACTCATTCCTTATGGCCTTCCGAAGATTCACATCACGGAAAGGAAAACCGTCTACATTGTTGTCTGATCACGGGACAAACTTCAAAGGCGGAGAAAGAGAGCTGAGAGAGAGCTTCCAAGCTATGGGCCCAGAACTTAAGACCCACCTCGCTCCATCCCAGATTGACTTCCAGTTTAATCCCCCGAACGCACCCCACTTCGGTGGAACCTGGGAACGAGAAGTACGTTCTATAAAGACAGCCCTGTACGCCGTGCTTGGGGCCCAGACTGTAGCGGAAGAAGTCCTAATGACAGTCCTCACGGAGATCGAGGGAGTATTGAACTCCAAGCCCCTCGGCTACGTCTCCAGTGATATAGCAGATGTCGACCCAGTCACCCCCAACACACTCTTGATGGGGCGGCTGGACCCCGCGCTACCCCAGACAATGTACAGGCCTGAAGAAGCGAACGGCCAAAGAATGTGGAGGTACAGTCAAGTACTAGCTGACAAGTTTTGGAACAGCTTTCTACTCCACTACCTACCGTCTCTACAGACCCGCCAGAAGTGGGTAAAAGAGAGAGACAATTTGACAGAAGGAACAGTCGTCATGATTATCGACCAGTCACTACCCAGAGCTATGTGGCCGGCTGGCCGCGTAAGCAAAGTGATCACCGGTGCCGATGGCAAGGTCCGAGCAGCTGAGGTGCTCGTCCAAGGGCGAACTTACACACGACCCGTGGCGAGGCTAATAGAACTGCCCAGACTCCCAGACACTATCGATGACGACCATGACCCCATGACTTTGTGAGTTGACTGACCCTTACAGCGGACCTTGAGTGGTAGACAGTGCGGTTAATCTGTCTCTCTCTCATTGGACAAGAACTTGGCGCCAGCAGCCAAGCCCCTTGGTTCAAGTTCAATCGTGCCGACGAACATGTCGTTACTAGCCCGGTTCCGCGTAGGAATACGTCTGGCGAAATACGAATGGTACTATTTGTTCACAGCGCATATATATATGGCGCAAGTAAAGTAGAACTTTTTTTTAGTCCCTTAGCCCTTAGTTCTTTACCCTCCAACCTAGTGGCAAGATGTTAAGCCTCACCCACGATACACGTGTGGTGCAGTATGGTCAACTTGGCCTCAGAATGGCATTGAGACATCGTGTGGATTAATAGTTGAATTGTCATAGTTTGGCACTATACCGTCGAGTGGGACGTATTTCTATTAAGTTAATAATAGTCTATTATGTATGGTGCATCGTTCGGTTAGAGTTATAAAGTGAGCAGTACCCCCATCGTTTCCTCGCGTTATCTAGAGTCTTAACCAGGCTGGGCAGACCACGTGTGGTGCTTTCATCCGAGGAGTTCTGGGCCAGGACGAGTGGACCTGCACATTGGATTACCTTACCCGGGCGACGGCGAGCCCTACACGGCTTGGATTATCTACTTGCTTTGGGTGCTTTGATTGTGCCATGGATAACAGCCAACACTGGTAAGTGTTGGAACTACCCCCGAGAGGAGTCCAGGTGAGACGGCGCTCTAACCCGAGTGAGGTCGCCTCACGTCTCTTCGTTGTGGACCGGCAGCTACCGTCTACAAGAGGGCCCAGCTGTATTCATCTGTGGACCAAGGTTCTGTGGGCACCGTGTTCAGCACTCTGAATTCTCCCAAGAAATCGTTGGCCAGATGGGATATCGCCAGCGGCTCTCCTAACCCCCCCCCCCCTACTGACTTACAACCAGCAGGACCCCCCTTTAGTATATCCAGCTATAATCATTAAGTACCATCGCTATAGTTCCCTAAAGAACCAGGTTGTATACTGGCTTCCTGCGTAACCAGAGATTGGACATTCAATGTTGATTTGCCTACGAATACTCATTTGCCTTACAAGTGCATTCAAATCATAAATGTCATTAAGTGAACGTTGTATATACCCTTTGCTATATATTAAATATTCGATTTATACATTTGTGTGGACTTGGTTTCATGGTGGGAAAGTGTTCATCATATCTATATCATGTACTGTGTGGCCAGTAGTTAAAGTACATAAAGCGGTAGTGGTTTAATGATACCATACTTATCAATACAGTCAGGGAATTGTACCCCTCAGTTACAAGTAGGTTGGCACCAGGTGGGTACAGACTACAGTAGGTTGGCACCAGGTGGGTACAGACTACAGTAGGTTGGCACCAGGTGGGTACAGACTACAGTAGGTTGGCACCAGGTGGGTACAGACTGCAGGCCAGTAGGTTGGCACCAGGTGGGTACAGACTGCAGGACAGTAGGTTGGCACCAGGTGGGTACAGACTACAGGACAGTAGGTTGGCACCAGGTGGGTACAGACTACAGGACAGTAGGTTGGCACCAGGTGGGTACAGACTACACTACAGTAGGTTGGCACCAGGTGGGTACAGACTACACTACAGTAGGTTGGCACCAGGTGGGTACAGACTACAGGACAGTAGGTTGGCACCAGGTGGGTACAGACTGCAGGACAGTAGGTTGGCACCAGGTGGGTACAGACTGCAGGACAGTAGGTTGGCACCAGGTGGGTACAGACTGCAGTAGGTTGGCACCAGGTGGGTACAGACTACAGTAGGTTGGCACCAGGTGGGTACAGACTACAGGACAGTAGGTTGGCACCAGGTGGGTACAGACTACAGTAGGTTGGCACCAGGTGGGTACAGACTACAGTAGGTTGGCACCAGGTGGGTACAGACTACAGGACAGTAGGTTGGCACCAGGTGGGTACAGACTACAGGACAGTAGGTTGGCACCAGGTGGGTACAGACTACAGGACAGTAGGTTGGCACCAGGTGGGTACAGACTACAGGACAGTAGGTTGGCACCAGGTGGGTACAGACTACAGGACAGTAGGTTGGCACCAGGTGGGTACAGACTACAGGACAGTAGGTTGGCACCAGGTGGGTACAGACTGCAGGACAGTAGGTTGGCACCAGGTGGGTACAGACTACAGTAGGTTGGCACCAGGTGGGTACAGACTGCAGTACAGTAGGTTGGCACCAGGTGGGTACAGACTGCAGGACAGTAGGTTGGCACCAGGTGGGTACAGACTGCAGGACAGTGGGTTGGCACCAGGTGGGTACAGACTACAGGACAGTAGGTTGGCACCAGGTGGGTACAGACTGCAGGACAGTAGGTTGGCACCAGGTGGGTACAGACTGCAGGACAGTAGGTTGGCACCAGGTGGGTACAGACTACAGTAGGTTGGCACCAGGTGGGTACAGAGTACAGGACAGTAGGTTGGCACCAGGTGGGTACAGACTACAGGACAGTAGGTTGGCACCAGGTGGGTACAGACTGCAGGACAGTAGGTTGGCACCAGGTGGGTACAGACTGCAGGACAGTAGGTTGGCACCAGGTGGGTACAGACTAGAGTAGGTTGGCACCAGGTGGGTACAGACTACAGGACAGTAGGTTGGCACCAGGTGGGTACAGACTGCAGGACAGTAGGTTGGCACCAGGTGGGTACAGACTGCAGGACAGTAGGTTGGCACCAGGTGGGTACAGACTGCAGTAGGTTGGCACCAGGTGGGTACAGACTACAGTAGGTTGGCACCAGGTGGGTACAGACTACAGGACAGTAGGTTGGCACCAGGTGGGTACAGACTACAGTAGGTTGGCACCAGGTGGGTACAGACTACAGTAGGTTGGCACCAGGTGGGTACAGACTACAGGACAGTAGGTTGGCACCAGGTGGGTACAGACTACAGGACAGTAGGTTGGCACCAGGTGGGTACAGACTACAGGACAGTAGGTTGGCACCAGGTGGGTACAGACTACAGGACAGTAGGTTGGCACCAGGTGGGTACAGACTACAGGACAGTAGGTTGGCACCAGGTGGGTACAGACTACAGGACAGTAGGTTGGCACCAGGTGGGTACAGACTGCAGGACAGTAGGTTGGCACCAGGTGGGTACAGACTACAGTAGGTTGGCACCAGGTGGGTACAGACTGCAGTACAGTAGGTTGGCACCAGGTGGGTACAGACTGCAGGACAGTAGGTTGGCACCAGGTGGGTACAGACTGCAGGACAGTGGGTTGGCACCAGGTGGGTACAGACTACAGGACAGTAGGTTGGCACCAGGTGGGTACAGACTGCAGGACAGTAGGTTGGCACCAGGTGGGTACAGACTGCAGGACAGTAGGTTGGCACCAGGTGGGTACAGACTACAGTAGGTTGGCACCAGGTGGGTACAGAGTACAAGACAGTAGGTTGGCACCAGGTGGGTACAGACTGCAGTAGGTTGGCACCAGGTGGGTACAGACTACAGGACAGTAGGTTGGCACCAGGTGGGTACAGACTGCAGGACAGTAGGTTGGCACCAGGTGGGTACAGACTGCAGGACAGTAGGTTGGCACCAGGTGGGTACAGACTAGAGTAGGTTGGCACCAGGTGGGTACAGACTACAGGACAGTAGGTTGGCACCAGGTGGGTACAGACTACAGTAGGTTGGCACCAGGTGGGTACAGACTGCAGGACAGTAGGTTGGCACCAGGTGGGTACAGACTACAGTAGGTTGGCACCAGGTGGGTACAGACTACAGGACAGTAGGTTGGCACCAGGTGGGTACAGACTACAGGACAGTAGGTTGGCACCAGGTGGGTACAGACTACAGGACAGTAGGTTGGCACCAGGTGGGTACAGACTACAGTAGGTTGGCACCAGGTGGGTACAGACTACAGGACAGTAGGTTGGCACCAGGTGGGTACAGACTGCAGTAGGTTGGCACCAGGTGGGTACAGACTGCAGGACAGTAGGTTGGCACCAGGTGGGTACAGACTACAGTAGGTTGGCACCAGGTGGGTACAGACTACAGGACAGTAGGTTGGCACCAGGTGGGTACAGACTACAGGACAGTAGGTTGGCACCAGGTGGGTACAGACTACAGTAGGTTGGCACCAGGTGGGTACAGACTACAGTAGGTTGGCACCAGGTGGGTACAGACTACAGTAGGTTGGCACCAGGTGGGTACAGACTACAGTAGGTTGGCACCAGGTGGGTACAGACTACAGTAGGTTGGCACCAGGTGGGTACAGACTACAGGACAGTAGGTTGGCACCAGGTGGGTACAGACTGCAGTAGGTTGGCACCAGGTGGGTACAGACTACAGTAGGTTGGCACCAGGTGGGTACAGACTACAGGACAGTAGGTTGGCACCAGGTGGGTACAGACTGCAGTAGGTTGGCACCAGGTGGGTACAGACTGCAGTAGGTTGGCACCAGGTGGGTACAGACTACAGTAGGTTGGCACCAGGTGGGTACAGACTATAGGACAGTAGGTTGGCACCAGGTGGGTACAGACTGCAGGACAGTAGGTTGGCACCAGGTGGGTACAGACTGAGTGGAGGCTGCTGGGTAACGGAGGAGTCTGAGCGTCAGCTGCAGCAGAGAGGGAATGTCACACCTCACATCCTGATAGTGACAGCTCCAGAGTGGGGCAGCCATTGAGCTCCGTGCGTGTGTGTGTGTGTGTGTGTGTGTGTGTGTGTGTGTGTGTGTGTGTGTGTGTGTGTGTGTGTGTGTGTGTGTGTGTGGGTTAGAAAGAAGGGATGTAGCAGCAGGGGTTAGCGTCTCTCTCTATGTGTGTGTGTGTGTGTGTGTGTGTGTGTGTGTGTGTGTGTGCGTCAGGAAGAGGACAGTCTTGTGCCAGGGAGGGTTTGGGCACATGCTGAACAAATAGGTGCATGAAAACAGGTGTAAACATGGACTGTGTGTGTGTGTGTGTGTGTGTGTCTTGCAGCAGGACAGGTGTGTGTGTGTGTACATGCGTCTTACAGCAGGACAGGTGTGTGTGTGTGTGTGTGTGCGTCTTACAGCAGGACAGGTGTGTGTGTGTGTACATGCGTCTTGCAGCAGGACAGGTGTGTGTGTGTGTACATGCGTCTTGCAGCAGGACAGGTGTGTGTGTGTGTGCGTCTTGCAGCAGGACAGGTGTGTGTGTGTGTACATGCGTCTTGCAGCAGGACAGGTGTGTGTGTGTGTGTGTGCGTCTTGCAGCAGGACAGGTGTGTGTGTGTGTGCGTCTTGCAGCAGGACAGGTGTGTGTGTGTGCGTCTTGCAGCAGGACAGGTGTGTGTGTGTGTGTGTGTGTGTGTGTGTGTGTGTGTGTGTGTGTGTGTGTGTGTGTGCGTCTTGCAGCAGGACAGGTGTGTGTGTGTGTGTGTGTGTGTGTGTGTGTGTGTGCGTCTTGCAGCAGGACAGGTGTGTGTGTGTGTGTGTGTGTGTGTGTGTGTGTGTGTGTGTGTGTGTGTGTGTGTTCGTCTTGCAGCAGGACAGGTGTGTGTGTGTGTGTGTGTTCGTCTTGCAGCAGGACAGGTGTCCAGGTGCAGTGATACAGCAGGGCTCGTTATAAATGCTACACGGAGGGGGAGCCCAGTCAGTTACTGAGTGACTGACTCCCCATTGTTGAGACGCACATGCAGGCCTCTCTGGCTTACCTCTGGTCCTGCTCCCCTTTTCCAGTATAATTGATGCTTCTTTTTTTCTGGGTATAGATAATGCATATTATTTTTCTGGGTATAGATAATGCACTATATTATTTTTCTGGGTATAGATAATGCATATTATTTTTCTGGGTATAGATAATGCATATTATTTTTCTGGGTATAGATAATGCATATTATTTTTCTGGGTATAGATAATGCATATTCTTTTTCTGGGTATAGATAATGCATATTCTTTTTCTGGGTATAGATAATGCATATTCTTTTTCTGGGTATAGATAATGCTTATTTCCCCCCCTTTGTTTCTGGTATAAATAATGCTTATTTTTTTTCCTCTTTCTTTTGTTCTGCTATAATTCATGCTTCCTTTTTTTCCTTTTCTTTTTCTCCTGGGTATAATAACACTCTTCTGACGGCGCTGCGCGGGCAGGAAGGAGACGTCAGAAAGGGGATCTAGAGGTGATATTGCGCGGCCTCCTCTCACCACCGTCACAAAACACCTCCAGCCACCAGGCGGCAGGAGCAGAGCTTTCCACCTACAAGGACCGGCTTCCTCCGACGGTCCCAATCTGTGATCCACATGTAAACAAAAGGGCTGCTTTATCCCTTCCCACCACTACACACACAACGACTGTGATCCTCCCACACACCTCACAGCTAACGCTCGCTACACTTACAAGAAAATCCAAATATAATATATAAATATGAAATGGTTTGGTTATCATAATGATAGTGGGTGACTAAAGTGATGGAAAGACCATCGGTATTCTGGTTTAAATTGGAATATGTATTTATTAGTGCTGTCAGGCGATTAAAAAAATTAATCTAATTAATTACAGGATTTGTAATTAATTAATCTAATTAATCGCATTTTAATCGCATAACCATTTTATGCCTGATATTCTATATTCTATAATCATATTTCAAATTGCATGTGTCCGGATGGCAGAATTCAGTACTGTATCTACAAAACCTTCTGTTTGATCATCTTCCATCTATTAATTTGCTTAGATTTTTCAGGTCTGGTCAATTTGAGCATGGTGTTATTCACAGTCAAAGATAACAAAAAAATATTGATATTCTCATTTGGTTCATTACAATTTACTCAAAATAAAATTTTCATTCAATCAATCACAGCGCAGATTGAGTGATTGAATGAAAATGTTATTAACAGATTGCAGAATGGGTACAATACAGTACGGCTCAATACACACAATTGTTAAGGGGATGCAGATCAGAGAAAGACTTTCGTCTTGTTTACATCAGGGTCCCCCATTTTCAATTCATAATGAATTGTAAGTAAGGGTGCAACTTGCACTGTGCAATCCATTCTTTGTGGATCTAGCCCACAGTATTTCTGACACTGGGAATACATTCCCTGAGATTCATAGATGTCCCTAGAATCAGATACCAAGAACATGCAAATGGACCATATTAAAAAACATCTGTAAATGTGTATTCTACATTCTTATGGAATGAATGAGATACAAAAAAATTTTTATAAAAAAAAAAAAAAAAAAAAAAAAACTTTTTTTTTGTAATTAATTTTGAGTTAATTTTCATAACGCGATAATTTGCTGTGTAATTAATTAATCTAATTAACGCGATAAACTGACAGCCCTAGTATTTATACTATGATATTATTTAAGTACAAAAGTGGTAAATAGTGGTATTATTAGCACAAATGAACTAGGCTAGTGGTCCGTATCTGCTTCCATTCATTTGTGCTAAGCAAGGCTAGTTTGGCAGCCGGATATCTTTCTACCCAACGCACAGAGAGGAAATTGGCATCTATCTTCTTGTCTGACACTGGAGAAGATGTTAAGTGCATTTCCCATCATGTTGCCATGTTCCTTTAAGTACAAACGTGGCAATACCATGGTAAAATATTTCAATTCAATTCAAACCTTTATTTATTCTCGAAAAGGACAATTGAGGTCACCCTCATTTTCAATGTCGTCGAGACTTACAGACATTTCAATGCATACATTTTTTACAATATAATAATAATAAATAATAATAACTATCTATATAGCGCCTTTCACACATGGACCGCAGCCCAAAGTGCCCCACAGCAAATAGTATAAAATGAACATAGGCATAAAAAACACTAGCATACAGTTGACATAATAAAAGCAATGCATAAAGTGCAGACATAAGAATAGGCATAAAAGACAATAAAAGTAGTGCAATGTAGAACGTGCAGACATAAGAATAGGTATGAAATAAGTACAATAAGTACAGTGTTGCTCGAAGGCATGTGAACCCCCCAGAACAGCCAGTCCCCCAACACCCCACACACATCAATCCCCACCACATCCCCATCCAAGACCCCCCCCGATAAAGCACGTCATGACCATAGGAAAACACAAACAGCCCGCGTGCCGCTCACACCATTTATCACCACGGCGAAGCTGGAATTACCATCAAACTACCATGGTATTTATACGGCTTTTCCGCCGACTCTGTTTGTGATAACCACGGGCTGAGTATGCAGTGTGCAGTGTGAGGAGCACAAAGTAAATACTTAGCTTGGCTCCTGAGTTGAAAAGTGAAAGACTACGCTAAGGACATTCCACTCAGGAGTCAAGTTGTGCAAAGTTCCCAGAGAACTATTTTTTTTTGATCCACTTTTTCTCCCATTTTCTATATTTTCTCCCATCCCAATTTCGTATCATCCAATTCAACCCTCCCCTGTCACGGACGCTGTTTCTTGCCTCCCACAAGCCGGCTGCAATGTGGACTAAGTCATACATAGCACAAGTCCCCTCCGGTACTTGAGGTAACAGCAGTCGCATCTTTTTCACCTGCGCAGCTCGATCTCTCAGTGGCGAGGAGTAACGCGTGGGAGGCTCACGCTGCCCCCGACACTTCCCGATTCGACTGCGCAGGCGCACCAACCGACCTGTAGGAGTCGCTGTCCACAACGCCCGATCCCCACCCATCAGCTTCCCACCCCCTAATACGGCCAATGTGTATTAGTACGGACGACCAGCTAAACTGAAAGCAAATGTGGAGCGCTGGGCTCGAACAGGCAAGCCCAGCGTCTCCAGATTTCGTGGCGAGCGCCTTGCCCACTACGCCACGTAGCCGCCCTAGTTCCCAGAGAACTCTTAACTTGACATATGTTAATAAATTATACACAGCTGAGTGCCAGGAAGAACTGATGTGAATCCAATTAAACGCCGCTAGCGCAGAACAATGTACCGAAAACTAGAACGCTGCGCTCTTTCCTAATAGTATCTTTAGCAAGTTATGTCAAGTCAAGTCAAGAGTTTTAATTGTCACGGCATACAAGTATACAATGAAATGCGGGTGGTCTTGCCCGCAACGATGTGCAATACAGTGTTACAACATATAATAGAATCCAATAAAAAACAACATTGTGCAATAAACAGGTAACAGGTAACATGGTGTGACATCTCGGTATCTGTACATAGTTATTTACAGAGCATATAGGACATGCTAGGTAGCTTTGGTAGTGCAATACACTGTTCCTGTTATTCTAATTGTGTGTGTGTGTGTGTGTGTGTGTGTGTGTGTGTGTGTGTGTGTGTGTGTGTGTGTGTGTGTGTGTGTGTGTGTGTGTGTGTACCTCCAGAGTGACCTCCTGCTTGGCCATGGCTCTCTCCACAGTCTCGTACATCTGTGTGTTCTGGACGCCCAGGCCGCAGAAGATGGCGAAGGCCTCCAGGAACTGCTCATCGTTCCTGTTGAAAGCCTTCACACTGCCTGACGCCTCGTCCATCTTGTTAACCAGCTGACACACACCTACACACACACACACACACACACACACACACACACACACACACACACACACACACACACACACACACACATATATCCTTTTACCTTAGACAAATAACCATATAACGTTTTAGGTTAATAACGGAAATACGTAACATTTCGGAAGCTCGCTGTGTCGTAAATACCATTTTTCGTGGATCTTTAACAAAACAAAGACCAAACTTTAAGACGAAACTCTCGGGTGCTGAACTCAAGACCAGAAAAGAGGTGAACAGCGAGGGGAACCCCCAGACCCCAGCTCTGTATTCTACACTGTTGTCAGTTACAAAGCAAATCTTTCTGACTAGAAAGAAGGGCAATTTTCTTTGTATCTCCTCCTAATATCAGTTCGCCTAGGATCAGGAAAACTGAAATGGCAAGTTGGAAGTGATATTTTGGACATGGGACAGTTAGGACAGGTGGGACAGGTGGGACAGGTGGGAGAGGATGCTGTGCTTTGATCAGGCTCTTCCAGACTGAGGGGACCTGCTTGGGACATAGATGGTCATTAATCATCCACTTAGCCAAGCTAATGGTGCTGCTAGTCTCTAATTATGCTAATGAATTTTAATGGATTTGTGGGGGGAACATTCTTATCTGGATAATGAGGAAGGCAGTGCCACGCTCTCTCTCAGTGGCCTAGATTCAGGCCTGCAGCAACAGAGGCCTATGTTGCATCACCTTCTTGTTGAGAGGTATTTGGGACACGTAGTGTAATATCAAAGTAATCCCTGGGATCAACATTCATAGCATGAGCACATTTTCTCCCCACAAATCTCCCTGTGGCTAAGCCTGTCACGACCCAGATAACCTAAAGTGCTTCATTTCTCATTTTAGTCTGAGAGTCTGAGTGAAAGGAGCAATATCAAGCCTAATACTTAGCCTACCAATATCCACTTCCAATGTCAAACCCAATACTAACCAATATCCACTTCCAATGTCAAACCCAATACTAACCAATATCCACTTCCAATATCAAACCCAATACTAACCAATATCCACTTCCAATATCAAACCCAATACTAACCAATATCCACTTCCAATATCAAACCCAATACCAATATCCACTTCCAATATCAAACCCAATACTAACCAATATCCACTTCCAATATCAAACCCAATACTAACCAATATCCACTTCCAATATCAAACCCAATACTAACCAATATCCACTTCCAATGTCAAACCCAATACTAACCAATATCCACTTCCAATGTCAAACCTAATACTAACCAATATCCACTTCCAATATCAAACCCAATACTAACCAATATCAAACCCAATACTAACCAATATCCACTTCCAATGTCAAACCCAATACTAACCAATATCCACTTCCAATGTCAAACTCAATACTAACCAATATCCACTTCCAATGTAAGTAAGTAAGTAAGTAAGTAAGTAAGTAAGTAAGTAAGTAAGTAAGTATTTATAAAGCACCTTTCATACATGTCATGTAGCTCAAAGTGATGTACACAATTATAGGCATATATAACGATAAAAGCAATAAAGTCACAGTGATCAGTTAAGATCAATGTTTAAAAAAAAATAATAATAATAATAATAGTAACGTAAAAAATGAAAATAACGTAAAAACAGTCATTTGCTTACCAGTTTGGGAGAACAGGTCCGCACAAACATTTCCGCTCAGTAGCAACCGGAAGTGCACTAAACCAATGCACTTGTATGGTAGGTAGCAATGTTTAGCTCTTATAACGCTAGTGTAGTTACGTTTTTATCAGTGGTCATAGTTGGGTCCATAGTGCTTTACCAAGTCCCATGGATCCATCAGTGGCCGTGTATTGTGTGCGTATGTACCCGTTCCCTCATGTGGTCAGTGGCCAGAGTTTGGGTCCATAGTGCTTTACCAAGTCCCATGGACCCATCAGTGGCCGCGTCTTGTGTGCGTATGTACCCGTTCCCTCATCTAAAGAGTTGGGTCCACAAGACTTTTCCAGGCCTTACGGATCCATCAGTGGTCGTGTATTGTGTGCGTATGTACCCGTTCCTTCATCTAAAAAGTTGGGTCCACAAGGCTTATCCTAGCCTCATGGATCCATCAGGTTTTTCCAAGCCATAACTATTTGTAAGCTAGACTGTATAGGTACGTTTTTAATTTTCCTTTAAAAATGTGTATAGAGCTGGCGTTTCTGATGTGTGTTGGTAGTGTGTTCCATAGTTTTGGGGCATAGTTGGCAAATGCCATACTTCCTATCCTTTTTTGGTTTCTGGGCGTGTCTAGTAAACCTGTAGTGGATGACCGTAGCGTTCTTGAGGGCAGATAACTAACTAGGGAATTTGCTATGTATTTTGGGCCTTGCTCATTAAGAGCTTTATATGTTAGGAAAAGGACCTTAAAATCAATTCTATGAGTTATTGGAAGCCAGTGCAGAGTGGCCAGGACTGGAGTGATATGTTCTCTTCTCCTTGTATGAGTTAGTAATCGAGCTGCAGAGTTTTGGATAAGCTGAAGCTTCCCAATGGTTGCTTTGGGAAGACCAGTGAACAGTGCATTACAATAGTCAAGCCGACTTGATACAAAAGCATGAATAAGTTTCTCTGCATCCTTTTTATTTACGAAAGGTCTTACTTTCGCTATGTTTCTTAGGTGGAAGAATGACGTTTTCATGGCCTTATTTATATGAGACTTAAAGGTCAGGTCTGAGTCCAAGATGACACCTAGGCTTGTAACCTCAGTCTTTACATAGGATGACAGACTCCCCAGGTTTTTACAAAGCACTTCCCTTTTCGCTTTTGGGCCGATCAATAGGATTTCGGTCTTGCTTTCGTTTAATTTTAGGAAGTTATTGTTCATCCACTTGTTTATTGCTAACAGACAATTTGTAATGGACTGTATGGCTGTAGTGTTATTTGGTTCTGCGGAGATATATAGTTGTGTATCATCAGCATAACTATGGAAGCATACATTGTGGTCTCGAATGATGTCCCCGAGGGGCAGCATATATAGTGAGAAGAGTAATGGACCAAGGCAGCTTCCTTGTGCGACTCCAAAATTGCTGTCATGTTCCTCGGATACATTGTCTCCAAGCTTAACATAGAACCTTCTCCCCTTAATGTATGTTATGAGCCAATTTAGTACATGATCGGAAAAGCCAACCAGTCTTTCAAGACGACTGATCAAGATATTATGGTCAATCGTATCGAACGCTGCACTAAGGTCCAATAGGACAAGAATTGAGACTTTGCCAGCATCGGAGTTTAGCCTGAGGTCGCTAACTATTTTGGTAAGGGCAGTTTCAGTGCTGTGATTTGTTCTGAAGCCTGATTGTAGTTCCTCCATGATGTTATTATCTTTGAGAAAGGAGTTTATTTGTACTGAGACTATCTTTTCTAATATCTTGCTGATAAATGGAAGGTTCGATATTGGCCTATAGCTTTTTAGTTCGTTTACATCTAAGTTTGTTTTCTTTAGTAGTGGTTTTACTACAGCCGTTTTAAATGCATCTGGAAAAGTGCCTGTTTGAAGAGACATATTTATGATTTCAAGGACATGATTTGAGACACTATCAAACACCCGCTTGAGAAATGCTGTTGGTATAGGATCGAGGCAGGAGGTGGCGGAATTACACTCAGAGACAATCTTACAGAGGTCAGGTAATGTAATACATGTGAATTCCCCCATTGTTATCTCAGGTGGGTTTTCACTCACAGCCAGATCTATATCAGCGGTAATGCTTGCTCTAATCAATGATATTTTTTCATTAAAGAAAACTGCGAACTCTTCACATTTTGTGGCTGATTGCTGCGGTATATGGGGGGGTGGTATGTTAATCAGCCGGTCAATGGTGGAAAAAAGTACCCTGGAGTTACCCATATTTTCTGAGATCATTTTGGAAAAATATTCCTTTCTCGCAAGTTGTATTGCTTTATTGTATGCGCCCATGGCGTCTTTGTATAAATTAAAGTGAGCTGTGAGTTTGAATTTCCTCCATTTTCGCTCGGCTATCCTACATTTTCTCTTGTTATCTTTAACATTGGTTTTATTTAGCCATGGAGAGATTCTATCAGTTTTTACCTTTTTAACCTTTAGAGGGGCAACAGTATTTAACACTGTTGACAAGGTGCTGTGGAAGTTTTGCACTTTCTGATTTAAGGAGGATTCACTGCATTGGTCATATGATTTCATCATACTAGAGAATTTTGCTTCAGCTCTAGCGTCCAGAAGCCTTCTGTGAACTAGGAATTCGCTTCTGGTCTTATGTAATATTAGGCTTGTACCATAGAACACACAATAATGGTCAGAAATTGGAATTTGTTTTACTGATACATTCTCAATGTTTAGCCCTGTTGTTATTAGTAGGTCCAGAGTGTTGCCATGTTGGTGGGTGGCCTCGTGAACATGCTGCATCAGTCCAAAACTGTCCAGTAGGTTCAGAAACTCACAACCCCTGGGGTCATCCTTTTTGTTGATATGAATGTTTAGATCTCCATTAAGAATGATTCTATCATACCTGGTAATGCAGATCGATATGAGTTCTGAAAATTCCTGTATGAAGAGTGGCGAGTAGATAGTGGCTTTCTAGATTTCAATATCAAAGAACAGGTTCTACAGCTCGCATGGGGACAAACCGTCACATTTCAAGGGAAAAGGATCTATTTTGATCACGATTACTCCCCAGACCTGCAAAAGAAGAGGGGTCAGGTGCGTCACGTCATCAAACAGCTGAAGGAAAAAGGGATACGCGCTAATTGCCCATACCCGGCACGACTCAGGATGACAACAGAATCGGGAACGAAGGTGTTTGACTCTCTGGTAGATGCAATTCCCACACTGAAAGAACTGGGAATTCATGTCCAAATCGACGAAAGAGAGAAACTACAAAGAGAACTGACAAGGGACAGGTGGCGAACACAAAGAAGAGGGCGTGAGCAGCGAACGAAAGGAGCCATGACGTCACTATCTGCCGCAGACCTAAGATCATTCATGGACGATAAAGATGAGTAAACCAGTTAGATATAGTAAACTAACGAAATGTTTACAATAAGTGTAAAACACAAGAAATAATGGACATGCTGCTGACTAATATGATTATCATTTACCCTGAGTATTAATTACCTGTTGGGAAAATTTAAATATATTAAATCTACTTTAATTTATATGTGGTTCTGAGGCCAGAGACTGAGCCATAGACGGATCACACTTAGCCTGTGTTACCAGGCAAAGGTTAACCCTATACGTTCGTGGTTAACTTCTCTGCACTTAGTGCAATATGCTCCCTGAGAGAGAAAGCTACACCTCTCTAGAACATCGGGAGATTATTTCATTTGTGATTTATGTAAGACAGCTTACTGGAAAATTGGAAGCCCTAGGTTTTCCCTTACAAGTGAATAGGGGACCATTTTGTTTTGTTTTTTATGTTGTATACTCTTTGACAAATGCCTCAAGCTCATATACTATGGAAGATAGATCTATGTTGTACATACGAAATACAATGACATTATGACAAGCCTTAAATGTATTAGTTACAATATAAATGGTCTTAACAACCCAATAAAGAGGAAAAAACTTTTTGGACAACTTAAGAAAATGCAGTGCTCTATAGCATTCATTCAAGAAACGCACTTATCAATGAACGAACACCAGAAACTGAAGAGAGAATGGGTGGGCCAGGTGTATAGTGCGTCCTGTCAAACAGGGAAAAAGAGAGGAGTGGCTATTCTATTTAACAAATCAGTATACTTCACCAAAGAAAAGGAAATTGCAGATGACCAGGGCAGATATGTTATGGTCCTGGGGTCAATAGGAGGATCAATCATAACCTTTCTAAATATATATGCACCAAATGAAGACTGCCCCAATTTCTTTAAAGGTATAGCCTCACTTTTGGCTGGTAATGCCAAAGGAATTATCCTTATGGCCGGTGATTTCAACTGTGTACTAAATCCAAAAGTAGACAAACTGCCTGTAGATTGTGGACCCATTTCAAAAAAATCTAGATCACTGAATGCAATGATAAAAGAATTTGGACTTATAGATGCATGGCGTTTCCACCATCCTAGGCAGAAAGACTTTACCTTTAGGTCTGGGGTCCATGGTAGCTACTCTCGGATAGATTACTTCTGTATTTCCAAGCAAGATATTGACAAAGTTGAATCATGTATCATTGAACCAGCGACCATCTCAGATCATGGACCTCTAACTCTTCAACTTAACCTCAGTACCAATAAAATCTTTAAATATTGGAGGCTCAATGTATCCATGCTGTCTGACTCTCACACACGGGAGAGGATAAGTGAAGAACTGAAGAGTTATTTTGATCTCAACAATAAGGGGGATGTCTCACCATCAATTTTATGGGACGCGGCAAAGGCTGTAATGAGAGGTAAAATTATCTCAATTTCAAGTGCACTAAAGAAACAGCTAAATGAAAAACAGCAGAACCTAGAAAATGAGTTAAAAATACTAGAAAGGAAACATAAACTGAACAGAGATGAAGAAGATTTAAAAGTTCTACTAACCTGCAAACAAAAACTAGATGACCTGTTGACATACAAAGCGGAAGGAGCCCTTAGATTTGCTGGTAGGAATTACTATGAGATGGGAAATAGGGCAAGCAAGCTACTGTCATTCCAGCTCCACAAAATACAGTCAAGTCGGATAGTTCCAAAGATTAAACACCCCAGCACACACATGGAAGTAATGCAAACGCAAGAAATTGCTAATGCATTTGCAGATTACTATACCGACCTCTACAAAGCACAGCAATTGGAAAACAAGAAAGAAAAAATCAACAACTTCTTAGATAACCTTAAACTTTCTAAACTATCCCCAGATGAGGCGGATGAGCTAACCTCCCCTATTACGGAGAAGGAGATAGGGGAAACTATTCAGATGCTTAAGAACAATAAATCACCAGGTACAGATGGGTTTTCAAATGAATTTTATAAACATTTCACTGAACAATTAACACCAGTATTAAGTGTAGTTTATAACTATGCCCTATCTGAGAGAGATCCACCAGGAAGCTGGTCAGAAGCTATTGTCTCGGTAATACATAAAGAAGGTAAAGACCCCACAAGATGTAGTTCCTATAGGCCCATAAGTCTCCTTTGCAACGATTTCAAGATATTGACATCTATACTTAAAAAAAGAATACAGAAACATATAACAAAACTGATACACCCAGACCAGACTGGCTTTATCACTGGTCGACAGGGTGCTAACAACATCAGAAGAACTTTAAATCTGCAAACAGTGGCTGGATTTCGAAAAGAACCATCAATGCTTCTCGGCTTAGATGCCGAGAAGGCATTTGATAGAGTTGATTGGCTGTACCTTGAACTAACATTGAAAGGTATGGGATTCAATAACACATTTATAGAATGGATAAAATGTTTATATAAAAATCCTAAGTCTAGAGTAAGGGTGAATGGTCACTGCTCTCACTTCTTTGACATACAGAGAGGGACACGCCAAGGAGACGTTTTGTCTCCATTACTATTCGCGATTGGCATAGAGCCACTAGCGGAGATGATTAGATCAAACCCTCAGATACAGGGAATAGATGACCAAAAAGGCATTACACACAAGATCTCGCTATTTGCTGATGACATTTTACTTTATATCAAAAACCCTTTAGAATCAATTCCAAACATAATGATGGATTTAAGAAATTACGGCGAACTGTCGGGTTATAAGATAAATGAGACCAAATCAGAAGCCATGATGATAGTGGGAACATGGCCAATACATCTGAATAGTATAGCACCCTTCCATTGGGCTAGAGACGGATTCAGGTATTTAGGAATCATTTTGACTCCCAGCAGCAATCAGTTATATCAAGCAAACTACGAAAAGTTGATTGTACAAATCAAATCAGACATGGCCAGATGGGACATTTTACCTCTCTCCCTAGTGGGAAGAATAGAATCAATTCGAATGAATGTGCTACCTAGACTTATTTTTCTCTTCCAGTCTCTACCTATACCAATACCTGCCACTACCTTTAAAAGGTTAGATAAACTCCTATCCAAATTTATCTGGCAGAGGAAAAAACCTAGAGTAAGGCTAAAAACACTATGTTTGCCAAAGAACAAGGGTGGTCTTGGTCTACCAAACCTAAGAAACTACTACTGGGCAGCTCAATTACGCATACTTGTGCATTGGATACAAAAGGACCTAGACTCAGGATGGGTACAGATTGAGCAAAACTCAATTCCAAAGACCCCTCTCAGATCCATAATATTCCTGGGGAAAGCATACTGGAAAAAAATTAAGATTGGTAACAAATGGATTACAAATACATTAAAGGTATGGGAAAGTGTAAGGAAAAAGGGGGGAGGTCCACGATCAATATCTAGGGCCATGCCAATAGCAGACAATACAGAATTCCGGCCAGCTATGGAGGATGGGGGTTTTAAAAAATGGGCGGATTTGGGCCTGGTTACTATCAATCAATTAATGGAAGGAGACTGTTTTAAATCGTTTGCACAGCTACAGCAATGTTTTGATCTACCTTCGAAAGACATGTTTAGATACTTTCAAATAAGACACTATGTAATGACTCACAGTGAGTGGGAAGCAATTAAGAGACCACCAACAAATGTGGAGCGGTACTTTATAAACACAATAGAAAAAAACTTGATGGAAAGAAAGCAGATATCCAATATTTACAACATGTTACAACTAGACGATCCAGGAGACACCACCTATATTAAAGAAAAATGGGAGTTGGAAGCTAATGTGATCATAGAAAATGAAGAATGGGAGGACAGCCATTCAAGCAATCATAAAATCACAAATAGCCCAATGTGGAAGGAGTTTGACTGGAAGGTCAAGGTCAGGTACTTTAGGACTCCTCAAGTTCTCTCCGGATTTGCTGGTGGGTCCTCACCACTATGTTGGAGAGGATGTGGAATGATCGGAGATCATACACATATTTTCTGGGACTGTCCAAGGGTGCAGACATTTTGGATGAATATCAAAAATGAGATTAAAACCATTCTAGATCTTGACTTACCTCTGAATCCATCGTACTATATCTTGGGATGTATACCGAAAGGCACATACTATGGAGATACGTTATATATCTTGAGAGTGATACTGTTAATAGCAAGGAAAATGATAACTATGGCATGGCTACAAAATCAACCACCGACAATCAAACAATGGACCAAGAGACTGAGACAGATGTATACAATGGAAGAAATGACTGCACAATTGCAACTGAAAAAAGATATGTTTATGCAGAGATGGTCACTTGTAACCTTGTACCTGGAGATACATTAGCATGAGCCTGACGCCCTCTCTCTCTTTTTTTTCTTTTCTTTTTTTGTTGTTCTTTTTTTTCTGTTAAAGTATATATTTTTTTCCTTTTGCTAAATTTATTTTTCTATTTATTTTTTCGTTTCTTATCCTACAAAAAATCATAAAAAAAAATATTGTAAAAATCCCTCCCCACTGGGTTGTTTAAGAGGCGTACTCGGATTATACAGCTTATTTTGATTACGCTGAATACCTTAAACAAATTGAATAAGAGGGAAGAGCCTGAGTAACAAATGTCATTGACTATGTGAATCAAGTATATTATACTGTATGATTAATGCAATGTGATGTTCAATATGACACAAAATAAAAGAAAGTTAAAAAAAAAAAGAGTGGCGAGTACCTTGGTGGTCGATACAATGTCACACATATTACTGGCATTTCTGTTTTCAATACAATAGCAAGGTATTCAAATGATAAAAATTTTCCCAGGTCAATATCATTGCACACAAATTGAGTGGAGATGATTGCTGCTATTCCGCCTCCCCTCCCACTCTGTCTGTTTGATTGATAGAATTTAAAATTGGAAGGGCAGGTCTCAATCAGTGTTGCTACACCAGTGATATTGTCTAACCATGTCTCTACTAAAAACATACAATGTACACCATGTTTTACTATGAGTTCATTTATCAGAAATGATTTTTGTTTCAGCGCTCTAACGTTGAACAGTGCTAGTTTTAGCTGTACGGGTTCTGTAGTGGGGTGTGAGATAGTCTGTGGTTGAACACTGATATTGATAAGGTTAGATTTACATATGGGACGTGATAATGAGTAATTGATTAGTCTTTTGGTGATCAGAATCGGGATGCCACTCAATGTGTTTTTTTGTAGCTTAGGCTGCTTCTGTATATAGTCTACAGAGCTAGATATGGTTGGTTGTCAGGCCAGTGATGCTATACTTTGTATGACGTTATGTATTAGCACATTTACCCCTGATATGTTTGGATGGATGCCATCGGGTCTGTAATGGTTTTTCCTGGACCAGAGCAGATCAAAGTTATTTATATAGCAAAGTCCTATAGTAGTACAGTAGGTCTGTAGCCATTTGTGCAACCAGAACAGACGGCTAAATCGCTCAGATCCACGACCTATGGATGGAATGGGGCCAGACACAATGCATATTTTACCCAGGCTTTCAATAGTGAGTATTAGTGATTCAAAGTCAGATTGGAGTTTAACGGATTGTCTAGCCATTACGTCATTTGCTCCGATATGAATGATAACGGTGTGGGCGGACGGATATCTGTCGATGATTTCGGGAGTACACTCAAGTAAGTCAGTAACTTTTAAACCGGAAAAACTATACGTAATGCCGTGTGGTATTTGCAAAAACCTGGTGATGGAATCTCCAATGAGTAGGATCTCTGGCTGTTCCTGGATGCATTCCCCGTCGTAGATGGCCAGGTTTCTATGGTGAAAAGCCGCAGGAGTAGCGTCTACATTGTTGGCGGGGTTTGATGGTTGGTCGAGCAGCAGCGCCGTGTGGAGGGGCTCGTTCACAGCGGCATTTCCATCGATAACACTCGCCGTTTGAATGATCGTACTGGCATGGGCTGCAGAGCACCGCAGACGAGGACGTTTAAACTTTGGGGAGTCGGACCCATCGCGTGAGTCTGGGGAGTTTGGCGATGCGAGAGCAAACAGGGCAGAGCGCTTTCTGCTCTGGGTTGCAGATATATTTCCACGGTTGAGTTGTGAGCTGGAGAGGGCCGCCGTCCTGGTAGCTTCGCTTGGAGCCTGGCTAGTACCCTATACAAACCAATATCCAGTTCCAATATCAAACCCTATACAAGCCAATACCAATATCAAACATAATAGTCAAGTCAAGTGTATTTGTATAGCTGCATTATCACAGTTAGGCTACAAGTCTAAAAGATAGAGCTGCCTCCTCTTAGTTGACAAATCAAAGAGGCGGTCCGTTTTAGTTCCAAGACGTTAGTATATTTGTTGAGATTTAAAGGGGTCCGTCTGCATGAATGTGGGGAAATATAATTTTACAGATTTGTCGATTGAATCAACCAATCATTGACAAAATCAACTTGTTGACAACATCTATAACTATTATGTAGTTGCATTTCTCTAGTGGAGGACAGCCCCTCTGAAAGGCTTTAGAGGCCCACATTAGAACAGAACAACGCCCTCTAACCTTGAACCCTCCAGTGAAGATAAGGGAAAACTCCTTAGGTGTCCTCAGGTTTGTGCTAAAGTGGTCATAGGTGGTCCAGTCAGTGGACCTCTCAGCCAATGAGAAACTAGAATCTGAGATGCTCTTTGAGTTCCAGATCCAGTGATGAGAACAAGTCAATTTAATGTAGGTTTATCACCATAACCAATATACAGTCCTTTAAGACCAGGGGATACATTTAACATACAGTAGGTTTATCACCATACCAGACAGACAGACAGACAGACAGACAGACAGACAGACAGACAGACAGACAGACAGACAGACAGACAGACAGACAGAGAGAGAGAGAGAGACAGAGAGAGAGAGAGAGAGAGAGAGAGAGAGAGAGAGAGAGAGAGAGAGAGAGAGAGAGGCCTACCTATGACTTTGTCTTTCTTTCCATTCCTGATGGGAGTGCAGAGTAAACTCTTGATCTGGTTACCGGGGTGATCAGGGTTCTCAGTCTGGAAGATCAATAACAAGATAAGAGCGGTGGGATGAGAGAGAGGGAGGCACAAGAAAGAGAGACAGAAAAGAGAGGGGGGAAGTAAGTAAGAAAAAACAGAAAGAAAGAAAGAAAGAAGAAAAGAAAGAAAGAAAGAAAGAAAGAAAGAAAGAAAGAAAGAAAGAAAGAAAGAAAGAAAGAAAGAAAGAAAGAAAGAAAGAAAGAAAGAAAGAAAGAAAGAAAGAAAGAAATGAGAGGGGGGGAGAAAGTAAGAAAAAAACTGAAAAGAAAGACAGACAGACAAGACAGACAGACAGACAGACAGACAGACAGACAGACAGACAGACAGACAGAACTATCTCCTCCTCTACTCACCATCCAGGGGAATCGTTGGTCCTTGGTGACATCTGCGATGTTCAGGGGCTGCATGGTGTTCTTGGCGTACTGGGCATACATGTAGTTAATCTGACTGACATCGCAGTCCCTGGGGAACAGATAACGACACATCAGGCACAACTGGCTTATATCGTGTAGCCAGAAATATCAGTTAAAGGATTTCAATTTCAGATTTTGCGGGATTTTTAACATTAATATAGCAACAAAATCTAAAAATGTGCTACGTAAAGACATAGTTGAGTCATGGTGTCCCGAGCAGAGAATGAAGTCATCTGTGTGTGTTGTTATCCCAGCGTCTCCATTCTTTGTTTTGCTCAATCGTTAGCGTTCTCTTTTTCTGCCTCTTCGACTTAAAATCTTGATTCGTGTTTGATCTGCAATGCTGATTTTGCTAGTTTTGATTAGGATGCTCGATATTGGCTTTTTTACCGATACGCCGATATTGTCCAACTCTTAATTTCCGATACCGATATATGCAGGGTTCCCCCCCCAAAAAACTGAATAATTTCAGGTAATTATAATTAACATTACATATATCTTGTCATAATACAATATACAATAAATAAAATCTGAATTTGTTCTTACTTGCTTGCCTGGGTAAATAAAGGTGAAATAAATGTAAAAATATATATATATTTTTTTTAAACAGATACCGATAATTTCCGATATCACATTTTAATGCCAATATCGGTCGATAATATCGGTAGGCCGATAATATCGGTAGGCCGATAATATCGGACATCCCTAGTTTGGATAGTTTGATTTGAATTTTGGCCACAACGACATTTAAGGCAATACATAGTTTCTTGAAATAACTACTTTGTTTTGGTCTGAGATGCTGGTGCTATAGTGCAAGCAATGCAACAGTCAACACTCCTCACAGCAGGTAACACAACACAACACAAGCTACAACCACAGGGCACCATTAAGGCTCCCACAGAGTCGGGAGGAATATACGCGGACGGACTCCGCACGGCATGTCCGCAGTCCTTTGAGGTTTCACCTTTATTTCACTATTATGTCTTGTGTATGTATGTGATGAATAAACCTCTTGAATCATACCAATTTCCTACATTTCTCGTGCCAGTTTACTACATTTCCCACAATCCTTGCGTGCTATTTACACTTTCTGTCACGGCGGCGTCCACCGATGTCAAAATAAAGAGTCTAGGTTATCTCCGTTTTCCAAGATTTTTAAATAAAACTGGCAGTTTTACACACTTCATTTAGAAAAGCCATTCAAACTTCTCAAGTTTCTTCAGATGATGAAAAAAAGACATGGTCCAAAATGTATATCAATTGGAATGGATAACGATTAGCGATAGTAAAACTAAATTGTGCGTCATCTACCTGCCAAAAGTTTTACCGGACCAATCCTACCCATAGAACCATGATCCTGCCCTACTCTCTCTTGGCACGGAGTGAGTAAAATGCAGATCGGTGTCACATTGAATGCAGGTTAGAACATTTTAGCTTCGCACTTTGAGTACGTGCGGACCTCTGCGGAGTCCATTCCACGTACGTTCCGCCCGACTATGTGGGAGCCTTTAGTCTGGATCTACATCATATGGTTCACGATAATACCAGTATAAATTTGTACACAAAATCTTTTTCATATCATGATTATTAACCCTTTGGTTGCCGAAAACGGAGATCTACGTTTCTGTGGCCCAGCGCTTGAGTGCCGGACACGTCACAGAAAACGTAGATCTTTCTTTTATTCGCTATTGCCATTCATAATTCATCGGGGCAGCCTGTGCATGCTGTACTGAATGTGTCTGAGATCGCAGACGGTCAATACCGCCGCCTACCGCCTTGCGGCCGCTATTGCACTCCATTTGAAACTATGTAGTTTCTTTTCTCTACCGAGCTGCGGCGTGGGGGCGGGTCCTAAACACTCCGGCAAAACAAGCGCTTGTAGGGATGGCTTGGACAACTGACCCCGGCCGCCCGTTCAAGTGCAATGCCCGATAATGTCGGAGACAGGATCGCTGTGGATATCTGGAATGGCGATCAGATAATTGGATACTTTTTTTTGCATTACATCAGAGACAAGGTAAGGACTCTATATTACCGATCTTGCGTCGATCTGATATTTTTTTCCCTGCGATTGCTCTGTCTGTGTGTATGTGTGTGTGCTGTGTCCCGCTGGAATTACACAGTAATCAGTTTTTTGCACGTTGACCGGAAGAAACCCACTGACAATCGACGGCGTTATTAGATCCATAGCTATAATATAAAATATAGGTTTAGCTCTACAAACAAGGTGAGCGTTTACATGGGGTTAATGGGCGGCAAGGCCTATGCACTTCCCGGAAGGGGGCGAGGCACCCAATGTGTTAACGATATAGCGGCGCAATGACGCGTTGACCCTAGATAAACACAACTTCAAACCACGCAAGGCTTTTTAGACACAGCTTTATCTCCTAACTTTACTTTAGCTAACAAGTTAGCATTTTGCCTACTTTAGTTAACCTAGCATAGCATTAACCATACGTGAGAGACAAAAAATGACCATCAAACCACCGCCAGTTCTGTATCGTATTAGCTCTCGCTCGGCGTCACTCTCTGCACTGTCCTCGCACACGTGCACACGCACTGAATAAAGATCACGATGTACCTTTAATCCCAATATTTGTCTGACCACACCCCTATCAGCTTACCCATATAAGCAGGGGTGGGGCCACCCACTCGCCTCCTTCTCGCTTTCACCACAAGGAAGTGCCTCGGTAGATCCCCACACTTGAAGTGATGTGATGGTAGGAGAAGAGTTGGAAAGCAAGGATACGTTGACATCATATCTTTATTTTCTCTCACTATTTTCGAGAAAATACGGCGATATTGTCTTCGTACTGGAGTGTCTGGAAGATGATGATCATTCTAAAAATCCTCCACCGGTTTTCGTATTGGGAGTTCGCGCCGCTACATGTTTTTCCAACTGCAGTCCTTGCTGTGTGCTGGTTGCGGTAAAGGCACAGCTGGGCTGTAGGACACGCCGCTGTTGTGAGAAGCGGTGGGTTCCTGGGTTGGTGAGTTATGTTTTGCTGGCAGGCTCCACTTGTCTGTTAGTGCTATGGGGGCTAATTGACAATGTTTATGAAAACCGGCCCCAGGCTAGGGTCCTTTGTTCAGCCTCTTAGGCGACAGAAGACCTTGGTCTGAAGCCCATTTTAGTTTTAACTAGTGGGCCGCGACCATTAACACTGGTGATCCCTGTGTTTTCTGGACGAGTGGATATCTCTCTGTCACCGTGTAGCCCCTTCTTTCATATCCAAATGAGAGTATTCCTTCACGAGGAGATATGGGCATAGATGTTCGATAGCGGAAGATCTGTGTTCAAGTCAGCTACACAGGCCAGTTGGTATTGTGCTGGCTCCGTCGGGTGTGGGTAAAATCACCGTTGTAAAACTGTGTTAACATCTTGTTTCTCTTTTCTCTTAAAAAGTGAGGAGGGTTTCAGAACGGCGGCCTGTCTGGGTGAGTGTTGTATCATTGTGTACACGTTCAGGTGATAGCTGCTTAGCTTACGTGCTAGTGGTGGCCTACTGTTAGCCAGTCAGCTGTTAGCTGCGGCGCTAGCCTGCTGTAATCACTAGGTGGCCTACTAGGTTAGGCTGGGGAACGTTAACTTGCTGCTATCGGCCTAGGTCCAGCGCGGGGTGGCTCCGGCACCTCGCGCGCCGCCGCGGTTCCCGACTCTCCTCTCCCTCACGGGGAGAGGCGGGGGGGATTCGAAGCTACTCTCTGGTCGCGCGCGCCGTTCGCTTGGCGTCTCGCGGGCGGGGGCGGTAGCGTCCGACGGTTAGGGCGGCCGTTAGCTTAATGCTACTCTGTTGAACGTGCTTTGATTATAAGATGTTTTACACTCTTGACTACGACGTCATCTTTGACAGGGGATGTTCGTCGACCCTGCCCTGAGCCAGGACGGCAAGGATTGCGTCAACAAAGGGGACCGTAGCGACGGGTTGGAGCGGCGACGCTGCCCAGTTCGAACAACACAGGACGGCTGTGTTTTCTACGGGGCCTTGAGACTGCACTTCGTTGATCTGCACTTCGTTGATCTACGCTCCGGGTAGGACAAGGTTTGGCCAGACCTTATACGCGTCTTCTGGCTTTACCTTCTACATGTTTTGTAAATAACGATGTTTTCCAAAAACGTGTGTTGCTGCAATACATTTAGGATACAACGCGAGTTTTGTGTGAATTGTCTTGTCACTGGTAATTAGCTTCTCCGTGCAAATCGGGTTGTTGTTACAGATGTGAAAATGATCTGGTTGTTGTGTGAGAAACATCATGTGTGTTTATATGTACCGTGTACTCACAACTAAGGGGTAACTAACCTATGAAGCTATGCTTAGTGACAAATGAGTAAAGAATATTCTTTTCTCAGCCTGTGATGACAATGAACAGTGTGTTCACATATTAACAGGTTTTCCTGTTTTAACTGGCCGTATTAAGGGTAAAGTAGGAGGATTGTGTTTCCCCCTGGTTCCCTGGGGACTTGTTCATCCTCCTATCAGACATGTTGTTGCACTACATTGTGTCTTTGTGTGGTAGGGATGCGATGTAACCCTTAGCTTGATTGCTGAGGTTGTGCTAAGACTGCTGGAGAAACTTTATTTTCCTAAAAGAAAAGATTGTTTGGTCGCTTTCGTGTGTGCTTAGCAAGGCCTGTGGCCGATACTAATCGAGAATTATGTATTCTCTCATTATGAAAAACGGCGTTCCTCTGTAGAGTGTTTTTGCCATTTTTTGTAGGTGATGATGGGTTGTGTGTGTCATGTGACCTACAACTGGGTTGGACTGGCCACAGAAGCACATGTGTAAGTTTGGACCGGGGCTCTTAGAGAGCCCTCTCTATTCTGTGTTTTTTCCTTAGTAAAAATCAGATAGCAGGTTAGCTCATGCGCTGTGTGAAGCTGTCAAACGCTTCATAGAGCTGACTATGACTGTGTCATACTCTCTTTTTGTCATTACATCGTATCATGGGTGTGGGGTCGTAAAGGGGTGAACTGGTAACCTTTCCTCTCCCCCTTTTTTCTGTTGGTCAGGGGTACACCCCCTGTCCTTCAAGGTTCCTGTCACGTTGCGGTTCGGCACGTTACGGGGTGAGGGGGGGGGGGGAGGGAGTTTCCTGGTCCCACGGCCTGGAATATTGGGCGTGTGCACCGCAGAAATTCCCCCGCCATAGAGTACGTCACCGTGCGCGTCTCTGTTGGTAGGACTTCCGTGTGCTGTTCAGGTCCATGTGATGGATCTGTTTTCGGGGGGTGGTCAGGGCTCCTCCTCACCAAGCGCCTATTCGGGCCTTCTGTGAGTTCGGACTCCTCCTTCCATGTGAGGGAGCCTCCTTCAGAGTACAGAGCCTCCTCCTCAGATTGTCAAGGTGAGTGGACCCTCTAGAAGGTGTCCTATTCTATTGTGTATGTATTCGATTCAATTCGATTATTGAGTGTGTATGGGGTCAGTGCCTCTTCCCCGGAGAGCCCTAAAACCAATTTTTTACATGGCTCAAGGTGCAATATATTCTTTTCAATCTGTACAGCTCGCGTGGGAAGTCTCTCTGGGGATTCCCGTCTCCTTCCTATGGGAGGGTGGTGGGATGTAAAAATGTGAAAATGTTTTACCGCCGGCTATGTAGACTGGGATACATACTGTTGGTGCTTCCTTCTTTTCTACTAAAAAGAGTTGGAGTTAGGAAGTGTCACACCCCTCTTGTCGTTCCCCTGGGCGCCTTGGGGATTCAATGACCGGTCTAAATAGCCTGTTCATTGATGTGGGTGTGTCCCGACGCACGTATAGTGCTAGCTCGCTGTAAACAGGCGACTGACTGGCACGCCTTGGTTGCTTGAGGTTAAAACGGCATTTTTATAAAGCAACTGGGATGGAGGTTTTTCCTCTTCCGACGACCACATCCCACGACCTGGGTTGGTTATCGACGGATTCTCGTTCATGTCTGGGGGATGATGACGGAATGGATCTGAACATATGTAGAGGGGTCTCACGCCCTGGGGGTGGGCCACCGGGCGCGGTTCGCCCGAACGTCTGGGTGGCGCCTTCTTTTCATGTTAAGATCAACACGCATATCTGCCCTTTCTCCTGGAGTAGGCATGTCGGCGTGGTTAGGGCACGGGACTGGTTCTGGTCACGCTGGTCCGTATCAGTTGAACCCGTTGTCCGCCGGGGATGCAGATCTGCTGTTCTGGTACCCTGAGGGACTTGGGCTTTTTTCAGGGGGAAAAATGCCAGGTTGGTCCGGGTGTCACAGGGTTAAGCACTATGGAGACCCTGGTTGGGTACGTTTTTTACTCAGCACTGTCGTAATGGCTTACGGCCATGCCAACCTGTACACGCTCGATCTCGTCAGATCTCGGCTGCTACACAGGTTGGTCCTGGTTAGTACTTGGTTGGGAGACCGCCTGGGAATACCAAGTACGGTGTGCTTAGGGGCGGGTTCTCCATTCTTTTTCGCTCCTCTCTCACGCATGGCGAAGAGGGGCCTGTTGGGGTGGTCTTTGACCTCCTCTGGTGACCCTGTGCTTCCCGTATCGCCAGGCCCGGTCCGAAGTAATGTTTCGTCGACCCGTAGGCCTGGGTTAACCCTTTTTTGAAAACTGAAACACTTGTACTGCGGTATAGCCGTGTGTTTGAGTTTTTTCTTGAGGGGTTATAGGAACAACCACCGCATTGGGTAACACCAAGGTGGTTGATTCCCTGGTGTGTTGGAGCAGTGTCAACTCCCGGGTTCACCGGTTGAGGGTGCCCCTGCACGTTCATGACGTCTGCCAATCGTGTCAGCCTTCTCTGCCTCAACCCCTCTGGGTGGGGGTTTTTAAATGGAGGCTTGGTCATGCAACAACGCCAGCATACGCCCCTTCCGCCGGGGCGGCTGTGTTCAGCTGTCCCCTCTGGCGCCTGTCTCGTCCGCAGTCTCCAGGCTAGGGTTAACAGCCTGTTGCCTGGTTTTTCCCCGGTGCGCTGCCTGCTTCCGTTGGTTAACCTTTTTTGTGTGCTTACGGCCATGCTGACTGCCTGTTCTGCAGGGTCAGTGTGCCAGGCGGTGTACTATTGGGGGGACAGGGCCCGCTCGGCTGAGGGGCCTTTGTCCGAATACGCTGGCGATGTGGGGGGCGGGGTCACTAAGTGCCCACCTGGTGGGGTCTTGATGCTGGCATCATGGACTTCTCCGGGCCCCCGTTCCAGGGGGTCCAGTCCCTTTGGTGGGTCTGGGTCTTCCTTCGCGCCCCGCTGCTACGGCCTTGCCACGGGGTTGGGTTTGCCCTTGACCCCGTGATTCTGGGGGCAGTAACGAGGTTGTTTCCTCCGTTCGTTCCCGGGTGGCATGCGGGTTGTGCGTGTGTGTAGTCGTGGGGTCAAGCCACGCTCTGCTCACCCTGTGCGTTGAGTTGCTTGAGTGCCTCTTCGCACGGTCGGGTCCGTCGCCCTCCCGTGAAGCCCCCAATAGGGGGGGTGCCCTCCATTAGGGTGGGTCGGGGGGGCTCGGCCCTCCCTGTTCTGATGGTTGTGGGGGGCTTTCAGCGGGGTGTATTTGTCGGCCGATGGCTCTCGCTCTGCCTCCCTTGTGCAGAGAGTGACGCCGAGCGAGAGCTAATACTGACTATAACCAAGTTCTGTTAGTATAGCGACGCTCGGCGTCCGACGCCGCTGCAGCCCTTGATCTCGCCTTGTGGTGAAAGCTTGGGAAGGAGGCGAGTGGGTGGCCCCACCCCTGCTTATATGGGTAAGCTGATAGGGGTGTTGTCAGACAAATATTGGGATTAAAGGTACATTGTGGTCTTTATTCAGTGCGTGTGCACGTGTGCGAGGACAGTGCAGAGAGTGACGCCGAGCGTCGCTATACTAACAGAACTTGGTTATAGTCATAACCTAACGTTCTTGAAACACCGCAGGTAGCGCTTGCCACATCTTCCTTGTCAATCAGATGCAGCCTTATTTATACACGTCTGTCCTCGACAGCTGAGATTGTCTCTCAACCATTTCCACAGCCACACGCAAAATGATGTCCAGTTGCCATGGTGTTGCTTTATTTTGGTGACAGTTTTAAATGTTGGAAAAATACAGATGTAATGTCAGCTAACAGTAATGTTCTCTTAGTGCTACTAGCTGATTTTTTTATGCAAACAAACAGCTGATTGGCTAAAGGACCTACTCTCATTTGGCCAAAGACATTGACTGAAGGTTTGTTTGGATTACTGCTGTTTACATTCGTACTTAAAATGTGAGGTCAGTTTTATTAGGTGATACTATGTTGCAGGCTCCATAACAGTACCAGGCTAAGTTATTTTTAGTTTTTATTAGAATAAATAAACTTAAAATATACTTTTACTGATTCCAAGGAAAACACTAGTTTCATCTCCCTGATTCCACACCCGGAAAGCTTTTAAATTCCTAAAATGTATCCAAAAACAGCTTCATGCAGCCTTGTTAAAGAGGGATCTACCTTTTGAGAACCGGCTCATTCATACACCTAGTATTTCAACAACATCCATAACTGCGTCACGCTCTCCCACCCCCCCCCCCCCCCCACCGGCGTTCAGTGAAGCTAAGAGGCTTTAAAAAATAAACAACAACTTTATTTAGCCAGGTAAGGCTGACTGAGATACATTATGTACATTAACACCAGGAACCTGGCCTGTACGACCACAGTCTTCCACCGTTGGACTCAAAGTCAACATTTATTTGTCACATAGGCATTATACATTATATATGTACTGTGGCAGTGACATGCTTCCTGTGGGAGCCCCCCCCCCCAGACTGCGCATGCATCAATATATATTTTTTTATAAAATAAATTATATAGTAAATACAATTCCTTGCAGCTCCTTCGTAAAACTCCTCTACTACTACTACTACTACTACTACTACTACTACTACTACTACTACTACTACTACTACTACTACTACTACTACTACTACTACTACTACTACTACTACTACTACTACTACTACTACTACTACTACTACTACTACTACTACTACTACTACTACTACTACTACTACTACTACTACTACTACTACTACTACTACAAGAAGCCACCCAACTCCTCGTCCAATCAACAGTCATCTCCCGCCTCGACTACTGCAACGCACTGCTCGCTGGCCTCCCGGCCACTGCCACTAAGCCTCTTCAACTCATTCAGAACGCAGCGGCCCGCCTGATCTCAAACCTACCGAAGTCGGCCCATGTCACCCCACTTCTTAGGGACCTGCACTGGCTCCCCATTGCTGCACGAATCCGCTTCAAGGCCCTCGACCTGGCATACCGTGTGGCAAAGGGAACCGCTCCCGCCTACCTCCGGTCAATGGTCTCTAACTACACACCCTCAAGACCCCTACGCTCTGCATCTTCTGGCCGCCTCAGACCTACTCCTATCCAAGCTCCGGGAGGGTCATCAAAGAGAAGTCGCCTATTCTCAGTCCTTGCCCCACAATGGTGGAATGAACTACCCACCCCAGTTAGGACAGCCGAAACACGTCCAAACTTTCGCCGTCGACTAAAGACGCACTTCTTCAACCATTATCTGAATTAAAAAAAAAGAAAAAAAAGAAAAAAAAACGAACTAACTAATTTTACTGTCATGCACTTGTCCTAATAAACTAACCTACACTGTAGCACTCAACACTTTGATGAACATTGTTGCTCAGCTGATAGAGTTGTGCCCTTCCTGATGGCTTGTCGTACAGAACATGTAAGTCGCTTTGGATAAAAGCGTCAGCTAAATGACTAAATGTAAATGTAAATGTACTACTACTACTACTACTACTACTACTACTACTACTACTACTACTACTTCAACCGTTTGGAGTTAAGTGCCTTGCTCAGGAGTACCTTTGTGTTGAGGGAAGGGAGTGTGTTACTCAGATGTTCCTATCTGTTAGAGGGATTTGAACCAGCGACTTTTTCCTCTTTTATAAAGGAGAAACTACTGTTTTGCTCCCTATAATGGCTGAGAGGGAGACAGAGTAGGGAGGCTAAGAGGGAGACAGAGTAGGGAGACAGAGTAGGGAGACTCAGAGGGAGACAGAGTAGGGAGACAGAGTAGGGAGACTCAGAGGGAGACAGAGTAGGGAGGCTGAGAGGGAGACAGAGTAGGGAGACAGAGTAGGGAGGCTGAGAGGGAGACAGAGAGGGAGACAGAGTAGGGAGGCTGAGAGGGAGACAGAGAGGGAGACTCAGAGGGAGACAGAGTAGGGAGGCTGAGAGGGAGACAGAGAGGGAGACTCAGAGGGAGACAGAGTAGGGAGGCTGAGAGGGAGACAGAGTAGGGAGGCTGAGAGGGAGACAGAGAGGGAGACAGAGTAGGGAGGCTGAGAGGGAGACAGAGTAGGGAGACAGAGTAGGGAGACAGAGAGGGAGACAGAGTAGGGAGACAGAGTAAGGAGACTCAGAGGGAGACAGAGAGGGAGGCTGAGAGGGAGACAGAGTAGGGAGGCTGAGAGGGAGACAGAGTAGGGAGGCTGAGAGGGAGACAGAGAGGGAGACTCAGAGGGAGACAGAGTAGGGAGGCTGAGAGGGAGACAGAGTAGGGAGGCTGAGAGGGAGACAGAGAGGGAGACAGAGTAGGAAGACAGAGTAGGGAGACAGAGAGGGAGACAGAGTAGGGAGGCTGAGAGGGAGACAGAGTAGGGAGACAGAGAGGGAGACAGAGTAGGGAGACAGAGTAAGGAGACTCAGAGGGAGACAGAGAGGGAGGCTGAGAGGGAGACAGAGTAGGGAGGCTGAGAGGGAGACAGAGTAGGGAGGCTGAGAGGGAGACAGAGAGGGAGACAGAGTAGGGAGGCTGAGAGGGAGACAGAGAGGGAGGCTGAGAGGGAGACAGTAGGGAGACAGTAGGGAGACAGAGAGGGAGACAGAGTAGGGAGACAGAGAGGGAGACAGAGTAGGGAGACAGAGTAAGGAGACTCAGAGGGAGACAGAGAGGGAGACAGAGTAGGGGGGCTGAGAGGGAGACAGAGTAGGGAGACAGAGAGGGAGACAGAGTAGGGAGACAGAGTAAGGAGACTCAGAGGGAGACAGAGAGGGAGACAGAGTAGGGGGGCTGAGAGGGAGACAGAGTAGGGAGGCTGAGAGGGAGACAGAGTAGGGAGACAGAGTAGGGAGGCTGAGAGGGAGACAGAGAGGGAGACAGAGTAGGGAGGCTGAGAGGGAGACAGAGAGGGAGGCTGAGAGGGAGACAGTAGGGAGACAGTAGGGAGACAGAGAGGGAGACAGAGAGGGAGACAGAGTAGGGAGACAGAGAGGGAGACAGAGTAGGGAGACAGAGTAAGGAGACTCAGAGGGAGACAGAGAGGGAGACAGAGTAGGGAGGCTGAGAGGGAGGCTGAGAGGGAGACAGAGTAGGGAGACAGAGTAGGGAGGCTGAGAGGGAGACAGAGTAGGGAGGCTGAGAGGGAGACAGAGAGGGAGACAGAGTAGGGAGACAGAGAGGGAGACAGAGAGGGAGACAGAGTAGGGAGACAGAGAGGGAGACAGAGAGGGAGACAGAGAGGGAGACAGAGTAGGGAGGCTGAGAGGGAGACAGAGTAGGGAGACAGAGAGGGAGACAGAGTAGGGAGGCTGAGAGGGAGACAGAGTAGGGAGACAGAGAGGGAGACAGAGTAGGGAGACAGAGAGGGAGACAGAGAGGGAGACAGAGTAGGGAGACAGAGTAGGGAGGCTGAGAGGGAAACAGAGAGGGAGACAGAGTAGGGAGGCTGAGAGGGAGACAGAGAGGGAGACAGAGTAGGGAGGCTGAGAGGGAGACAGAGAGGGAGACAGAGAGGGAGACAGAGTAGGGAGACAGAGAGGGAGACAGAGTAGGGAGGCTGAGAGGGAGACAGAGTAGGGAGACAGAGAGGGAGACAGAGTAGGGAGGCTGAGAGGGAGACAGAGTAGGGAGACAGAGAGGGAGACAGAGTAGGGAGACAGAGAGGGAGACAGAGAGGGAGACAGAGTAGGGAGACAGAGAGGGAGACAGAGAGGGAGACAGAGTAGGGAGGCTGAGAGGGAGACAGAGAGGGAGACAGAGTAGGGAGACAGAGTAGGGAGACAGAGAGGGAGACAGAGAGGGAGACAGAGAGGGAGACAGAGAGGGAGACAGAGAGGGAGACAGAGAGGGAGACAGAGTAGGGAGGCTGAGAGGGAGACAGAGTAGGGAGACAGAGTAGGGAGACAGAGAGGGAGACAGAGTAGGGAGACAGAGAGGGAGACAGAGTATGGAGGCTGAGAGGGAGACAGAGAGGGAGACAGAGAGGGAGACAGAGTAGGGAGACAGAGAGGGAGACAGAGTAGGGAGGCTGAGAGGGAGACAGAGTAGGGAGACAGAGAGGGAGACAGAGTAGGGAGGCTGAGAGGGAGACAGAGTAGGGAGACAGAGAGGGAGACAGAGTAGGGAGACAGAGAGGGAGACAGAGAGGGAGACAGAGAGGGAGACAGAGTAGGGAGACAGAGTAGGGAGACAGAGAGGGAGACAGAGAGGGAGACAGAGTAGGGAGGCTGAGAGGGAGACAGAGAGGGAGACAGAGTAGGGAGACAGAGTAGGGAGACAGAGAGGGAGACAGAGAGGGAGACAGAGAGGGAGACAGAGAGGGAGACAGAGTAGGGAGGCTGAGAGGGAGACAGAGTAGGGAGACAGAGTAGGGAGACAGAGAGGGAGACAGAGTAGGGAGACAGAGAGGGAGACAGAGTAGGGAGGCTGAGAGGGAGACAGAGAGGGAGACAGAGTAGGGAGACAGAGTAGGGAGACAGAGAGGGAGACAGAGTAGGGAGGCTGAGAGGGAGACAGAGTAGGGAGACAGAGAGGGAGACAGAGTAGGGAGACAGAGAGGGAGACAGAGTAGGGAGACAGAGAGGGAGACAGAGTAGGGAGACAGAGAGGGAGACAGAGTAAGGAGACAGAGAGGGAGACAGAGTAGGGAGGCTGAGAGGGAGACAGAGAGGGAGACAGAGTAGGGAGACAGAGTAGGGAGACAGAGAGGGAGACAGAGTAGGGAGACAGAGTAGGGAGACAGAGTAGGGGAGACATTGGAGAAAAGGTTCATTCCTGGGCCAGCATGTGGTTTCAGAGGCGGGGGTCTTAACCATTACTCCATCTCTGGGCACTCAATATACCACCTTACCACAGCTTTTTATTTTTTTTGCATTATCTTTTCCCCCCTCCTTTTTCCGTTTTTCTCCCATCCCAATGTTAGTCGTTATGCCAATTCCCAATCCCCTTCCTGGTCGTTGCGCACTTACTAGGGGTGGGAATCACCAGTTTCATCACGATATGATACGATATCGATTCTTTGGACAACGATACAATATTTTCCAATATCACAAAGTCTGCCACGATACGATACGATTCAGGTGCCTGCGATCGATATGAGACGATATTATATGCCCATTTAACACAATGAGTAACATTTAAATCAACAAAAAAAAAGGCAATGGAAATATCATTTGACATTTTTATTTTTGATCTCTTCCAGACATTTAAATGAAAAACAATCTATTGTAGGAGTGCGGAACAAACAGACTGCCAGCTGGTTGTTTAGATGCAATACACGTAACGTCTCATGTTTACTTCCCACTTCCTTAATACAAACTAATACGTCATCACGTCAACCCGTGTGACTACATAACGTCAATGCCCTCTAACCACACCCTGTGCATACATTGAACATGGAGGTGACAGAATATGAATGTGAATTCTATTATCCATTATTGTCCCCCACATGCGCCCCCCCAGAATTCACAAGAACTGGCAGCATGAGCCGTTGAGGACCCCGTAAAATCCTGCCGAAGCGGCTTCGGGTGTCCAGAGTCTGTGTAGCGATGGGACCAGTTACCACGGAGGGTGGTCTGAGGACTTAACGGCCAGGGGGAAACCCTGTGTCATGGTGGAACCCGTAGACCCCGGAGGGCGGTCGGAGGTTTTGATGGCCGGAGGGCGGCCGCGCCGCGGCGGCTGAGCTACAGGAACTGGACGGTCCAGGTCCACATGAGCCGGTTTCAGACGGTCCACTGAAATGTGATCCGGTTTCCCTCCTATTTCGACTACAAATGACTTGTCCCCCGTCTCCAGAACCCGAAAAGGCCCCTCATATGGTGGCCGTAGTGGCGACCGATGGGCATCATGGCGGACAAAGACATACTTTGCTGTATGGAGATCAGGTGGAATATAAACCTGGGGCACAATGTGCTGTGACGTAGGCACCGGCCTAAATACCTTGGCATTGTCCAGGAAAACAGACCGTTGCTGGCCAGCAGACCAAGGCGTCGTGGTGTTGGGCATGAAATCCCCGGGGACTCGCAATGGCTGCCCATAAACCAGTTCGGCTGAGGAGGACTGAAGATCTTCCTTAGGGGCTGATCGGAGGCAAGTCTATGTGCACATGATCAAACCGCCTTTCAGGCACATTGAAAGGGGTTAGTGGGGCCTTGGTGTGGCGGTGTACCTTGGCCCGTTGACACTCTAGACAAGCATTAGCCCAATCCCGAACATTCTTTTTAAGACCGTGCCAGACGAACTTGGCTGCCACCAACAGCTGAGATGGTTTCCTGCCCGGGTGAGAAAGGCAGTGAAGGGCGTCGAAAACACGCCTCCTCCAAGCGGCAGGGACAACAGGGCGAGGCTGCCCAAGTGAGATGTCACACAGGAGCGTAGAACCAGTGTCATTAAAAGAGATGTCCACCAACTGAAGACCTGTATCGGTGGTCCTACATGCCTGGACGTCCTCGTCGGAAAGCTGATCGGCTGCCATCTGTGCATAATCAATCCCGAGGTGGACCGTACTGATGATAGCACGAGAGAGGCAGTCGGCGACAGGGTTGTCCTTCCCGGCCACATGTTGGATGTCTGTTGTAAACTCCGAGATGGACAACTGCCGTTGCTGGCGAGCGGACCATGGCTCTGAGACCTTGGCCATAGCAAAGGTCAACGGTTTGTGATCGACAAATGCTGTGAATGGTCGGCCCTCCAACAGGAAACGGAAATGCCGTACCGCCAGATAGAGGCTGAGGAGCTCCCGGTCAAAGGTAGAGCTGCCGCGGTATTGATTATTTCCTTACCGCACAAATTTGCAAAATATTTCCTACCGCCGCGGTTATTACCGCATGCACACAAAATTAAAAAAAAAAAAGTTTGAATGCATTTTTTTTTTTAGTAGTAGTCTACTCTTTATAGCATATAGCCTGCCTCTAGTCTAAATGTCTATTTTTAGAGGATGACTTTGCAGCATGAATATTGTTTGGGATTCGGCAAGCACGCATTAGTTATTGAAAGTGAAACACGGATTCGAAGTTTCCACTCTGGTCGTGCGCCGTTCACTCGGTGTCGCGGGCAGGGGTGGTTACCCCTAACCCCCCCGACCCTTTCTTATTATTATTACTATAAAGTTACTACTTTATAATAAAGGCATTCGTTTTGTGGCATTAACATTATATAGTTATACGTTCAATAACATCAGCGTATTTACCGGACAATAGCAAGGCAAGCAATACTCTATTCATATCTCAGTTCCTTTCTTTGCTCAGAGCGTGCTGAGTTGTCCCATTCTGCGGTCTGTTAATAAAGTTTTCAATCAGACAAGTGTATAGAACGAAGGGCTTTTATTATAACATTTGTTGCAGACAGTAAAATCATTATGTCTCGTTTAGTACTCCTTAGGAGCGATGTAGTCCACTCCGGCGGAGAGTTAAAGCTAACGTTATTAGCCGTGTTGTGATGATCTGACATTCAGGAAGTAAAAACCTAATACGCGCTTGCCGATTGGTGGTAACACACTGCATGACGCTACAACGTGTGACGCGTCTCTCTTCTGACCAATCAGTGGTCTGCAATGTTTCACGTGACTTTTCTGGTACCCAATAGGGTCGCTTGGAACCTCGATAGATGAGTAGGGTATATCTGCAGAGCCGCAAGCCCAATGAGAGGAGGGTAATTTATTATTATTATTATAAAAAACAGCGGTGACGCGGTATTCAGCCCACTCTGCGGTGGCCGTGATGTAACAGCGATACCGCGGTAATGCGGTAATCGCGGCAGCTCTAGTCAAAGGTGCTGTAATTGCGCTCACTGGCTCTGAGCTTCCGACTAAAAAAAGCAAGGGGTTGCCAGTGACCATCGACTAGCTGCTCATACACTGCCCCAACAGCATAATCCGATGCGTCGGTTGTGAGAGCGATCTGCGCCTCAGGTAATGGGTGCGCCAACATGGCCGCTGTAGCCAGGGCTTGTTTGGTGTTTTTAAAAGCTCCCTCCATCTCCACTGTCCAAGTGAGAGTGAGCTTAGCAGGTTTGCCCTTGAGTGCCTCGTAGAGGGGCTGCATGAGCTGGGTTGCGCCAGGCACAAAGCGATGATACAAATTTCACCATACCCAAAAATTCCTGTAGTGCCCGGACGTTGGAGGGCTGCGGAAACTCGCTCACAGCCTGCACTTTCGATGGCAGAGGCACTGCCCCATCCTTTGTGATGCGGTGCCCGAGGAAATCAATTATTCGCAGTCCAAACTGGCACTTGGCTGGGTTAAGAATCAAGCCATGCTGACTCAGGCGCTCAAAAAGTGTGCAGAGTGTTCAGCCCTGGAGGAGCTGGCGATGAGGATGTCATCTAAATAAATGAACAGGAAAGGCAGGTCCCTTAACACACTGTCCATGAGGCGCTGAAATGCTTGGGCAGCGTTCTTGAGCCCAAAAGGCATGCGGAGGAACTCAAAGAGCCCAAAAGGGGTGATTACCGCTGGTGATAACCACGAACCAGGTCCACTTTAGAAAATATGACCTTCCCCGCAAGGCGAGATGAAAAGTCCTGAATGTGTGGTATAGGATAGCGGTCAGGGGTCGTAGCATCATTCAGGCGGCGATAATCACCACACGGACGCCAACCTCCGGCGGCCTTTGGCACCATATGGAGTGGCGAGGCCCAGGGGCTATTGGACCGGCGCACTATGCCGAGGCACTCCATCGCCTCAAACTCCGCCTTAGCAATAGCCAGTTTACCTGGATCCAGGCGCCGTGCACGGGCATGTACTGGCGGGCCTGCAGTTGGTATATAATGTTCCACACCGTGCTTAGCTGTAGCTGCTGAAAAAGTTGGCATGGTAAGAACTGGGAACTCAGCCAACATATTCAAGAACTCAGAGGCAGTAAGGGTACTGGACAGCCTTGAGGAGCTAGAACCACTGAGTTCACATGGGAATGAGCTAAAAGTCTCTGCGCTGACCAAGCGCCGGTTTTTAATGTCCACCAGCAGCCCATGGGCACACAAAAAATCTGCACCTAACAATGGGTTAGACACCTCAGCGGTAACAAACGTCCATGAGATACCAATGTAATCCAGTCTTTGGAAGCGTCCAAAAACGAAAGTCAGAGTCACCAATGTAGGAGTGCGGAACAAACAGACTGCCAGCTGGTTGTTTAGATGCAATACACGTAACGTCTCATGTTTACTTCCCACTTCCTTAATACAAACTAATACGTCATCACGTCAACCCGTGTGACTACATAACGTCAATGCCCTCTAACCACACCCTGTGCATACATTGAACATGGAGGTGACAGAATATGAATGTGAATTCTATTGTCCATTATTGTCCCCCACACTATGGTTTTAATACAAATGGACCTCCTGTTCACTGTTTTTGGTTTGTTTTTCTTTTTCCCCCCGATATTAACACTTTGATTGCCTAAGGCTAAATTCATGATATACCATAGGTTGCCGGCTCTATTTGTCTATGGAGAAATTCCCCTTCTTTGCAGGGCTATAACTTTTTAAATTCTATTGCTAAATTGCCATTATTAGGGCCCATTCAATGTCCAGGGTGAAGCAACGTTAAACTTTTTCATTCACATATTCATACTAAAATATGATCTAAAGTATAAGTATGTTTTCATCTCTTTCTGCAGCTTTCTCCAGAACGTGATTTATAGCCCCAAATGCATTATATTGATGATCAAATACAGTTTGATAGCAATCGGCGCGATATAAAAAAATCCAACTGGACGGACTTCTGGAAGTTACTACACGTAATCTGATGTTGACCGGAAGGCCGAGGGGGCGTTTATAATTCCGTGGGCAGCGTTATACCATTCATCTAATGTGGGTCAAATGTTCATCGGATCAGTTAGTATAGGAGACATTGAAAAATAACGCTGAATCTTACCGTATCTTCCTCGCGCCGTTGGGCGATGAGCGTGGAACAGACATTTTCCTATTATGGGATATAGAAATATCCGGTCCATTTTCAGGTTGTATAGTAATATATACGTCCAAATCATGTTGTTTTTTCGAGTTATTTGCAGCGATCGATGTTCACTGTGTGAAGACTGAGTCTCTCTAACACTAGCGAGTGCCCGGACCCCATATGGAGTGAGTCCTACCGGGTTAAAGGTAACATCCGTTTTTTCGATCTGCCGATCGGCCACCAGATGGCGGTCTTGAACCGCTAGAGGATTGAGAGATCACACTTGTGTCTCAGGGCCCCCGGAAAGGAAATATGATTCCGATCACAGATTTTTTAAATATTGATATCAAAGACGAGTTACGGCGTCTTCGGCAACTTGAGCATGGCGGGGAAGGACGCCTAAAAGCGTCTTCCGGCAGTTAAAGTGTTAATATCCTATATCACAGCGCTGTATTTTGGCTGGAAAAGGCATATTGGGAGTCAGAAGGTGCAGTACCGGCCAGATCTTGTTAGTGGGGCTATCTCGAGAATGCAGTAACCCCCTCTCCTTCCCAGTCCCTAGTGGACCTCTGCTGTTTTCTCTATCGCTCTATCAGCTTAGCTTAGTTAGCTCACACTAACGCAACGTTAATTTCAGTATTTAACGCGACGTGGGCATAAAGGAATGGCGAGTTTTTTTTTACTTCGACACCACAACCTTTAACTTATACCACCACCTTAAAGCAGACAAAAGGCACTAGAGAACAGTTAAATTCACACCCTTTAATTAATGAAGCAAACTATAATAATTTATAATAATAATAATAATAATAATAATAATAATAATAATAATAATAATAATAATAATAATAATAATAATAATAATAATAATAATAATACACTGTGTTTGTATAGCACCTTTCATACAAGAATTGCAGCTCAAAGTGCTTCACAGCAGTACAAAAATACAGGCATAAAATGAGCACAACATTGGCAGATCAAGAGCAATGCATAAAGTGCAGACATAAAGCATAAAATAGATAGCAGTAAAATAGACAAAGTCAAGGTAAGACATAGAACATTAAATCACATCGTTTTTCATATTAGGATCTAAGATCTAGGGTTAACTCGCCGAACGTTGAGCGGCAGGACCCCCGAAAACCAGAGTATAGTCGGGTTTTCATCGTTGTTTCTTTTATTCGATATTTCCATTCATAAAGACATGCCGGCAGCCTGTGTTATCACATATCTCAAAAGCTATGTTTCTAAGATAAGATAAGATAAGATATTCCTTTATTGATCCCCTTGGGGAAATTCAGGCATCATAGCAGCATGGGGGGGAGGGGGGGAGGGGTACAGGTAGTAAAACAACACAGTATACAGGTAGTAAAAGACAACACAGGCAGTGTAAACAATTTGATCAATATGGTCAATATAATTTACTATCTGACTAGCTGAGGAATATTCACATTATTCACAGTGTCACATGAGGTGCAGTATGCAAGAGGTAGTGTTATAATTTACTGAGTGTACATTAATCAAAGTACCAGGGTAGTCTACTTTGTCCCCCTTGGGTTCCTATAAGTCCCAGGTCAATGTCTGGTAGCAGTCGCTGTCGCTGCCCCCTGTTGTGGGGCCTGGAGGCTGCTAGTCGCTGCCCACTGTTGTGGAGCCTGATGGCCGCTGGTATGAAGGACTGTCCGAGGCGGTTAGTTGAGTGTCGGGGGGGGATGAGTCTGTGGCTGAACGAGCTTCTCATCTTGACTAGCTCGTCCTAGAGGGGGTGGTAGGGGTTCTCCATGATGGCATCCAGCTTCCTTATCATCCCCCTCTCTCCCATCACCTCAAGTCTAGGTAGCTCGACTCCCACCACGGAGCTAGCCTTCCTCACCAGCTTGTTGAGCTTGTTGGTGTCCCTTGAGTTGATGTAGCCTCCCCAGCATGCCACAGCATAGAAGAGGATGCTGGCCACAACAGACTGGTAAAAAGACTGCAGCAGTTTGTTGCACACATTGAAGGACCTGAGTCTCCTCAGGAAGAACAGCCTGCTCTGTCCCTTCCTGTAGAGGGCCTCTGTGTTGTCCGACCAGTCCAGTTTATTGTTCAGGTGTACCCCAAGGAACTTGTATGAGTCCACCATCTCCACATCCACCCCTCGGATGGAGATGGGAATCGGGGGGGGCCTCTTCTTGCCCCTCCGGAAGTCCACCACCAGCTCCTTGGTCTTACTGGTGTTGAGTTGGAGGTGGTTGCTGTCGCTCCACCCCACGAAGCTCTCCACCAGGGCTCTGTACTCCTCCTCATCATCGTCGGTGATGTAGCTTACGATGGAGGAGTCGTCTGAGAACTTCTGCAGGTGGCACCCGCTGGAGTTGCGGCAGAAGTCTGAGGTGTAGAGGGTGAAGAGGAAGGGTGACAGCACAGTTCCCTGGGGGGCGCCGGTGTTGCTCACCAGTACGTCAGACTGACTGTCCTTTAGTCTGACGTACTGTGGCCTCTCAGTGAGGTAGTCCTTGATCCAGGCCACCAAGCCGTGCTCCAGCTGCATCGCAGAGAGCTTCTCCGCTAGCAGTGACGGCTGGATGGTGTTGAAGGCGCTGGAGAAATCAAAGAACATAATCCTCACTGAGCTGCGCGGCTTCTCCAGGTGCGTGTACGCTCTGTGGAGCATGTAGATGATGGCATCCTCCACCCCGATGTTTGCCTGGTATGCAAACTGCAGGGGGTCGAGGGAGTCACGCACCAGGGGCTTGAGGTGTTGCAGGACCAGTCTCTCAAACGTCTTCATGACGCGTGACGTCAGAGCGACTGGCCTGTAGTCGTTGGGGGTGCTGGGACGTCCCTTCTTGGGCACCGGGACAATGCAGGAGGTCTTCCAGAGCTGGGGCACCCTCTCCAGCCTCAGGGAGAGGTTGAAAATATGCTGGAGCGGTGCTGCCAGCTGCTCTGCACATACCTTGAGCACCCTGGGATTGGTGTTGTCCGGTCCTCTGGCTTTGTTTACATTAATTTTGGAGAGCTGCCTACTGACCTGACTGGTTGTGATCGTCAGGGTTGGGGGTGGTGGGCAGTCTGCTGGTGTTGGGGGTGGGGTGCCGTTGCTGATGGGTGTGGGGGGGTGGGGGGTGGGGGGGCTGCTTTGTAGGTGTGATCTGGTGCTGGTGTCGATGGGTGGGGGGAGGGGTGTGGGGAGGCCACTCTGGTCAAAGCGGTTGAAAAACGAGTTGAACTCGTTTGCACGCTCTGGAGGGCCCTCCACAGCTGTGCCCTGCTGTTTGAAACCAGTGATCTTCCTGACCCCCGCCCACACCTCCCTGGTGTTGTTGGCCTGTAGTCTGCCCTCCAGCCTGTCCTTGTAGCTGACCTTGGCTGCCCTTAGCTCTTTTTTGAGCTCCCTTTGGACAGCCCTGGCCTGCTCAGTGTCCCCTGCCATGAAGGCCCTCTTTTTCCTGTTTAGCAGGTGTTTAATGTCCTTGCTAATCCAGGGTTTATTGTTTGAGAAGCAGCGTACCCTCTTTGTGGGTACGATGCTCTCCTCACAGAACCTGATGTAGTCTGTGATGCAGTGGGATAGTCCATCAATGTCATCACCGTAAGCCCTCTCAAACATATCCCAGTCTGTCGACCTGAAACACTCCTGTAGCTCCTCCTCGACGTCGTCAGACCACTGTGGGACAGACATGGTGGTCGGAGGCTGTCTCTTAATGAGAGGCGTGTATGTGGATACAAGCCTCACAAGGTTGTGGTCTGACTGGCCGAGGGGGGGCAGGGAAGTCGCACTGAAAGCCTCCTTCACGTTAGCATACAGGAGGTCCAGAGTTTTGTCTCCCCTGGTTTTGCAGGTGACATACTGGGTGAAGTTTGTCAGGGTCTTGTTCAGTCTGACATGGTTGAAGTCCCCATTGATAAAAATAAATGCATCCGGGTGTTTTGTCTGAAGCGCCGCGACGGTGGAGTGTATGACGTCGCTCGCCTGCGCCGCCGCCGCGCTGGGTGGGATGTACACAGTGAGAGCCAGGACGTGTGTTATTTCTCGCGGTAAATAGTATGGCCGCAGACTCAGTGCCAATAGTTCAATGTCGGGGGAACAGATACGTTCCTTAATGGTGATGTGCCCCGGGTGGCACCATTTGGAGTTAACAAAGACAACAAGCCCTCCTCCTCTCCGCTTGCCGCTCTGTTTACTCCGGTCGGCGCGCACCACCGTGAAGCCCTCCTGTTCTATTGCACTGTCCGGGATGTTCTCGTTCAGCCAGGATTCGGTGAAGCACAGTAGGCTTGCCTCCTTGTACTCACGCTGGTTGATCATCAGGGCTGAGAGCTCGTCGGTCTTGTTGACCAGCGATCGCACGTTCCCCATGACGACAGCGGGCAGGTAAGGCTTGAATCTCCTGCTGTCCTCTCTCCTGTCCTTCACGCTCGTGCCAGCTCGATTTCCCCGTCTGCGAATCCTTATTTCGGCTGGTAGATTCCTCGGTGGTTCTGCAACTCTGTTTCGAAAGCAGAGGAGAGCCTCCCTCGGGTAAACCAGCCCGCCGTTGTTGCTGTTGTTGTTGTTGTCGTCCTGCCGCGGGTAAACCAGCCTGCCGCCGGTGTTGTTGTCCATTTTTCAGAGCTGTGCTCGACCGAACTTGCCTAACTCAGCTAACTTCACAGAAGTTGTTACAAATGCCTTAACTTGGTCTAAAGCAACGCACAGTCACTTATACACCTATTATGTAAGTATAATCACAAAAAGAATAATTAAGAAAGTAGTAAACGCGATAAGAAGTAAAGGGGGTGGGAGCTGCTATGAAAAGGCTGCCACTCTCCTCGGCGCCAACTGACTAACTGACTTGGTTAGTCAAGGTGGAAGAATTATGTTTGTCAACTTGTTGATTGTGATTTAAAGCTTAGGTCTGAGTCTACCATAACACCAAGACTTAACTCACTCAAATACAGTTAGCAGCTGGATAGACTACAGATGGAAATTAGCTTCTGCTAAATCTGGTGCAAACATATTTTCATGTAACAATGATTAATTGTCAAAAAAAATAATAATTTTTTTTTTTTTTTTTTTTTTTTAAATAGATTCGGGGCTTTTCAGAAAACATTCTGGGCTTGAGCCCAAGTAGCCACCCCCTAGCCCCGCCCCTGGTCTACACACGCTGAGCTGCGCTGAGCTACTGTTGTTGCAGCCGGGCGGATATGCTCACAAGGGGATTTTCAAAATAAGAGTATCGCAATATGAATAGATCTTTTTACGTTGCATCGATCCTATTTGATAATTGATAATAGATCGATATATCGATCTGGATCGATGTATCGTCCCACCCCTAGCACTTACCCCGCCCTACCGTCGGTCTGGGAGGGCGGAGACTATCACATGCTTCCTCCGACACATGTGTAGCCAGCCCACCACTTCTTTTCACCTGGCAGCACGGACTCTCACTGGGGGAGTGTAACGTGTGGAAGGTCACACTACCTCTCCTAGATCCTTCCCTCGCTGTGCAGGCGCCCCGACCGAACTGTAGGAGTCGCTGTTTACAACGACCAGGACCCACACCACCGGCTTTCCCACCCGCTGACACTGCCAATTGTGTCAGTATGGACGGCTGACCAAGCCGGAGGTACCGCAGCTGGATTCGATCCCACTGTCTCTGCGGTGGTAGACAGACGTTTAGTCCGCTGCGCTACCCGGCCGCCCGCCAAGGCTGTTTCTGATATCACTGTCAGATGAAAGCCTTGTATCTCCAGTTCTTTTTCCATGTTGTTATCAACAAGCTTTATGATCCTATAGGGCCAGGGAACCCATTGAAAACCCAGTATGTAACCTCCAAACTACATTGGTGTCAATCAGAAAATGTTGTTTTTCTTAATTGAACCCTTGCAACAAAGAACCATATAAGTCACTTTAGTTTATAGATGAACAATATTTTCAAACCTAATTATCTAGAATTTGTAAATTAGAGTTCTGCTTACATTCATAGTTAAAGACGGTAGAGATTGAGTAATTTCACGTGACGTATCAACACTCGCACTCCAAACAAGTAGGATTCACTTTACAACTGCTAATAGACCTGTTTGCTGGTTTTGAAGGAGGGTAGGGATTCACATTCCTTCACGGTTATAGGTAGGGCGTTCCACATTATTGTGGCATAATTGCAAAACGTGTTTAGTCCCTTGTTTGAGCCGAATCTGGGTTGCACATGATTTGTGGAACTCCCTCTGGTGTTGTGGTCATGGAATTCACTGACCTTTGGGAAGTATTTCGACATGTACATGGGTATCCAAGTGGTGTAGTGTATCTTGTAGACCAGGCCCATTGCAAGTTGCTGTACTCTGTCGTCTACTCTAAGCCATCCTAGGTTGTCAAAATGTGCAGGGGTAAGGTGGGTTTTATGAGTAAGGCCAAGCAGTAGTCTGACCAGTTTGTTTTGTGATGTTTGTAGCCTTGTTTTTAGGGCCTTTGAGGTGCTTTGGTACCATGAGGTGCAAGCATAGTCGTAGTACCCTTGAATGAGTGCTTGTTCGTTGGTTGACTTTTTTTATGACATTGGTTGCCATTTTGTCACAGGAAAGATTTGCCTCTAGGATGGAACCCAGGTAGGTAATTTCATCTATCCTTGTAACAATAATGTCACCCACTGTAACAGAGAAGCCGTTGGCCTTGCTGAGTTTGCTATTTGATCCGAAGAGAATGGACTCTGTTTTACCCAGGTGTAATGATAGTTCGTTATCAGCAAGCCAGGTGCAGATTCTGCCAAGTTCAGAGCTGAGGGCTTTTTCAACCTGCAACTTGTCCCTGTCAGAGACCAGCAGGGCTGAGTCGTCTGCGAACAGGAACAAGTTGCAGTCACAAGCTGATGACATGTCATTTGCATAAATTAGGAACAGTAAAGGTCCTAGTATGCTTCCTTGTGGAACACCACAGCTCACTGGTGTACCGTTCACCTCCACCATCTGTTCTCTCCCCTCCAGGTAGGATTGCATCCAGCTCACTGATGAGCTATCAAAACCAATTGCTTTTAGCTTATCAATCAGAATGTGGTGATTGACAGTGTCGAAAGCCTTTTGGAGGTCCAGCATGACCATGCCGCAGTATTTGCCCACGTCCACCTCGTGTTTGATGTGGTCGATCAAATAGAGAAGGCATGTGTCAGTGGAATGGGATGTTCTGAAGCCAGATTGGAATTCGCAGATTAGCTTTTTTTCCACAAGGTACTTTCCCACCTGTTCGTAGACATTTTTGTCCATAACTTTCGAGATGGAGGTAAGAATAGAAACAGGGCGGTAGTTGCCTGGGTCTAATTTGCTGCCTTTTTTGTGCAGGGCCCGTTACTCTCGCAATTTTGAAATCTTTGGGGACGTGTCCTTGTTTTATGGAGAGGTTTATTATGTGGGTGATTACTGGGGTGATGGTGGCTGCTGAGTCTCTGAGGAATTAGGAGGGGATATTGTCATGGCCAGTGGCCTTGTTAGGTTGGAGGGCGCTCAGTTTTTTTTAACACCTCATCCGTTGTTACCATTTCGAGTTTGAAGTCGTCTTTGCAAACCCCTAGGTTTTTGTAGTAGGCTAGGATGTGTTCTACTCCAAAATGCCCAGAGTGGGAGGGTAGTTTATTAACCAGTGTTGTGGCTATGTTTGTAAAGAATGTTTAAGTAATTGGCCACATCCAGCTTGTCTGTGATGAGTGTTTTCTGGCTTAATGTTGATGTTTGTAAATCTGGTTTTGAAGTTTCTTACTGCAGCCTAGTTGGTTGTTGAGTAATTTCCAAAGCTCTCTGGGTTTGTTTTTGTTTTCCTCAGTTTTATCATTGATGATGTTTTTTGTGCTGATTTGATCATGGTACTTACATCGTTTCTTAGCCTGTTTCTTTTAGCCTGTTGTTTTAGTTTAACCATGTGGGCTTGGAGATCACTGTTGACGCTTTTGGTAAGCTTTGACTTGACTTTTATGAAGTAAAAACCAGAGAATTTTTTGTCTCTGGTTTTCATAGCGGTCAGTATGTCTGAATGCATTCATGGCTCAGCTCGATCTTTAACCCTGGTGGTTTTGAGGGGGGCCATGTTGTTTAGTATTGATGAGAATTTGGTTTTTGAAGCCGAGCCATGTTTCTTCAACCAGTGTACCACTGAGCTCATCTGACCAGTCCAGGCTCTCCAGTTCTTGGTTAAAGGCCTCTCTAGAGTAGGTTTTAAGGTCCCTAGTTGTGACTGTTTTGTGACAGCCGGCCTTTTGTTTAATTCTTTTGCGGGTACAGAATATCATAAAATTATCGCTTAACCCGCATACTATAACCCCTTTCTTGGAGATCCTGGACTTGTCAGAGGTCAGAATGAGATCAATGGTAGTGTGAGTTGAATCACACACCCTTGTGGGTTGGGTGATTAGCTGGCCGAGACTGTGCAGATCACAAAACCTACTGAAGACGGGTGCTTCTCTATGTTGCATATCCGTGTTCCAGTCCCCAATTGAATTTTTTCTACATCTTCCACCCCAGCTAAACACCCATCAAGTGTATCATAAAAACCACTCTGCTCTGGTGGTCTGTAGATGGTGGCGACTAGTACAGTTTTAGCCCCTTCGAACATTATTTCAACCCATACCGTTTCAATTGCATCATGATTCAGGTCTGTACGGGTAATGTATTTTGTATCTTTGTGTATATACATGAATACACCACCTCCATATTTGTTTCTATAATTTCTGACGATGGAATAGTTTTCTATTTCCACCTGAGGGTCTTTGACTGACTCATCAAGTTTTGTCTCAGAGAAACACAAGATGTTTGCCTTACCGTTTAGAAACATTTGCCTAATTTCAGACAGTTTAGGTCTTAGGCTATTAATGTTCAGATGAATTATGTGCAGTCCATTGGAATTAATGGAAGAAGTACACAGTTCTTTACTTAAGTAAAAGTAGAAATACCCAGATAAATGAGTACCGGTACTCTGGTAAAAGTAAAAGTCAGCGATACGGAGCTCAACCGCGGCCTCTGTTAAATAGTAAAACATATGTTAGTGAAAAGCCTGCGATCGGGCCAGGGACCCTCTCAACTGCACCTGAGCCTAAGTGCATTTGGCAGAGCGGCTCAACTCTAAAACCAGGCACGTCTTGCCTGTGATGTCTGTCAACGCTTAATGCTCCCATTTGTTAGCTTTGCTCAGTCCAATCCAGCCACAAAGTCAACCATAATAACTATGATAAATGATACAACATAGATATATAAACAAAAGTGAGGTTAGGTCAAAGAGCTGTTGGCTGTACTACGGGACTGGATGGTGTGTGTCTGTGTGTGTGTACGTGCGTGTTTGTCTGCATGCGTATCCAGGAGTTAAAAAGAGGGGGGGCCCGGGCAGGAATGGTCCGGCACCTTTGATTGTCAATTATTTTAAATCATAATAATATATATATATATATATGGCTTTGTCCATGCAAGGTAGTGAGTGCTGCTGTGTCAATCAGTTTGTCTGGGAAATGGCTATTAGGCAACACAGGCAACACAAGGCTGTTTGTGTTTTCCTTTGGTCATGGAGTGCTCTATCAGGGGGTGAGTCTTGGAATGGAATGTGGTGGGGATTTATGTGTGGGGTGTTTGGGGGACTGGCTGTTCCGGGGGGGTTCACATGCCTTCGAGCAACATTGTACTTATTTTATATCCTTATGTCTGCATTGTTTTTATTCAGTCAACAAACTGTATGCAAATATTATGCCTATGTTCACTTTATGCTTTTATTTGCTATGGGGCACTTTGGGCTGTGGTCCATGTGTGAAAGGTGCTATATAGATAGAGTTATTATTATTATTATTATTATATTGTAAAACATTTAATTTAAAAAAGTCTCGACAACATTGAAAATGACAGTGACCTCAATTGTCCTTTTGGAGAATAAATAAAGGGTTGAATATCACATAATATTCACCAGCAGTGTTTATGTCTGCTGTTTGGGATTTGGAACAGAATTAGTTTGGTCTACGATAGAGATGATTAAACAGCAACTGAGTGTGAGAATTGCGCTGCGCGAGGTGAATGCGAGCGTCAATACATTTTGCGTTATGGGCCAGTTCGCAAGTATTTACACAAAAAAAACTCTGCATTTGGATTCCGACAGGGGAAAATCCATAATCTTAATGTTGTTATTTATAGCGAACCACATTTACATTTACAGTTTGTTATTTAGCTGAACGCTTTTATCCAAAGCGACTTACAAGTGCTGTACGACAAGTCAGCAGGAAGGGTACAACTCTTACAGCTGAGTAATAATGTTAATCAAACAGTGCTGAAACTTGGGTGCTGCAGTGTTGAGTGCATAGTAGTAAAGACATTAGTATAGTAGGAAGAGTGCACGATAGTATAAGACAGTAGTGTTGAGTGCATAGTAGTAATGGCATATTAGTATAGTAGGAAGAGTGCATGATAGTATAAAACAGTAGTGAGTGCATAGTAGTAAAGACATTAGTATAGTAGGAAGAGTGCATGATAGTATAAGACAGTTTTTAGTTGACAGCGAAATACCAATGCAGTCGCAGGTAGTTTGATATGTCAGTGCATAACGTTGAGCCACAGCGTTGATATTTCCTCTAAGGCTGAGACTATTATGCCACTTATTATTTTGCATGTGTAAAAAGAAAAAAAAGAAAACGTTTAAAAATACTTTTTTTATGTGGGCCCACTTGACGACGATTTTCCCACCGGCACTTTGGCGACCTCTAGCGGCTCGGGTGTGCATATCTTTTAATACAATATATATATATCAAATTAAAGCCCTATTTGTTGCCTGTATGCCTATTGCTTATTAACAGCGGAGGAGTGCTGCCGAGTGCTTCCGCGTTTTCCCTGATTGGCTGCGACACGCCCCGCGGCAGGCGCGGCAGCCGCGGAGCGGAGCGGCAGAGCTTGCGGCATTATGTAGCCGTAATCCGCCATGATTTTCATTCGAAGCTTAGCTCACCTGGCAGCGCTGCGGTCCTGCGATCCTGCGGTCCGTTAATGACAAGTTCGAATCCCATTAATTTTTTTTTTTTTCTTTTTTACGTGTATTCTTTCGCCGGTTAAGGTTAGGCATGGTTAAGGTTAAGGTTAGGCATTGTTTCGGAGTTGGTTAAGGTTAGAAGGGTTAAGTTTAGGCGCTGTTAAGGAGCTGGTTAAGGTTAGAGTTTGTCTTAGAGAATGGCAATATTCTTTCTATGGTTAAGGTTAAGGTTAGGCATGGTTAAGGTTAAGGTTAGGCATTGTTTCGGAGTTGGTTAAGGTTAGAAGGGTTAAGTTTAGGCGCTGTTAAGGAGCTGGTTAAGGTTAGCGTTTGTCTTAGAGAATGGCAATAGACAGCCTATTTCCGCACTGCCGCTCTCTCGCGCTGCCACGGTCACATGGTCACATTGTCACATTCTTGCACTCCTCCGCTGTTAAAAAGCAACACGCTGCCTGCCTGTACACGGTATTATACAAATACCACTCCCGACTCTCGAACCTCTAACTCCGTCAATCATTTGGCGATCTCGAAAATGATTGGACAGGGTTGTAACCAATGAGTAGGGCTTTCCAATGGTACCCAAGGTGGGAATCAGGGATCTAGGTGAAAAGTCACAAACCAAAACAGGAAGAGAATTCTCCGTCGAATGCATTGAAGTCTATGAGAAAATCATTTTCTGAGCCCTCTCACCTTTTACCAAAACCGCTTCTAATCACAAATTTCTGAACGGATTCTTATGAAATTTAGACATGTACTACAAAAGACTTTGTAGTGCAAATACTTCTGGTATACTAAAAACGTGAGTAAAAAGTTTTTCTACAACTCAAGTTCAGACCTATGTTACTCTATTTCATTAGCACTAAAAGTGAGTTTTCCTTATTGTATCAGAAACTTCAGAATGTCATCTTTCAAAAGAGACCAGGCTCATGCATGTGCTATAAGTATAAAGTATAGTATTTTGGTTTGCAAAAAAAGTATGCAGTCCTCAAAAATGAAAACTAAAATGGCCAATTTTGGGGGCGCCTGTTAACTCTTTGACGGCCAAACGCGTAATATCTCGTGTTTCACCGCCAATGCTTGAGCGCCAAAAACGTAATATCTTGTTTTTAGATCCTTTGATCTTTCCTTTGATCCCTGTTCTAAACGGTCAGCCGGAACACTCTAGGTGTCCCTGGCTCATCTGCCTACATTGGAATTGCAATGACGATCAAATCTCACCAGGTGGCAGTACCTTTTAAACTCTGATAGTCTAGTTCAGACAGTGTCTGTCCTGATCCCTTTCTGTCCTGACTCGCTCTGAGGGGGAGGAGCTCTTGCAGAGCAATCGCTAGGAGATCTTCTCACCTCAAAACCTATAGTTTCCCATATACACAAGTAATTACATATAAATGAGTAATCGTGATCGCCGATGGGATCATTGGAATTATTCTTTTTGGAGTACCTTCTGGCTAAGGTAAGGTATATTCTATGTCTATTTTACCAAACCTGAAACATGTTTCTGTAACGATCACAGTGCCGCATTTTTTTACATGTTGGACTAGAAATAGTGTCCGTCAAATGACCCATACTATTGTCTCCATAGCTATAATATACAATATACAATAGCTCCGCAAAGATCGTGAAATATCGTGAAAATGGTCAAGAATGGACAGCCAGTGCAGATGGGGAAAGCTGGTGGCGCTCAAAGAGTTAAGAGGTTAAAACATTTAAATAAAACTATTATTTAATGTTAGTTTGTGTGTGTGTGTGTGTCACGTGCATTCACTGTCGTTTTTGCGATGCTGTAGTTGGCCCACGACACACACACGAACTAACGTTAATTAATATATATTTATCTTTTTTAAGAAAAAAGTATTAAAATTGTTTTTTTACACATGCAAAAAAATCTATACGTGACGCCACTTATCGATTTCATGCAGTTATCGATAAATCGATCAGTGGTCTCAGCCTTAATTTCCTCCCATAGTCACTTCAGCAACAAGGTAATCCAAACTTGGAACAGACAAGAAGCAGACTTGTCAGAATCACCCAACACGTCCACTATAGCTCTACACACAGGGATAGACCTCCAGACTGCCCACACCTCTTTGATTACAAAAAGACACGCCCCCTTATGAGAGCCATCTATAGCCCTGTTCGCTATTTGCAAACATACCATGTTCTAGCCAATCTGCAATACCGACTGAGTCACGTGACTAAGTTGCCCCCTACCTGCGTGAGCTGCTGCGCTAAAAAAGTACAACAGGGCTCTATGGAGAAACCATGACACTCCTCTGACTAAAAGTAGTTTCAAACAAAAAACAGCTGGATGTCATTTTGCCAAATCAGCATGGCTGTGGGTGTGAGTCTTTCACCTTTTACATTATCTAGCTTGGGCATGGATTGATTGTTTAGATCGCTAGTGTTGTGAAGGATCAGATTAAACCGAATATATATATTTATTTATGGATATATATTTAATAGTATTTGTATATCGTTTGATATCCCTTGTATATTCCTTGTACATATACACTGAATATCCCTTTAGTCTACTAACAGCCCATAATAGTTTCATTCTACCATTGGACAAGAACCTGGCGCCAGCAGCCAAGCCCCTTGGTTCAAGTTCAATCGTGCCGACGAACATGTCGTTACAAGCCCGGTTCCGCGTAGGAATACGTCTGGCGAAATACGAATGGTACTATTTGTTCACAGCGCATATATATATGGCGCAAGTAAAGTAGAACTTTCTTTTAGTCCATTAGTCCTTTACCCTCCAACCTATTAACAGACGTGAAGCCTCACCCACGACGCACGTGTGGTGCAGTATGGCCTACTTGGCCTCAGAATAGGCATTGAGACATCGTGTGGATTAATAGTTGAATTGTCATAGTTTGGCACTATACCGTCGAGTGGGACGTATTTCTATTAAGTTAATAATAGTCTATTATGTATGGTGCATCGTTCGGTTAGAGTTATAAAGTGAGCAGTACCCCCATCGTTCCTGGCGTTATCTAGAGTCTTAACCAGGCTGGGCAGACCACGTGTGGTGCTTGCATCCGAGGAGCTCTGGGCCAGGACGAGTGGACCTGTACATTGGATTACTTCACCCGGACGACGGCGAGCCCTCCACGGCTTGGATTATCTACGTGCTTTGGGTGCTTTGATTATGCCATGGATAACAGCCAACACTGCTGAGTGTTGGAACTACCCCCCCGAGAGGAGTCCAGGTGAGACGGCGCTCTACCCCGAGTGAGGTCGCCTCACGTCTCTTCGTTGTGGACCGGCAGCTACCGTCTACAAGAGGGCCCAGCTGTATTCATCTGTGGACCGAGGTTCTGTGGGCACCGTGTTCAGCACTCTGAATTCTCCCAAGAAATCGTCGGCCAGATGGGATATCGCCAGCGGCTCTCCTAACCCCCCCCCCCCTACTGACTTACAACCAGCGGGACCCCCCTTTTAGTGTATCCAGCTATAATCATTTAAGTACCATCGCTATAGTTCCCTAAAGAACCAGGTTGTATACTTGCTCCCTGCGTAACCAGAGATTGGACATTCAATGTTGATTTACCTACGAATACTCATTTGCCTTACAAGTGCATTCAAATCATAAATGTCATTAAGTGAACGTTGTATATACCCTTTGCTATATAAAATATTTGATTTATACATTTGTGTGGACTTCGTTTCATCAGGTGGGAAAGTGTTCATCATATCTACATCATGTACTGTGTGGCCAGTATTTAAAGTACATAAAGCAGGTAGTGGTTTAATGATACCATACTTATCAATACAGTCAGGGAATTGTACCCCTCAGTTACAATTGGTCCTTCGAGCCGGAGGGTAACTAGTGTAATATTAATATAGTGTTATTAATATTGAAATGGCCTATGATGAACACTCCACGAAACGGTCCTCCTAACGCAGAACGCCCGCAGCACAGACGACAGACACCTCAGTACTTAGAGGATTACGCTGTCAGTCAACTACCTAGCCTTCGACAAACGGTAAACGCGGTAAAAGTAGAAAGTAAAATTATGTCTGACCTTAACGAACAGGTTACCCCGACCACAGAGGCCCTAGTGGGTTCTAATGTAACTGACCAAGCTCACGTGGGGACCAGGAGGGAGCTGACATGCCTTTACCCCCCGCCAATACCGAAGAAGTAGTCCCCAACCAGCCCCGGGAGGAAGACAACCCTACAGAGAGAGAACTCTGCACGGAAGAAGAGGAGGAGAGCGCAGAGGAAATAGAGCTCCGGGACTCCCCAACGAGTACCGTCAGGAGCGGCTCACCTCTACAACCGTCTTCCCCCAGCGAAGCGGAGAGGATGCTATCACAGGCGTTCCTCGTCAGCCTGACAGCCTCTACCGAATGCGATCGACTTCAGGGTGAACGCGATCGACTTCAGGGTGAACGCGATCGACTCCAGACACAGCAACGGAGCGAGGAAGAGCGCATACGCCTGGAGATGAGACGCCTTCAGACGGAAAAGAATATGGCAAGAGACCGGGCCGACGCCCAGCGCGCCGCTGCCGGTGCCCAAAGAGAAGCAGATCTCACCAAGCGCGAAGCCGAGCGCGACAGACTACAAGCCGAGCGCGACAGACTACAAGCGCAGCTAATGGAGCAGCTGATCCTCAAGGCAACACCCTCTCCCTCCGCCAGGGGTTCAAGGAACTCGTCGAGACAACAGTCAAGGGCATCGTCTCCTAACCGAGCAAGCGACCCTGAACTTGACCAACAGACCAAGCCTATACCCCCCGCAGACCCCCTTCCCAGACCGGTCCAAGCGAGACCCAGCTACAAGGAAGGAGCGGCATACACTGCGGAGAAGCTAAATAAACGACTACAGGATCTAGAGGACCTGATAGAAGAAGAAGAGGGAGAGGAGGAGAACCAAGCCCGACGACAGCACAGTACTCCACCGGACCAGGAGGTCCAGTACAGCCCAGGCTATACCCCCGCGGCGCTGCGCTACAGACCCCCGACTCTATTCACGGGTGAGCACGACGCACGACCAGCCCCGAGGAATAGCACCTGGACCAGCGGGCCATGGTACCCTGCCGGTACCAGCCCACAGAGAGGCGCAAGAGGAGACTCGCCTAGGAGGTCTCTCCCCCAACGCTCGCCGATGTATCAGCCATCCACGGCGTCATACATTGCCACGCCGACGTTTCCAGACTTCACCTATGAGAATCGAGCACAGTACACGGAGCTCCGGATGTGCTTAGAGACAATGATGGTGGATGTCGCTGATGAACGCCACAAGTATGCAATATTACTGAAGCACCTGAAAGTACCGCGAGCGCACAATATAGCGCTAGCCTATGCCACCTCTACGACCCCATACACCGCGGCTCTAGCAGCGCTGGACCAGAGATATGGACGTATATGGGATTACGTAATCCAAGAGATAAGGCATATTGATCGCCTACCCCCAGCAACAGACAATCGCTCATTAGACGACCTGTCTATAAAAGTGCAGTCCCTGGTAGGGATGCTGGGAGCGCAACGAGAAAAGGGTATGCACGAGCTATACGCCAACTCTAACGTCGAGAGGATTTTAGAGAAGCTGCCACCCGCCAGACAAGAGCGCTTCAGGCGGCAGAGAGACCACCGTGATCCTAACGGTCCCGAACCATCCCTCCTCGATCTAGCCGACTTCCTGGCGAGAGAAGTCAGCAGCTTACGACTGGATACGTTCGTGCGGAGCACACCAAGCTCCAGAGAGGGACCCAGGAGAATAAACGATGGAAGAAGATCGGTGACTGTCATGCACCAATCAGAATCAGTACCGAGCAGTAAGAACCACAGTACCCCCTCGAGAAAAGAGAAGTGGAAGATGGTGTGCCCGTACTGCGAGAAGGAACACTGGCTGTCACAATGTGACCTGTTCACAAAGATGAATGCAGAAGAAGTGAGTCAATGGATAAAGTCCAACAGGCGCTGTTACCGATGTGCGCGCAGTCACATGGCAGCCGAATGCCGCCTAAAGAAGAGGTGCAGTCGGTGTGACGGAGCCCATCTAGATGTACTACACGACAGTAACAGAAGAAAGCCTGCACCTGCACCATCGAGCAGCACCAAGGCAAGTGTCATGTACATTGACCCCGCCAGCAGCAGCGGCGCCCAAGTGCTCTTAAAGGTAGTCCGTGTAACATTGAGCTACCAAGATAAAGTCATGGACACTTACGCCGTCCTTGATGACGGGTCAGAGAAGACCCTTCTGCTCGCGTCCGCTGCGGCCCAGCTGGGACTGCGGGGGAGCGAGAACCAAATGACGATTCGGACAATAAGAAGAGATTTAAAGACGATAAAGGGCGAGAATGTCTCCTTCACTATCGCAGCAAGCGGGCAGCCAGAGCGACGGTATAGGATTACAAATGCTTTCACCAGCCAAGAAATAGGACTATCGCAGTACACCTACCCCATCGCCAAGCTGATGGATAAATATGTGCACCTGCGTCAACTACCTATCCCGCTCATAGACGGCGCCACCCCGACCCTGCTGATAGGCTCCGACCATGCAGACCTCATCGTCCCGATAGACCGGGTCCATACAGGACCCCGAGGCTGTCCTGCAGCAGTCGAGACCCGCCTAGGGTGGACACTACAAGGCCCCCTCGCTAAATCTCTCAACCGAACAGCAGCCACTAGCTGCCTCCACTCCAGAGCGACAGAAGAAGACACCACTCTCCTGCAGCATGTCGAGAGGCTATGGACACTAGAGACAATGCCCTTTAAGAACGAAAAGAAAGACATTCGTTCTAAAGAAGACATTTACGCCATAAACCTCCTCGAGCAAGGGACAAAGAGAGTCACAGTCGGCGGAGTGATGAGATACGCAACTCCACTCCTGAGGCGAGAGGGAATGCCCACCTTTCACGCAAAGAAAGACGCCACGGAGCGGTATCTATTGAACACAGAGCGGCGCCTAGCCAAAGACCCCGCTCAAGAGAGTGTGTACCGCGCTGAGATTGAGAAGCTAATCACAGCGGCACACGTAAAGAAGATTGACTGGCGACGCCGTGCGCTGCTCCGCGTCTCCCTGATCAAAGGCGGCTTTGATCTCAGGCAGTGGGCCAGCAGTGACCCGCACGTATTGCGCAGCCTCTCCCCCGCGGACAAGGCTGCCAGCAGCGAGACCTGGATGGCGACCATCCCAGGAGAAGCCCAAGAAATGACACTAGGACTAGTCTGGCGCTTCAAAACAGACTCGCTCCACTATAGACACAAACCCCTGACCATGGAGCAGGGAAGGTCGACGGCGATACCGACCACCAGACGGAGTGTGTACAGAACACTCGCCAGACAATATGACCCGTTGGGATGTATTCTACCTTACACCACCAGGGCAAAGATGATTGTACGAGCACTATGGGACAAGGACCAGGGCTGGGACGACCCAATACCCGCACACCTTGCCTCCACATGGAGAGAGTGGGAGACGGAGCTCCGCTCACTCCCAGGCGTCAATATACGCCGCAGCTACTTCCCACCCACAGTGAGGCCAGAGACATGCAAGATGGATCTACACGTCTTCAGTGACGCCTCCGAAGTAGCCTATGGATCGGTGGCCTACTTGCGTGCCCAAGAGAAGGGAGGAGAGATACACACTGCTTTCATCCTGGCTCGCTCAAGAATAGCCCCACGCAACAATCTATCCCGCGTCTAGAGCTCTGCGCAGCCCTAGCAGGAGCGCATCTAGCCACGTTAATCCAACGTGAACTCACCATTCCGGTGCACAGAACAATCTTGTGGTCAGATTCCACGACAGTACTCACATGGATCAAGTCTGATTCATGCAGATACAAGGTCTTCGTGGGAGTCAGAGTCACCGAGATTCAAGAGTTAACAGAAGCAGCGAGCTGGCGGTATGTGGACACCAAACACAACCCAGCTGACGTCATCACCCGGGGAATGTCCCTAGATGACCTCACCCGTCGCAACATCTACAGTGACATAGTTTGGCACTATACCGTCGAGTGGGACGTATTTCTATTAAGTTAATAATAGTCTATTATGTATGGTGCATCGTTCGGTTAGAGTTATAAAGTGAGCAGTACCCCCATCGTTCCTGGCGTTATCTAGAGTCTTAACCAGGCTGGGCAGACCACGTGTGGTGCTTGCATCCGAGGAGCTCTGGGCCAGGACGAGTGGACCTGTACATTGGATTACTTCACCCGGACGACGGCGAGCCCTCCACGGCTTGGATTATCTACGTGCTTTGGGTGCTTTGATTATGCCATGGATAACAGCCAACACTGCTGAGTGTTGGAACTACCCCCCCGAGAGGAGTCCAGGTGAGACGGCGCTCTACCCCGAGTGAGGTCGCCTCACGTCTCTTCGTTGTGGACCGGCAGCTACCGTCTACAAGAGGGCCCAGCTGTATTCATCTGTGGACCGAGGTTCTGTGGGCACCGTGTTCAGCACTCTGAATTCTCCCAAGAAATCGTCGGCCAGATGGGATATCGCCAGCGGCTCTCCTAACCCCCCCCCCTACTGACTTACAACCAGCGGGACCCCCCTTTTAGTGTATCCAGCTATAATCATTTAAGTACCATCGCTATAGTTCCCTAAAGAACCAGGTTGTATACTTGCTCCCTGCGTAACCAGAGATTGGACATTCAATGTTGATTTACCTACGAATACTCATTTGCCTTACAAGTGCATTCAAATCATAAATGTCATTAAGTGAACGTTGTATATACCCTTTGCTATATAAAATATTCGATTTATACATTTGTGTGGACTTCGTTTCATCAGGTGGGAAAGTGTTCATCATATCTACATCATGTACTGTGTGGCCAGTATTTAAAGTACATAAAGCAGGTAGTGGTTTAATGATACCATACTTATCAATACAGTCAGGGAATTGTACCCCTCAGTTACAGCTAGCATGGCTAACAAAAAATCTAACCCCGACTAACCTTACTGTCATGCACTTGTCCTAATAAACTAACCTACACTGTAACACGCAACACTTTGATGAACATTGTTACTCAGCTGATAGAGTTATACCCTTCTTGCTGTCTTGTCGCACAGAACTTGTAAGTCGCTTTGGATAAAAGCGTCAGCTAAATGACTAAATGTAAATGTAACAAATGCAAATATATTGTAGTCTGCCCCATTGTTCTGACCAGGATTACGTTCCTTTTGCACCCTTGATGCGCGCACACACTGAGTCTGAGTCACTAAGACGTATACAGCGAACAGGTCTATAATGAACAAATAATTATCAAATGCTATTTGAATTAGAAATTTAGTTTTTTCCTCAAAACCGTGATATGAACCAAACCATATTTTTTTTGAACCGTTCCACCCCTAGAAAGTACATTATCAAGGTTAATGTGATAACTTTACTCTCAAAGATGGAGGACAGAGAGGAGAAACGAGGAAGATGACGTGTTATTGCTATGGAACTGGGTAGTTTGCAGTATTGTGGTCAAGTTTACAGTAATAACTAACCTGGCCTGGTGCAGGGCAGGCTGGGGTGTCCATGGTCTCTGTTAGGTTAGTAATGGACTAACCTGGCCTGGTGCAGGGCAGGCTGGGGTGTCCATGGTCTCTGTTAGGTTAGTAATGGACTAACCTGGCCTGGTGCAGGGCAGGCTGGGGTGTCCATGGTCTCTGTTAGATTAGTAATGGACTAACCTGGCGTGGTGCAGGGCAGGCTGGGGTGTCCATGGTCTCTGTTAGATTAGTAATGGACTAACCTGGCCTGGTGCAGGGCAGGCTGGGGTGTCCATGGTCTCTGTTAGGTTAGTAATGGACTAACCTGGCGTGGTGCAGGGCAGGCTGGGGTGTCCATGGTCTCTGTTAGGTTAGTAATGGACTAACCTGGCGTGGTGCAGGGCAGGCTGGGGTGTCCATGGTCTCTGTTAGGTCAGGCCAAGGGTAGCAGTCATCAATGTGAGGTTATGTTCTGATGATGTTCTTTAGTATCACTTGCCAACTTCCACTTTCATACTATGGCTAGTGGTTGGAAAGCAGCCATGATAGTATGATAGCCCATGCAGCCTCTGTTAATATATTGTAGAGAGCAGCAGCACAGCCCAGAGCCAGGGCAGCAGCATAGTCTGTCCATAAAGACAACAAGTCCACCAGAGCAGCACAGCACAGTCTGTCCATAAAGACAACACGTCCACCAGAGCAGCACAGCATAGTATGTCCATAAAGACAACACGTCCCCCAGAGCAGCACAGCACAGTCTGTCCATAAAGACAACAAGTCCACCAGAGCAGCAGCATAGCCTGTCCATAAAGACAACAAGTCCACCAGAGCAGCAGCACAGTCTGTCCATAAAGACAACAAGTCCACCAGAGCAGCAGCATAGCCTGTCCATAAAGACAACAAGTCCACCACAGCAGCAGCACAGTCTGTCCATAAAGACAACAAGTCCACCAGAGCAGCAGCACAGTCTGTCCATAAAGACAACAAGTCTACCAGAGCAGCAGCATAGCCTGTCCATAAAGACAACAAGTCCACCACAGCAGCAGCACAGTCTGTCCATAAAGACAACAAGTCTACCAGAGCAGCAGCATAGCCTGTCCATAAAGACAACAAGTCCACCACAGCAGCAGCACAGTCTGTCCATAAAGACAGCAAGTCTACCAGAGCAGCAGCATAGCCTGTCCATAAAGACAACAAGTCCACCACAGCAGCAGCACAGTCTGTCCATAAAGACAGCAAGTCCACCACAGCAGCAGCACAGTCTGTCCATGTGGGGCGGCGTGGCTCAGGGGTAGAGCGGGGCGTCCAATGATCGAAGGGTTGGTGGTTCGAATCCCGCTCAAGCCCATGTCCATCCCATTGCCGTTGTGTCCTTGGGCAAGACACTTAACCTACTTGCCTCGTATGAATGTGTATGCATGTGAATGAATGTTGGTGGTGGTCGGAGGGGCCGTAGGCGTTGATTATTCGCCACGCTTCCGTGAGTCTGCCTCAGGGCAGCTCTGGCTGCAATTGTAGCTTACCACCACCGGTATGACTGTGTATGAACGAATAATGGACTCTGTGAAGCGCTCTGAGTCAGAGCAACAGTCAGTCAGAGAAGAGCGCTATATAAATCCAATCCATTATTATTATTATTATTATAAAGACAACAAGTCCACCACAGCAGCAGCATAGCCTGTCCATAAAGACAACAAGTCCACCAGAGCAGCACACAGCACAAGTAAATTTGGGAGTTATTTTGAGGAGAGTAATTTCCCCCACCACACCGGAATTTAGGGTTCCCCCCACCTGCCAAATGCCACTTTAACCCCTGCGTGTATCTATTTATGTGCAGGCACGCGAAAGTAACCATGAGGGTGTATTGCGTGCGTGCAACACAATGAACATGCAATTGCTCGAGTGTGTAAGTGAGTGCATGCATATGTATGAGTACACTTGTGTTTGAGCTCGAGTGTGTGTGTGTGTGTGTGTGTGTGTGTGTGTGTGTGTGTGTGTGTGTGTGTGTGTGTGTGTGTGTGTGTGTGTGTGTGTGTGTGTGTGTGAAGTCACACAGGTTAACAGTGAAGGCCTTATCTTGCTTGCTGTCCAACATTCCTCCACAGAACATGGTTTGGACTGAAGCAGAGGGGTTGTCTTATGGGCTTCAGACGAATTATAACAGTGTGTTCTGTCCAGGACGACTGGCCTCAGCTCAACTCAAGCTGCTCAACTCGAGCTGCTAATAAATACATAGACAAACACACTGACCACACTCTCCAATTATAGAATTAGCATTACCGTTAGCATAATGGTAATACAAAAGAATTAGGGCTGGGCGATAAAACGATAACGATAACTATCGCGATAAATTATTTCCTCGAAATAAACATGAAACGTGGTCGCAAAGTTTCGATATATCGATTTTCCAAGCTTGGATATGAGCACACGCACTAACAACCAATCAGTGAAGGAGATGGCGGACAGCGGAAGGAGACCCGCGCTGCACCTCTGGGTAGAGAGGTAGGACTCAAGGAGTAAACATGGCTGGCTAGGATAATTAGCTTGCACGGCGCTATTTTATAGTTTACGTGCCGAGTGGGTGTCTGGCGTGAATTCTGAGGCCACGGTTATAGTAGTGTGGGGTATACGGTGGATGTCGTTGCAATGTATTGGGGCGGAACAGAGTATTTTTAGGGTCATATTTAGTACTTTGCAAACAAGGCTGGCTAGGATAATTAGCTTGCACGGCGCTATTTTATAGTTCACGTGCCGAGTGGGTGTGTGGCGTGAATTCTGAGGGCACGGTTATAGTAGTGTGGGGTATACGGTGGACGTCGTTGCAATGTATTGGGGCGAAACAGAGTATTTTAGGGTCATATTTAGTACTTTGTAAACTAGGCTGGCTAGGCTAATTAGCTTGCACGGCGCTATTTTATAGTTCACGTGCCGAGTGGGTGTGTGGCTTGAATTCTGATGCCACGGTTATAGTAGTGTGGGGTATACGGTGGACGTCGTTGCAATGTATTGGGGCGAAACAGAGTATTTTAGGGTCATATTTAGTACATTATCATGGGATACACCGCTTGTCGGCTAACTGCTAACGTGCGCGGACTGATGACGACATCAACTCAAGACATTCGCAGCAGCAAAACAAGTCTATTAATAGCCGTCCATCGGCGCCGGGCATAAGAAGTTAATTAAACTTGACAGACATTATATCAACGATAATTATCGATATCGAGTTATATGAAAATAATTTTATAATTTTATCGCGATAACGTTTTTGGCCATATCGCCCAGCCCTACGAAGAATGTTAGGAAGCATAGGAAGTGTGTTAGGAAGCATAGGAAGGATGTTAGGAAGCATAGGAAGAGTGTTAGGAAGCATAGGAAGTGTGTTAGGAAGCATAGGAAGGATGTTAGGAAGCATAGGAAGGATGTTAAGAAGCATAGTAAGGATGTTAGGAAGCATAGTAAGGATGTTAGGAAGCATAGGAAGGGTGTTAGGAAGCATAGGAAGGGTCATAGGAAGCATAGGAAGGGTGATAGGAAGCATAGGAAGGGTGATAGGAAGCATAGGAAGGGTGATAGGAAGCATAGGAAGGGTGATAGGAAGCATAGGAAACATGTTGGGAGCGGATCTTATTTCAATGGACAATGATGGAAATGAATGAATGCATAAATGTTTTAATGCATAGGTATAGCAACAACAATAGGTTCACTGTGGCGTTTCCATGTTGTAAACAGGGACCAGAGCTGATTCCCTGAGGCTCTGAACAGCGAACCTGTGTAGTATCGCCCTCTTGTAACTTGTAGACAAGGTGTAACTTCATACAGAATAAAAAATAAATGTCAATGGACAATGATGGACATTAATTCAAATAAAATACTTGTTGTAGACCGATTTGCAAAATATTCCGGGAACCGAGTCCCTAGCCTGCTATCAGCATATGCACAACGTTTCATCCACCTCTGCCTTTCTGTTGGCGAGATATGATGCACACGCGCACACACACACACACACACACACACACACACACACACACACACACACACACACACACACACACACACACACACACACACACACACACACACACACACACACACACACACACACACACACACACACACACACACACACACACACACACACACACACACACACACACACACACACACACACACACACACACACACACACACACACACACACACACACACACACACACACACACACACACACACACACACACGCCCGGTGGAAATAAAAATACATGGGTGGCAATCTGAAAACAAGGTGGTTTTTCTTCAGTCCTTTTGGAGATACAAGGTTTCCACCCAACAGCAGTGATATACTGGGACATACAGACACTCTTTCTCTCCCTCTTCATCCAGCAGCCTCCACCCGCCCTCCCCCTTCCTCTTCATCCAGCAGTCTCCCCCTCCCGCCCACTTTCCCTACCTGCTCTCAAACGAGGACAATGAACAGCTAACGGAGACGCCTAAAAACCACCCTGAATAAAAAGGTAATCACCCCTCTCGTCAACTCGAGGGAGAGCAGCGCAGCGCACCGCGCCCCTTCCAGTGAACGGCGGTTTAATGTCAATTCAACTCAACCAAACGTCCTGTTTCGGGGCGACACGCTACGCCCGGCGGTTAATGTGGCTATAAAAGCCCCCCCGGCGGCTCGCCCGGCTAAAGGCCCACATCCTGCCGTTAACCCGCTATAGCCTGACCCAGTTGGACTGGCTCCGTGACGGGGCCCTCCCAGGAGTGCTCCTAATGTATACACGGAGCTGCCCCGGTCAGGCCATTACTCCCTGTAAACAGAGGGGAGGCCGCGGCAGAGCGGATAGTAAAAGGGATGAAACACGACGGGATGGTCGGAGAGGAGATAAGGCGTCTGGTTTGCTTCACTTCTTCTTTTGTTTTTCTTTTCCCGGGGGACGTGTTTTGTCACTTATTGCCTCTCGTTCTGGCTTGTGAGATATCTTAGGAGAGCTCCGTCTGTCTGTCTGTCTGTCTGTCTGTTTCCTTTCCATCGCTCTTCTCTTCCCTCTAGCAGATGAGTCATCATATTGTTACCCTCTCGCCCCCTCTCTCTCTTTCTCTATCTCATATAGACACGCTCACTCGCGTCTCTCTCTCTCTCTCTCTCTCTCTCTCTCTCACACATACACACTTACTCAGGGCTGAGGTACAGGTGGAGGTCTAGACGTGGGGTGGTGGCCCTGGGGGACTCAAGGCTGAGGTACAGGTGGAGGTCTAGATGTGGGGTGGTGGTCCTGGGGGACTCAAGGCTGAGGTACAGGTGGAGGTCTAGATGTGGGGTGGTGGTCCTGGGGGACTCAAGGCTGAGGTACAGGTGGAGGTCTAGACGTGGGGTGGTGGTCCTGGGGGACTTAAGGCTGAGGTACAGGTGGAGGTCTAGATGTGGGCCGTGGTCCTGGGGGACTCAAGGCTGAGGTACAGGTGGAGGTCTAGATGTGGGGCCGTGGCCCTGGGGGACTCAAGGCTGAGGTACAGGTGGAGGTCTAGATGTGGGGTGGTGGCCCTGGGGGACTCAAGGCTGAGGTACAGGTGGAGGTCTAGATGTGGGGTGGTGGCCCTGGGGGACTCAAGGCTGAGGTACAGGTGGAGGTCTAGATGTGGGGTGGTGGCCCTGGGGGACTCAAGGCTGAGGTACAGGTGGAGGTCTAGATGTGGGGCCGTGGCCCTGGGGGACTCAAGGCTGAGGTACAGGTGGAGGTCTAGATGTGGGCCGTGGCCCTGGGGGACTCAAGGCTGAGGTACAGGTGGAGGTCTAGATGTGGGCCGTGGCCCTGGGGGACTCGCTCCCGGTGGAAACCATCTGTGGGGCTTTTCCGCTCAGTGCCTCCGAACGTCAACTCATTTGACTGCCTGGGAGAACGAGCTGCCGCTGTAATGACTTTAATAACCAAGCCCCCCCCTGAATAGTTATTCATTTCGACGGTTGAACCTTCCAGCCAGTATTAGGCTTTGAGTAATTGAAGTTCCAAACCAGTATTATGGGTATGAGAACAATGATGTAACACAAGAGAAGCAAAATTAATTATCAAAGAAAGAATAGAACAAAAATAGATCACGTATGAGGTCAAGTTGTGTGTGTCTCTCTCTCTCTGTCCATTATTCACAAATTGAAACTGAGCTGTGCCGTATTATAGACATAACGTGGGAATTCTATTTCACGATTCTACTTTGTTTGTTTTAGGGCTGACCCCTATTAGTCGACTAATCGGTCGAAAGGAGCCGTAGTCGACCAGCCAACCTCTTAGTTAAAAAAAAAATAAAAAAAAAATAAAAGAGGCCTAGAAGCGTGGCTAGCGCTAATGGCACGCATACCAGAGGCTAACTGCCTACAAAAACAGGCACAGAGGCACTGAAAGAGGATTTCACCATCTAATGAACACACTAGACTAGACAAATATCAAGATGTATCCATCAGTGGACCAATTGCATGCTTTTGCAGAGGACAAGCAGCCTTCAGTCGACTCCTTCAGACATTAAAGGCCAACTTCCAGGTTAAACCATACTCTTCAGTTATGGGTAGTTTACATCATTGGTATCTAATTTCATTATTAATTTTTTCCATTTGACGCCGGAAATGCCACTCAGAAAGGGTTAAAAAGGTCCACTCACAAATAACATGCACGGAGCAAATCTAAAAGCTTATCAGACGCTAGCAGGGCCGTGACGTCACTCAAGGCAACTTATGCCTTATGCCCGTCCGGGTCATAGTACTACTGGCTATGGCTCTGGCTAACGTTACCCCGCTAAAATTAGCATTATGTCTACTGTCGTGAACCATTTTAGATCGGGGCATGTAGAGGAGTTTGGGGAACGAGTCAAATGTGCAGGTCCTCTTCTCAGACCTGTGGGGCAAAGCACTGCACGCATCATGCCGGCTAGCAAGCTACACGTCACGGCATGTTGATACGATAGCAGCCCCTCGGATAGCACTCGGTGCATCAGTCACGAAAGGGGCTACCACGATAGCTATTAGCTAACGTTAACGTTACAAGCTCAAACACCTTATAACTACTACTATTGTCATGTCCATAAGTTCCCTGGCAGAATACTTGTGAGGACAAAGGTATACAAAGAGGAGAGAACCATTTTAAATCGGGCATTCATGCCGGCTAGCAAGCTACACGTCGCGGCATGTTGATACGATAGCAGCCCCCTCGGATAGCACTCGGTGCATCAGTCACGAAAGGGGCTACCACGATAGCTATTAGCTAACGTTAACGTTACAAGCTCAAACACCTTATAACTACTACTATTGTCATGTCCATAAGTTCCCTGGCAGAATACTTGTGAGGACAAAGGTATACAAAGAGGAGAGAACCATTTTAAATCGGGTGATGTTAGGAGTTTCGAGAATGCTGGCTACCAAGCTAGCTAACTTAGCTACTAACGTTATAAATACAATATGTACAACGACACAATGATTTACATTATTACAAATATGGTAACGTGGTTGTGGCTTTTACAAATAGTGGTTAGCTTTAGAGATGAATGGCTATGATCACGGAGCAATAGTGTAGCTCCTCGACTAGTAGTAACAAGAAGGCTCTCTGCTTCCTGCCGTCTGCCTGTGAGTCTCAGAGCCCCTGCTGCCCTGTACCCAGTGTGACGTCATCATTGAGATGACACACGCACGTTATGAAACCATGGATTAAAATATGCATGTGCGTGGAGGTTGTGGTTTGGTCGACAAAATGTTTGATAAAAACGCTAAAACTGGGTCAATTTCGAAAAAAAATATCCCCTCTTCATGAAAGTCACCGTTGCCCTAGTCACATTGTTTATTGAACAAAAATACAACCTGCAAGTTGGCCTTTAAGCACCCCCCCCACAGCCCAAATGGAATGATAACATATATATATTTTTTTTTCCGACCCAATAGTCGACTAACGACAAATTTTGGCCAATCATAGTCGACCATCCAAATCCTTAGTCGGGGACAGCCCTAGTTTGTTTCGAGGAAAGCAACATTTGTGATTGGAAGATCAAGAAAAGAGGGCGGGGTCTGAGTCAACTCCGTTTTCCGACAATTATTCAACCACTAATGTTACCCACCAAGATGAAGTGATGAAACGCTGGTATTTTATCCTCTGGCATGTTGGAACATGTTGAAGAGCCAAAGATCTATAACGCTAATTCAAAACACAGACTCTGAAGAGATATGTGGAGAGTGATTGAATATCACATTGATGCATCATAAAAGTTAAGCCGGTTGACGACACAAATCCAGGCTCCAAGCACGCACACAGACACAAACACACACACACACACACAGGCAAGTGTGGTGCTATTAACATATGTTGTGTTGCTAATAACATATGTTGTGTTGCTATTAACACATGTTGTGTTGCTATTAACACATTGGTTCAGTTGAGGTCAACACGTCCGGTGTTATTTTAACACATCATTTTTTAAAGTGTAGTTAGTAGCAGAGCTTGGTCAATACGACTTATTTATCCTTATGCGGGAAAGGAAACTTGTCTTTGGCCTACACCGGAGACTTAAAACAAATATTAATGAAATAAAACACACTTAACGACATGATACAATTTTTAAAAGACATTTATAATTTTTTTTATTCTCTTCTCTCTCTTCTCTTCTTTCTCTCCATCCACATCGCCCGCTTTTTCCACATCTGTCTCCGACCATAATAATAATAATAATACCCCTTGTGCCAACCATGATCCGCCATCCGAGCGCATCAGGGTTTTTACAAATACAGGGAAACATTAGGGGCTTAGACGGGGAAACATTAGGGTCTGGACAGGGAAACATTAGGGGCTTAGACGGGGAAACATTAAGGGCTGGACAGGGAAACATTAGGGGCTTAGACGGGGAAACATTAAGGGCTGGACAGGGAAACATTAGGGGCTTAGACGGGGAAACATTAGGGGCTTAGATGGGGAAACATTAAGGGCTGGACAGGGAAATATTAGAGGCTTAGACGGGGAAACATTCAGTGACAACATGGTCTTTATTTCTGGCGCGCAGACTAGACTGTGGGGGCTAATGACCGGTTGAACGTCAAAGTCAATTTGTGAGGGTTTTTGCGTTAATATAATAAGTTGAAGATGAGGGCGATCGCCTTACCTCTTGGGAACATCCAGCACCTCCCCCAGCTCCTCGTATTCCATGTGAAAGACACTGGAGAAGGAGTTCTGTAAAGAGAATTAAGATGGTTGTCGGTGTTAGGAGGGTTGTTTTTCCTTTTTATAATGTAATCTGTTACGGCATGGTTTCTTAAAACTTTTCAAAAAGTCAGGGATTTTTTCTCCTCTCTCTTGTCATAACAGGACTCCAGGTTCATTGAAACGTATCACACACACATTATTACCATTACCGTCATGTGAGGAGCCACCAAAATAAAAGGCCCATGAACTGTGAACTAATCCCAAAACTAGGGGGCGCTAAAGCTCAAATCTGTGACGTCATCAGGTATAAAGTCTGAAGCTGCTCCATAGACAATGAGTTGGTAAAGATGGTATATGACACTAAGAGCACCCAGGGTGATGTTCCGAGTATTATGGGTGCATTTTCTGTCAACATTACAATAGAATAAAGCTCATTGGGATCTAAAAACTCAAACAAATGTTCTTCCTATAGGCGATGGACATCACATATCGACAGAACCTTCCTAGGCCATGGACACAACATATTGACAGAACCTTCCTAGGCCATAACATATTGGAATTCTGATCCACACCCATGTAAGTTCTACAGTGTGGTTCCGAGTGGGTTTCACGCTCCTCTGAGGACCAACGCAGACTTTCATAAAGCGTGAAAATGGACCAAAATCAAGACATGCAAGGTTTTTGCCCGACAGCGGCAAACAGTAATGGTGACAGAAAAAAAAAGGTAATTAGATTACTGTAATCTGGTTACTTTAATCTACAAGCGTCTGTTTATTTAACTGTAAACATCACAGTTACGGCTGCCGACGTGCCGTTGGGCAAATGTGCGGTCGGCTTAATGCTATTAGGTTCAGGTAACTGGAGACACAAGCCGGGCCTTGGAGCGGTCTGGTTCATATGCAATGCCTGCGGAATGAGGCAGTGTGTGTGTGTGTGTGTGTGTGTGTGTGTGTGTGTGTGTGTGTGTATATAATAATAATAATTCATTTAATTTATATAGCGCTTCTCAATAACCCGAAGTCGCTGAAAATATGTATGTGTATGAATATGTATGTATGCATGTGTGTATGTGTGCATGTGTGTATGTGTGCATGTGTGTACATGTGTGTGTATGTGTGTGTATGTGTGCGTGTGTATGTGTGCGCGTGTGTGCGTTTGTGTGTGTGTGCATGTGTGTGTGTGTGTGTGTGTGTGCAGGGATGGGTGGAGGGTGTATGTTGGTGGTGTGCATGTTTGTGCATATGCATACGTGCGTGCGTGTGTGTGTGTGTGTGTACACAGGTACAAGTACACACGCCCGAAGGTCAACGCTCGTGCTGCTGTGAGTTTCTGGACACAGGCTTGAGGTTCGGTCACAGGTATATTGAGCTCCCCGTCAATTAAGTCATTACATCTCCAGCCACCCGCGTCCAAAAGACCTCAAACCGAGACCCCCGCGCGGCCCCCCGTGGCGCCTCCCGTGCTCAGGATAAAAGGGGTAAGTTGATCTATTACCCATCAAGCCAGAAGGACCGTTTATTTCCACATTCCAGGAGTCGCTCCCCCCTTATAGGGACTCGTTTCCCTCCCGACCTGCACTCCCCTCTCGCCCAAAAAAAACCCTCCTTTCTCTATCTTTTAAGAGGGAGGAGGTGACGGGATGTTATATGACTTCAGTACACAAGATGAAAGAGACCCCCTGTACCCCCCCCCGCGTGCCATCTTAAGCGAGGATATGGTTTTGTCCGAGCTGATGTACAGTATCTGGGTTATGGAGCTCGTTAAAACACAAGGATGGCTTGTTATGACATTGGTGGAGGTGGCGGTGTAGGTGGAAGTTTATATGGGTTTTACGCGGTATGTAATCCTATGTTCCGCTAGCGTATATACGTACTCAAATGGAACAGGCGCGAGGCCTTGGGGTCGGTGCCTGTACTACGGCGTGTCCGTGAGGGTTTTTACGTGACAACCGAATCCAGTTGTGTGTATAGGTGAGCGTGCCAGGAGGATAAATCTCAAGACGTCCGCTCCTTGGATCATGTCTCTTGGTTGGGGACCTGCGGTCCGTTTCTGACCCCGAACGCACACTCTTGGTTTATCCGTTTGACAGCAAGGGGTTGATATGGTTTATTGGACTATAGGCAGATGCAGACCTCTTTTCAGTTCCCTTATTTATTTCTTCTGGTGGAAGAAAACAGACCTGTCATTCTAAACAAGCACGCACGCACACACTAATGCATTCAAAGTGATATCGTACTGTGAGATAACATTCATAGCCTACTGCATATTCATTTGATATGTGATGTGACATCGCTGCCTTGAGTATCCGTATAGATGCTATGCACAGAATATATGTATTTAATATAATAATATACACTCAAAGGTCCCAAACAAAAAACTATATATTCACTAGTATTCATACCTCAGTTTTATATGATACAAATTTTATCTAATAAAAAAAAAAAATATATATATATACATATATTTTCAATGTATTTAGTTTATCACACATTTTAATTTATTTTTCAAAACTAACAAATTAAGTAATTTCACTGATACACATCTTTGTTTAGCATTTGTTGTAATCTTTTGCAAACACTTAGTTCATACTGACTCACTGACCAACACTGTGACTCACTGTAATTTGAAACAAACTCTGGATACAGTTTGGAAGCAGCTTGTTTTTCATACATTACACATAAACTCACATGCTCTAAAATGTTGAGATATGGTGGAAAACTGAACAATTATTGTCTCTAAATTTGAGAGCATGCGAGTTTCTAAATAATATGTTGGTTGGTTCATGATACAACTCTTTTCTGTAGTATAAAAAGGGGATTTGTGATTGTTTTGTATGCGTTTCCCCAAACCTCCACACAGTAAGTAATGTATGGAACTATTAAAGAATGGTGACATTGGGGCGCTCCAGTAGCACACCATATAGCGCGCTGAGTCGCGAAGCGGTTGCCCCGGGTTCGTTTCCCAGTCCCGGTGGCCATTTGCCGCATGTCTTCCCTACCTCTCCTCCCGTTCTCCCTCTCTCCTCTATCGGTCCTGCGTGGCCAGAAAAAGCTGTGAAATGCTAATAAAGATAATAATAAAAAATAAAAAAGAATGGTGACATTTAAATATGTAATGAATTTTTATTGAGAATTTATTTTGTGCAATATTGCAATGGACTTTGACATTTTTGCCTTTACATGATTTATATGTGGTTTCCAGTGCGCAGTTTGTGATCTATAACAATTCCCAATATTCATGAATTCTTTATATTTCAACATTATCTATCATGATTTGTACTTCGATTTACAAATATTATACATTTGGTTTTATTTAAATTGAATGACAACTTGTTAAAAATATTATAATTGGTGTTCCCCTGTATCCAGAAGCTGCTCAAAATCTTTACGAGAAATATTTGTATTCATATCATCTGCAAACAAAACTAACTTTAGCAACTTGCATCATTAATGTACAATATAAAAAAAACCAGCACTGAACCTTGTGGAATGCCACTTGTTGTGACCCTCAGCAAGTCAAATATCACTTATGACATTCAAACCCACTCAGTTCCACACACACACACACACACACACACACACACACACACACACACACACACACACACACACACACACACACACACACACACACACACACACACACACACACACACACACACACACACACACACACACACACACACACACACACACACACACACACACACACACACACACACACACACACACACACACACACACACACACACACACACACACACACACACACACACACACACACTCTGGTGTTTACAACAAGATATATCACCATAAAATCAACAAGAACAATTAAAGCAAACACAGCCCTGCTATGGAGACGCTATTGTTATCACAGCAGGGTACAAACATAGCCATATACCCGGGGGCACGGTCATTGACTAGACCTTTAATAAACCTTTAGTTTGAGACATATATACAGCGCTGCGTGTCGAAGCTGAAGTACCGCAGATATTTATGGTGACATCTGGTTGTCGCGCAGATAAGGGGCTGTAAACGTTTCTGATCTCACGATACAGCTTCAGTAAGGCCAGGGAGAAGGAAAGAGCAAGCGAGAGAGAGAGAGAGAGAGAGAGAGAGAGAGAGAGAGAGAGAGAGAGAGAGAGAGAGAGAGACTGATACTGTAAGTCCAAGGAGAAAAACACACACATTCACACACACACATACACACACGCACAAACACATATACAGAGTGTTTTTACAACTGAACCCATGCCAGTCGTGATAGTGTAATAAAACATCTAATTTGTTAGTTGGAAACCTTCCTGGAAATACTATCAAACAGACATGTTTCCTAAGCCACCATAAATCATTTACATTACCCAGCAATAACGTTGAAATTTGGTAACATCAATATTTAAGCAACATTAGTGACCGAATGTGTCTCACGTTTGTTGAAATGGGCAGTAGCGAGGGGATACATGCCTGCAACATGTAAACAACAACATTTATTTTGATAAATTCAATGATAAATTCATTAATCAATCATTATTTTGTGGGGAAAACAACATTTTTATTCGGCACCTTTCTAAAAGCTCTGCGGATGTATTATTTAAAAGCTAAATATTACTCGAAATAAAAACGTCATCTATATATAGCACCTTTAAGGTTCCACTGCTGTAAGGTTCTAGCTACGTGTTAAGGTTCCACCACTGTAAGGTTCTAGCTATGTGTCAAGGTTCCACTGCTGTAAGCTTCTAGCTATGTGTCAAGGTTCCACTGCTGTAAGGTTCTAGCTATGTGTTAAGGTTCCACCGCTGTAAGGTTCTAGCTATGTGTTAAGGTTCCACCGCTGTAAGGTTCTTGCTATGTGTCAAGGTTCGACTGCTGTAAGGTTCTAGCTACGTGTTAAGGTTCCACCGCTGTAAGGTTCTAGCTACGTGTTAAGGTTCCACTGCTGTAAGGTTCTAGCTATGTGTTAAGGTTCCACTGCTGTAAGGTTCTAGCTATGCGTTAGGGTTCCACTGTTGTAAGGTTCTAGCTATGTGTCAAGGTTCCACTGCTGTAAGGTTCTAGCTATGCGTTAAGGTTCCACTGCTGTAATGTTCTAGCTATGTGTTAAGGTTCCACCGCTGTACGGTTCTAGCTATGTGTTAAGGTTCCACTGATGTACGGTTCTAGCTATGTGTTAAGGTTCCACTGCTGTACGGTTCTAGCTATGTGTTAAGGTTCCACTGCTGTACGGTTCTAGCTATGTGTTAAGGTTCCACTGCTGTACGGTTCTAGCTACAGTATATGTTATGATTCCACTGCTGTAATGTTCTAGCTGTGTTAAGGTTCCACTGATGTACGGTTCTAGCTATGTGTTAAGGTTCCACTGCTGTATGGTTCTAGCTATGTGTTAAGGTTCCACTGCTGTAAGGTTCTAGCTATGTGTTAAGGTTTCACTGATGTACGGTTCTAGCTATGTGTTAAGGTTCCACTGCTGTAAGGTTCTAGCTATGTGTTAAGGTTCCACTGCTGTACTGTTCTAGCTATGTGTTAAGGTTCCACCGCTGTAATGTTCTAGCTATGTGTTAAGGTTTCACTGATGTACGGTTCTAGCTATGTGTTAAGGTTCCACTGATGTACGGTTCTAGCTATGTGTTAAGGTTCCACTGCTGTAATGTTCTAGCTATGTGTTAAGGTTCCACTGATGTACGGTTCTAGCTATGTGTTAAGGTTCCACTGCTGTACGGTTCTAGCTATGTGTTAAGGTTCCACTGCTGTAAGGTTCTAGCTACAGTATGTGTTAAGGTTCCACTGCTGTACGGTTCTAGCTACAGTATGTGTTAAGGTTCCACTGCTGTACGGTTCTAGCTATGTGTTAAGGTTCCACTGCTGTACGGTTCTAGCTATGTGTTAAGGTTCCACTGCTGTATGGTTCTAGCTACAGTATATGTTATGATTCCACTGCTGTAATGTTCTAGCTATGTGTTAAGGTTCCACTGATGTACGGTTCTAGCTACGTGTTAAGGTTCCACTGCTGTAAGGTTCTAGCTACAGTATGTGTTAAGGTTCCACTGCTGTATGGTTCTAGCTACAGTATATGTTATGATTCCACTGCTGTACGGTTCTAGCTACAGTATATGTTATGATTCCACTGCTGTACGGTTCTAGCTACAGTATATGTTATGATTCCACTGCTGTATGGTTCTAGCTACAGTATGTGTTATGATTCCACTGCTGTATGGTTCTAGCTATATGTTATGATTCCACTGCTGTACGGTTCTAGCTACAGTATGCGTTATGATTCCACTGCTGTAAGGTTCTAGCTATATGTTATGATTCCACTGCTGTACGGTTCTAGCTACAGTATGCATTATGATTCCACTGCTGTAAGGTTCTAGCTATATGTTATGATTCCACTGCTGTATGGTTCTAGCTACAGTATGTGTTAAGGTTCCACTGCTGTAAGGTTCTAGCTATGTGGGGACATTAACGTGTGTTGTCGGGCCTTACAAATAAATTTGATTTGATTTATATGTCATGATTCCACTGCTGTAAGGTTCTAGCTACAGTATATGTTATGATTCCACTGCTGTACGGTTCTAGCTACAGTATATGTTATGATTCCACTGCTGTAAGGTTCTAGCTACAGTATGTGTTAAGGTTCCACTGATGTACGGTTCTAGCTACAGTATATGTTATGATTCCACTGCTGTAAGGTTCTAGCTACAGTATGTGTTAAGGTTCCACCACTGTAAGGTTCTAGCTATGTGTCAAGGTTCGACTGCTGTAAGGTTCTAGCTACGTGTTAAGGTTCCACCGCTGTAAGGTTCTAGCTACGTGTTAAGGTTCCACTGCTGTAAGGTTCTAGCTATGTGTTAAGGTTCCACTGCTGTAAGGTTCTAGCTATGCGTTAGGGTTCCACTGTTGTAAGGTTCTAGCTATGTGTCAAGGTTCCACTGCTGTAAGGTTCTAGCTATGCGTTAAGGTTTCACTGCTGTAATGTTCTAGCTATGTGTTAAGGTTCCACCGCTGTACGGTTCTAGCTATGTGTTAAGGTTCCACTGATGTACGGTTCTAGCTATGTGTTAAGGTTCCACTGCTGTACGGTTCTAGCTATGTGTTAAGGTTCCACTGCTGTACGGTTCTAGCTATGTGTTAAGGTTCCACTGCTGTACGGTTCTAGCTACAGTATATGTTATGATTCCACTGCTGTAATGTTCTAGCTATGTGTTAAGGTTCCACTGATGTACGGTTCTAGCTATGTGTTAAGGTTCCACTGCTGTATGGTTCTAGCTATGTGTTAAGGTTCCACTGCTGTAAGGTTCTAGCTATGTGTTAAGGTTTCACTGATGTACGGTTCTAGCTATGTGTTAAGGTTCCACTGCTGTAAGGTTCTAGCTATGTGTTAAGGTTCCACTGCTGTACTGTTCTAGCTATGTGTTAAGGTTCCACCGCTGTAATGTTCTAGCTATGTGTTAAGGTTTCACTGATGTACGGTTCTAGCTATGTGTTAAGGTTCCACTGATGTACGGTTCTAGCTATGTGTTAAGGTTCCACTGCTGTAATGTTCTAGCTATGTGTTAAGGTTCCACTGATGTACGGTTCTAGCTATGTGTTAAGGTTCCACTGATGTACGGTTCTAGCTATGTGTTAAGGTTCCACTGCTGTAAGGTTCTAGCTACAGTATGTATTAAGGTTCCACTGCTGTACGGTTCTAGCTACAGTATGTGTTAAGGTTCCACTGCTGTACGGTTCTAGCTATGTGTTAAGGTTCCACTGCTGTACGGTTCTAGCTATGTGTTAAGGTTCCACTGCTGTATGGTTCTAGCTACAGTATATGTTATGATTCCACTGCTGTAATGTTCTAGCTATGTGTTAAGGTTCCACTGATGTACGGTTCTAGCTACGTGTTAAGGTTCCACTGCTGTAAGGTTCTAGCTACAGTATGTGTTAAGGTTCCACTGCTGTATGGTTCTAGCTACAGTATATGTTATGATTCCACTGCTGTACGGTTCTAGCTACAGTATATGTTATGATTCCACTGCTGTACGGTTCTAGCTACAGTATATGTTATGATTCCACTGCTGTATGGTTCTAGCTACAGTATGTGTTATGATTCCACTGCTGTATGGTTCTAGCTATATGTTATGATTCCACTGCTGTACGGTTCTAGCTACAGTATGCGTTATGATTCCACTGCTGTAAGGTTCTAGCTATATGTTATGATTCCACTGCTGTACGGTTCTAGCTACAGTATGCGTTATGATTCCACTGCTGTAAGGTTCTAGCTATATGTTATGATTCCACTGCTGTATGGTTCTAGCTACAGTATGTGTTAAGGTTCCACTGCTGTAAGGTTCTAGCTATGTGGGGACATTAACGTGTGTTGTCGGGCCTTACAAATAAATTTGATTTGATTTATATGTCATGATTCCACTGCTGTAAGGTTCTAGCTACAGTATATGTTATGATTCCACTGCTGTACGGTTCTAGCTACAGTATATGTTATGATTCCACTGCTGTAAGGTTCTAGCTACAGTATGTGTTAAGGTTCCACTGATGTACGGTTCTAGCTACAGTATATGTTATGATTCCACTGCTGTAAGGTTCTAGCTACAGTATATGTTATGATTCCACTGCTGTAAGGTTCTAGCTACAGTATATGTTATGATTCCACTGCTGTAAGGTTCTAGCTACAGTATGTGTTAAGGTTCCACTGCTGTAAGGTTCTAGCTACAGTATGTGTTAAGGTTCCACTGCTGTACGGTTCTAGCTACAGTATATGTTATGATTCCACTGCTGTACGGTTCTAGCTACAGTATGTGTTAAGGTTCCACTGCTGTAAGGTTCTAGCTACAGTATGTGTTAAGGTTCCACTGCTGTAAGGTTATAGCTACAGTATATGTTAAGGTTCCACTGCTGTAAGGTTCTAGCTATGTGTTAAGGTCCCTGTTTGAGTCGACCACCGGGTCCAACAACTATCTGGCTGCAGTGTGCAAACTCTGCCTTCTCTTCTTGTGACTGGAGAACCGGAGTTGTCAGACTCTGGAGAAGATGGTGTCGAGTCATGCGGGCTGAGACTTCAATGTGGGCAGTCTGGGCTCTCAACCATTAGGCTGTCACCTAAATACCAAATGTAATTAGTTCCTCTCCTTGCTATGGTTAAAGGAACACACCAACATTTTGGGAAATTATGCCTTAATTGTGCCCATTGTGCCGGTTAGCTTAGGCATTGTCCAACTAACACCTCTCCTGAAGGATAACCGGCACTGTCCGCTTCCATTCATTGTGCTAAGCTAGGCTAACGTGCAGCCAGATAGCTTTCTACTGAACGCACAGAGGAAACTGGTATCCATCTTCTTGTCTCTCTCTGGAGAAGACGATAGAATAATTTCCCAAAATGTTGGCGTGTTCCTTTAGGGAACATGCTGGGTGCTGTTATATAGCTGGTGATGTTATATCAACAGTGTCTTAAATGCTGAAAGCTGTTATAGCTGGTGATGTTTTTATCTGCGACAGGTAGAGCCAGCAGTTAGCCTGTGTGTGTCTGTCTGTCAGTCGTTCGAGAATGAGGACCAATGTCGGTACAAACACCCAGTGGTAGAATTACACAAATGGTGGAATATGCCGTCATTCATCCTTCTGCACTAAAAGGTGTGTTGGTGTGTGTTTTAGCGGATACCAGCTTAACACTTTGAGCGCCACTCACGGCTAATCTCGGGTTTACGATTGTGACGTTGAAAGCCACGTCGCGGCTTTTCTCTGGATTTTCTTATTTATTTTTTTATTAGCGATCTGAAATCATATTGCATACCGTTGGAGATCCAGGGGCCTCCGGCGATCAGATGTGAAAAAAGCGCCCCCTATCGTCTCCCAGATGGTAAGTCACCCTTTTGGAATGGACTCAATGAAAATGGATGGAGAAAAAAAAAAATTCCAATCCACATTTTCCAGTCCACTGATGCAGCCGGAGTTACCAGAGTTCATTCTGGAGCCTCTGAGCCGCGGCGAGCATGGGTTATACTGTACACACGTTGGATCAATATACTTATCGTTTTTTTCGAATGGTGATCAGGTATTGGAATATACCATTTGGATACCATCTGATGTCAGGTAAGGAATCTATGTTATCAGTGTTAGGATAATCAGACTCGTTTTCATGGAGATATAAGCGTTTCCACTATATGTGATATGGCTGTTTCACTGTAAAAGCCATGAGGAAATAATAGCAGCGATTATCAGCGCACGGCACGAGCGTGCGTGCGCACACATATACTATCGACCATCTAGCGTTTATTTGAAAACGATTCATAAATAGACCGACAAATGATAACGTTCTGGAATATTCCAGTAAAAGGCGATTATCAGGGAATGTGTTTTCTTCGAAACAGAGTGGTTTTCAAAATGCTATAAAAAGGAAATGAAGCGATAAAAACACAATCTGCTTTGCCAATGTTGACTGGAAAATGATTCTTTGATAAGCGATGGGCAGATTAGACACATAGCATAATTTAAAACATAGATTAGGCAATATTAACGTTACATGGGCCGTGGACCGTGGCATCAACGGGGTAAAAAGGAAAACACGGCCCGGCACTGAAAGTGTTAAAGGAACACGCCAACACTTTGGGAAATTAGCTTACCATTTTCTCCAGAAAGAGACAAGAAGATAGATACCAGTTTCCTCTCTGTGCGTTCAGTAGAAAGCTATCTGGCAGCACGTTAGCCTAGCTTAGCACAATGAATGGAAGCGGACAGTGCCGGTTAGCCTAACACCTCTCCCGAAGGCTAACCGGCACTGTCCGCTTTCATTCTAAACTAAACGCCATTGAAACTACCATTGGTGTTGAAAAGGGGTGTAAAATACTCCATGAGACTTGAGAGTAGTTTGAAAGATACTAGGCATCATGTAACTCTTCTGAAAACCACTGGAGTGTTTTTATTTCCGCTACACTCCGCTACTAGAAGCGCTGCATGTGGAACTTCTGCATTCAGTTGGGTGCGCTTGTTTTAACACCTGGGCGCTTCGGGTTGCTGCACACATTTGAATAGCTTCTAGTACGGTAATACAGTAACATTAGCGAAGATAAATCATGTAAATGACTTGTGCCTACTGCCTACTAGGGGTGTAACGGTACACAAAAACCACGGTACGGTACGTACCTCGGTTTTGAAGTTACGGTTCAGTACGGGTTTTCGGTACAGTGGGGGAAAGTTTGGCTGTTCCACTAAGGGGTGATGTAGTGTGCAGTAACTAATTGTACTTGTAGGGCTGTCAACGAATCTTCTATATTGAAATGAATAATCGACTTGTACATTTTTTTTTTAATTATAATAATTATATTAGATTGTGAAAAAAACAGCCCCCGGTGGGCGGTCGTTAGTGGTTAACATACCGTTGAATTCGTTCGGTACACTACACAGCTGTTCGATACGGTACGGTACACACTGAAACGGTTCGGTTCTGTACGGATACGTGTACCTTTACACCCCTAGTACTAGTGATTTTCAAGTTTCATGGAGCATATTTCCACCAACATCAATGGCAGTGTGAAAGGTAGGCTGAGATCTACCACAACATATACTTTAAACAACTATGAACACAACATGTGTTAACCATTTAAGCATCGGGCAAAAATGGGGCTAGTATTTTTTTATTTTTATTTTTTGACGATTGCATACCCAAAGTCATTTGCGATTTATTGTACTATATACTTAAAGCACATGCATGAGCCTGGTCTCTTTCGAAAGGTAACATTCTGAAGAAAAGAAGAAAAATCACTGAACAGGTTTTGTGTACAATTTTTTTTGTACTGGTTGCCAGATGCCTGTTTTTAAGTTCCAGCTGAGAAGTATGAGCTGGAGAACATAATGGTTCCATAGCCTGAAGTCTTATGTAGTACAGGTCCAAGGTTTATAAAAATCCCACGGAAAATGAATGTTTTACAAAGGTTTTTGTAATGTGTGTACCAGTAAAAATTCAGCGTGATTATCCACAATGGCTGTCGGCGCTCGTCAGGCTACAACGGTGGTCAATCATTCTCGCCATCACTGGTTTATTTAGCTCAAACAGAGTATCAAAGTACAAATAGGTCAAGAGTTATGCTGGATGACCCCAGGAAGACACAGGCCTAGTCTCCTCCATTGAGCTCCTGAATCATGTTAAAAACGTAGACCTTTAATAGTCCAGAGAAGAGGGGTTGTGGCCAGGTGGTGAGATGGGACAGATTGGGTTGGAGGTTATTTGGGGATTACCTCTGGGATGGTAGTATGTTTGGGGGGGGGGGGGGGGGGGGGGCATATATTCCATACAACTATTTCCTCTACTTTCTGGAAGACATCATTAATGGCCATATAACACAAACAAAATTGAGGGAGCAAAAACATTGACTTATGTATCGCTGCTGTCGGGACAAAACCTCATAACTCCATTTTTTGAATTTTTTTTTATTATATAAATCAACTCTGTAGATCATCCTCCATATGTGTGTGTGGGTTTTACAAAGTTTAAACAATGGGAAAGCATTAAACCGATCATCTGCCTAAACCTCCTAACTCTATTCACCCTCAAATCTGTGTTAGTTTTTTTCATCTGCTGAAAAGTTGGGTTTTTGGAGTTATGAGGTTTTGTCCCGACAGCAGCGGTATGTTGGATTTGTGTGTGTGTGTGTTCAGTATGTGAGTGTGTGTGTGTGTGCATGTTCAGTATGTGTGTGTGTACTGACCAGTGAGTCCTGGTGGGCGATGAACACGGTACAGGCCTGCGCCTGCATGAAGGAGAGGATGGTGCCGGCGATCTTCCTCAGCAGAACCTCCAGACACTGCTGCTCCTCGAAGATCAGACTGGCCAGGTCCAACAGAACCTACACACACACACACACACACACACACACACACACACACACACACACACACACACACACACACACACACACACACACACACACACACACACACACACACACACACACACACACACACACACACACACACACACACACACACACACACACACACACACACACACACACACACACACACACACACACACACACACACACACACACACACACACACACACAAATAAATAAACACACAAAGAAAAACACACACACAAATAAGTATAAATAAACACACAAAGAGGGCGGCTACGTGGCGTAGTGGGCAAGGCGCTCGCCACGAAATCTGGAGACGCTGGGCTCGTCAGTTCGAGCCCAGCGCTCCACATTTGCTTTCAGTTTAGCTGGTCGTTCATACTAATACACATTGGCCGTATTAGGGGGTGGGAAACTGATGGGTGGGGATCGGGCGTTGTGGACAGCGACTCCTACAGGTCGGTTGGTGCGCCTGCGCAGTAGAATCAGGAAGTGTCGGGGGCAGGGTGAGCCTCCCACGCGTTACTCCTCGCCACTGAGAGATCGAGCTGCGCAGGTGAAAAGATGCGACTGCTGTTACCTCAAGTACCGGAGGGGACTTGTGCTATGTATGACTTAGTCCACATTGCAGCCGGCTTGTGGGAGGCAAGAAACAGCGTTCGTGACAGGGGAGGGTTGAATTGGATGATAAAAAAAAAATTGGGATGGGAGAAAAAATATAGAAAATGGGAGAAAAAGTTGATCAAAAAAAAAAATAAACACACAAAGAAAAACACGCACACACACACATACATTTAAGTATACATAAACACACAAAGACAAACACACACAAGGTGAGTGCACATACATGCATAGGGGAGCACACACAGGCACACACAAACAGCATATAGTGAGTACACACACACACGTGCAATGAATGAACACGAAGGGCTGTGTGAACAAAAACACAAAATAATGAATTCATTATCCCACACACCAAAAACACAGCCATCCAAAACACACACACACACACACACACACACACACACACACACACACACAAACACACACATACACACCTGATTACGTCTGTTTTCCAGCTGGGACGTCTCGTACAGCTGGGCGTTGTGCAGCACGATCCCCGAGAACGCCAAGTAGGAGGAGAAATCCTGTCGGCAACAAACAAGGGGACACATGTAAACTGGCAAACCAAAAAATAGGGGGATAAATGTAAACCTGGCAACCCTGAGGACCGCCACAGAAACATACAAACATAGAAGTGAAAGAAAAGGCAACATTAGATAAATGTAAATGGCTAAATCCTTCGGTTGTTAAAACTCTCTAAACTGTACGCTCGCCTGCTGGGAGACACACTACCGGGACATATCTGCTGCGGAGACACTCCTGGGACATATCTGCTGCGGAGACACTCCTGGGACATATCTGCTGCGGAGACACTCCTGGGACATATCTGCTGCGGAGAGACACTCCTGAGACATATCTGCTGGGAGAGACACTCCTGGGACATATCTGCTGGGAGAGACACTCCTGAGACATATCTGCTGGGAGAGACACTCCTGAGACATATCTGCTGGGAGAGACACTCCTGAGACATATCTGCTGGGAGAGACACTCCTGAGACATATCTGCTGGGAGAGACACTCCTGGGACATATCTGCTGGGAGAGACACTCCTGAGACATATCTGCTGGGAGAGACACTCCTGGGACATATCTGCTGGGAGAGACACTCCTGAGACATATCTGCTGGGAGAGACACTCCTGAGACATATCTGCTGGGAGAGACACTCCTGAGACATATCTGCTGGGAGAGACACTCCTGAGACATATCTGCTGGGAGAGACACTCCTGAGACATATCTGCTGCGGAGACACACTCCTGAGACATATCTGCTGGGAGAGACACTCCTGAGACATATCTGCTGGGAGAGACACTCCTGAGACATATCTGCTGGGAGAGACACTCCTGAGACATATCTGCTGGGAGAGACACTCCTGGGACATATCTGCTGGGAGAGACACTCCTGAGACATATCTGCTGGGAGAGACACTCCTGAGACATATCTGCTGGGAGAGACACTCCTGAGACATATCTGCTGGGAGAGACACTCCTGAGACATATCTGCTGGGAGAGACACTCCTGAGACATATCTGCTGGGAGAGACACTCCTGGGACATATCTGCTGGGAGAGACACTCCTGGGACATATCTGCTGGGAGAGACACTCCTGAGACATATCTGCTGGGAGAGACACTCCTGGGACATATCTGCTGGGAGAGACACTCCTGAGACATATCTGCTGGGAGAGACACTCCTGAGACATATCTGCTGGGAGAGACACTCCTGAGACATATCTGCTGGGAGAGACACTCCTGAGACATATCTGCTGGGAGAGACACTCCTGAGACATATCTGCTGGGAGAGACACTCCTGAGACATATCTGCTGGGAGAGACACTCCAGGAACATCCTGGAGTGTTTAAGCAAAGGGTACCGACCGCACAGAAAGGTTGTCACGGACGGCAAGTGGGTTTTTAATCCAGACTGTCCCCGGGGACTTCGGTGTCACCAAAAGCGATGTGTGCATCACGAACGTTCTTCAGAAACAGTGAAAGGACGACTAGATCAGAATCAGTTTAATCAGCAGGTACGTTTTCCATATTACTGGTCAAAAGCAGAGAGGAAGTGGCGTCCTTCCTCCTTCTTCTTCTGTCCTTTTTTTCCAAACGTATTCATTCCTTCAATGACGTTTGTGTATCCATTGACCTCTATAGGTTATGTTGGTAATAAGTGGTATGTGGTCCGGTTATGCTGCTCTGATTAAAGGTTATGTTAAAGTGGTATGTGGTCCAGTTATGCTGCTCTGATTATGTCCTCTTGAAGTTGACAGGCTTCATATGTGAAAGTATATCGTTTCTTATTTTGTATATATTATGTTTACTATGCAAAATCCTTTTCTTCAAAGTAACTAGTAACTAAAGAATACGGAGGTCTCTGTGTGCCCAGTTGAGGTCTGGCACCCTGCCATTGGCGGTGGAAGTGGGTAGATTCCAGGGTAAACCTGAGGAGGAGCGGTTGTGTGTTCTGTGTGATCTGGGAGTGGTGGAGGATAAATATCATTTTGTTTTTTATTGCCCTTTGTACCACTTTGAGGAGGGCTTTATTTGAGAAAATTCAAATTGTAAACCCAGATTTGTTTTGGCAGTCTGAGAGTTGTATGTTGAGTTGTTTTTTTGTGGAGGACATTTTCGGTTTTGCAGGATTTTTGGAGAAGGCATGGCACCTGAGACAAAACACACTGTATCCTATATAATTGTATTTGAATTCACCTTGTTTTTCTGTTTATTTACATTGAGTACAGCTTGTGTTATATTATGTTTTATTGTATTTTCTTGTATTTTTTATGGCCATCTTGGTCTATGTCATTTGTTAAGTAATTGGTAAAGTATATTATTATATACTTATTGTTATGTGTCTTGTAAGCCCATATGGGCTGGGCATACATCTGTATGTAAGACACGAAAATAAAAAATATCAAATCAAATCAAATCAAATCAAATCAGTAACTGATGGGTTGAGATAAATGTAGTGGAGTAAAATATTTCCCTTGAAATGTAATTGAGTAAAAGTATAAAGTTACCTAAAATGAAAATACTTGCATAAAGCACAAGTAGCTCGAAATTGTACTTAAGTGAAGTACTTGAGTAAAAATACTTAGTTACTTTCCACCATACAACGTTCCAACGATTCGAAGCTTGGCAGCGCAGTTTGGCCCTTGAGGCATTCACCTTTAAAGGTTACATTTAAGTGGTCGGTGGTCCATTTCTTTTGGCTCGGATGACTTATTCTAAAAGTTGGCCAGGAGTGAACTTTAAGTGCATCAACTGTCATCAGTGTTTTATATGCGCAGCCGCTTTCTTCTGAGTTCAGAGCGGGTCATTGTATTAGTCGGCCACAATGAGGAATGTTATCGTTGAAATGTAGTGGGAGTAAATACGTTTTTAGTTCCCTAAAATGGAAACACTCGAATGAAGTGCGGGAGCCTGGAAGAGTGTAGTGCTTCAGTAGAAGTCATTCATTCATTCATTCAATGTTTATTTAATCTCCAAGGATCATTGGTCCTCATTCATCAACGGACTTACGAGAAAAGTTATGAGCAAATTTCATCGTAGCTCCACTCCATGAGTTTTTCGGGCCGATTTTGGCATTCACGAAACGGTTCCTTCTCTGGGATTCGCTCGTAGCTGAGAGCAGGATTTACGAGCACGGAAAGGCAGTCTATTATACACTATTTTGGTCAGTTACAGTAAGAGCACCTCTCCACGCATTCAGGAATCCGGAGGAGGACTATCGTACGAGAATGTTAGTGAATGAGGTCCATTGAGAGTAAGCTCTCATTTACAATGATGTCAAGATATACAGCACACAATAAATATAAAATACAAACATGAAAAGTCAATCAATAAAACTATTTAAAAACAACTGCAGACTGGGGTGAAATGGTCGTTAAAAGATTTAAACTGACCAAAGGATACTAAAGTACTGAGTTTTAAGGTACATTGCCGGACATTCCACGTGTCGGGGGCGCAGAAACCAAAAGCAGATTTCCAGAGTTCAGTACAAACTCTTGGGGCTTGAAGTGTGAGCCAATCATTGGAGCGAGTATGACAAGGTCCAGAGGTCCAATAATGAAGTGATATAAGGGGGAAGATCTCCAACAATGACTTTATAATGAAACAAAAGCCAGTGCAAATCACGTCTCTCTGCCAGAAAGGACAGACATTGCACAGGATACAATGGTGAGTACCATAACTATCACATAGCTGCAGTGCATACCATAACTACCTGTAATACTTTAGTAGAAGCACTAGGACGTATTTCTTGTACTTTATTAGAAGTATTTATAGTACTTTATTAGAATTAGAGGTACTTTAGTAGAAGTATTTATAGTACTTTAGTAGACATACTTATAGTACTTTAGTCTAGTAGTACTTTAGTATAAATACTTAGTATCTTTCCAATCCTGAAGGTAACATGAGACCGGCAGAAATGGACAAACTACAAAAATACAGATGAAAACTAGCTCATTAGCTAATTCTGGCCCATTTACATTGATGTGGAAAGTCAATATGTTGATTAATAATGTAAATAAATAAATAAAAAATAAACTTAAACTACCGTAACTACCGTTAGATGAAAAAGGATGAGCACTAAAACGCAAGAGACTCTCCAGAAGCGAAAACCGGGGGATTTATCTACATAGTGACAAAGTAACAGACACAAAAAGTAAATGTGACACTCAACATCCTCGGAATGTGCCGAATGTAAACACGACGACAGAGAGTACACGGAGAGACGGAGAGAATGGAGGAATGTGGAAGAAGAGTGGAAGAAAGATGGGAGAGAATTCAAAGTGAGAGATGGAAGAGGACGAGGAAAAGGAAAAATGAACGAGAAGAATAGTGTCACGAAAGTAAAACGGAATGTTAGTTGAACTTTACTTTTTCGTCTTGCTCCGTGAAAGCGCCATTCACCCCGCATTTCTTGTTTATGGCCTGCGCCACTCCCACCACCTGAGATGGCGGGGGGGAAAGGAGAGAGAGAGAAAGAGAGAAGGAGAGGGGGGGGGATTAAAGAGAGAATGGATCAAACAAACGCACAGAGAAAATCACGTCGAGATGCATCAAAAGCAGCATGAAGCGTGGCGTGTTGGACCTGAATTCACCTGAAATTCTAACAAGCCTCCTTTTATTACAGTCCAATCCGCGGGACAGAAAGAGGAGCATGATGAAAGGAACTGATTGATGTTCCAGACCCTTCTCTTCCAGAGAAGAGCCAATACCAACACATCTGAGCCGAGCGGGAAATCTCTGATTCTTTGTTTTATAATTTCTATTACCCTTTGTAGTTTGAGATCTCAGATGTCTTTGCGCCCTTGTGGTATTAGTAACGGTTTTAGATTCCTCGTCTTACGAGTTTTGCAGTATTGTGCGTTTTACTTGCCACGTTACGCAAATAATCTTTGGTCATCCTTCAGAAATACATAAAACACATTTAACGCCACTTGCCTCCTCCTACACATGTGGAGTCGCCGGCAGCTTCTTTTCAACGGACAGATCAGTGTCACTGGGAGAGCGGAACAAGCCTCTATACTTTTCTTTTTCAATTCTATTTATTTTTTGGGCTTTTTCTGTATTTTTCACCCATCCCAATTTAGTCGTTATGCCAATTCCCTTCCTGGTCGTTGTACACATTGCCCCACAGTCGGCCCGGGGAGGGTGTAGAACTACCACCCGCTAGCTAACACTGCCAATTGTGTTAGTAGGGACGACTGACCAAGCCGGAGGTACCGCTGACAGCTGGATTAGATCCCAGAGTCTCTGCGGTGGTAGGCGAGTGCTTAGTCCACTGCGCTACCCAGGCGCCCCAAACAAGCCTGTTTGTAGGGACGGATGACCAAGCCAGAGTTACCGCTGTCACCGGGAATTATTTAGTATTTATATGTATATTCATGATTATATTTATATGCATGATTATATTTATATTTATATTCATGATTATATCTATATTTATACAGTCTTCTGTGTTACCTCATCTCTGTGGTTCTTGATGGGAAGACACAGGATGCTCTGCGTCTTGTAGCCTGTTATCAGGTCCACCTCTGCATTGAACCGTGGGTCCTGGAGGAAAACGCACACGCACGCACACACACACACACACACACACACACACACACACACACACACACACAATTGAAGAGAATCAACAACATTGTCCTTGCAGCAGTCAGTGTATCTGTTCGTCACATCATGTGTCTGTGTAATAATAATAATAACTTTATTTATATAGCACCTTTCAGACATGGATTGCAGCTCAAAGTGCTTCACGGCAAATAGCATAAAATTAACATACAGTTGACAGAATAAAAGCAGACATAATAGGCATAAAATATGTACAATAAGTACAGTGTTGCTCGAAAGCATGAGAGTAAAAAAAGTACAATAAGTGCTCATGTATGACTGTCCCTCTTCTTCCTCTACATCGAGTGTCTCTCAGCGTTCACCTGTGTCTGTGAACAACAGTGTGCTGCGTTTGTTCTCGCGTGTTACTTACAGACCACCTGACCGACTGACCGACATGGCCATCCCATAATACTGTAGTACACATACTGAGCAAGTTTCCTTCTAATGTATATTTTCTAGGGCTGTCAAAATTAATGCTTTAACTCTGGAGATTAATTTAAATAATTTAAAGCGTTAAAAAAAATGTATCTAGATTAATCTATGGAGTGAACAATTTTCAACGTTCTGAACTTTCAGCAGTATATTTGCTTGTTCTGTTTTTGCATTGACTCATGCACCTTTTTGAAAATCATCTGACATTGAATTGAAATCTTTATTTCGAACATGCAATGAATACAAACAAACAATAACAAAAGCAAAACACAACTCAATCTACATGTTCGAAAAGGAGTAGGAAGAAGTATACACTTATTTAATCCTACCCCTTTTCCACTACTCGAGTGTACTATTTTAAAACATAAAAAAGAAAAGAAAAATATATATATATATATGCAAAACAAAAAAACATGTAAAACATGAAAGAAATAAAATAAAAATGTAAACACCCGTGAATATCAAGTCCCTTCCTCATCCCTGTACCTTGTGAACATAATTTCCTTATACATCAGTTTGAATTGTCTCATGTTTGGACATTGCTTTAGCACCACATTTAGACTGTTCCACAGTTTCACTCCACATATCGAGATGCAGTGTCTTCTCATGGTAGTGCGTACATTTAGCACTTTTAAATTGTGTTCTCCCCTCAGATTATAACGCTCCTCCCTATCAAAGAACAACTCTTGAATGTTTCTTGGAAGTGCATGACTTTTTGCTTTATACATTAATTGTGCCGTTTTAAATTCCACAAGATCATTTAACTTCAATGTCTTTGACTCCAAAAACAATATGTTAGCGTGATCACGATAACCTGCAATGTGAACTATCCTTATAGTCTATTTGCCAACACAATGAACCCAGAAATTTTGGAACCACCAAACTTTTATGATAGATATGGATAGTATGGGTCACCAGCACTTAGAAACTGCCGGATGCTAAGTTGTACATGTTGGGCAACTTTTTTTATTTGCATAATTAGCTACATTTGCATAATCACCTAAATGGACAAATCTCGGAAACTACTTGATCAATTTCAACAATGTTGGAGTGGTTTGGGGGGTTATTCAGGATGCTGAATCCATTTATGAAACTCAAAGAGTTTCGGAATTGCAATATTTACTGGAATTTACCAAATTTCTATTTCAAGAGAAATTCTGCTGAATAATATTATGGGGAAACTTACTCCTTGCTTACAAGTCTTGGTTATCATAGACTCAGGTCTACTGTAAGCTTTAAGTCCCACATTAACAAGGTGACAAAAACATAATTCTTCCACCTTAGAAACAAAGCTAAAGTACAACCATTTATAAATCAAAAGGATGCTGAAAAACGGATCCATGCCTTTATTCCAAGCCGACTGAAGAAAATACTTCAGCTTATTCAACTCTCAGCTAGGCTATTACACTGGCTTCCGGTAACATTTAGAATTGATTTGAAGGTCCTCCTCCTTATGTACAAAGCCCTAAATGGAACCAGACCAAGCTATATTGGCAATTTTCTTGTCAACTACATGCCCCCAAGAACACTACGATCATCTACTTCTATCATCTTGTATTTTTATTTTCTGCATTGCATTTATTCTGTCTATTTTATGCTCATTTGATGTATTCTAGTGTATTTTCTGCTGTGAAGCACTTTGGGCTGCAATTCTTGTATGGAATTTGTACAAATAACGTTTATTATTATTGCCATCCGGAGTTATTTGCTACCTCTATCTAGCAGGGCTAAAATTATTTGAAATGGTTTTGTTAACCCTCCTGTTATCCTCAAATTGACTTTACACTATTTATCCTTGGGGACATTTTGACCCCAGCAGTTTAAACCTCCAGAAAATGATCATAATCAAAAGTGTTACCCACATGTATGTGTCAGGTGCTTCATGTTACTTTGTTGATTACCTAAATAACCATTTCAATAAAACATTACCCCTACTCCCCCCCACCCACCCAATTATACATACATAATATATATTATGTTGTTCAAGTGGGGAGTGGGCCCATGATAACTTTACGTTTTTGGAAAGTAACGTGTCTGCTTGTGGTTGAGAGACAACAGGAGCATCTGCACTAAGGGTCTCATTCTCAGAGGAGGACACCTCATAATCCGGGTCTCAGACACATTCTCTCCTATGTCACTTTCACCGTCAAATATCTGTGACAAAACTTTACTGGCAGAAAACTTTTTCTTCTAGGTAATTTTCAAATTAGAGTTTAGAAGGCTGCTATGCAAGCTATGTTTGCTCCTCCCCTATGTTGTGTAAAGTTTAGGTAGTCAAAAATCACAAATAACAATAAAAATACAGTCCGGGATATACATTCAAAAATATATACATTCTAAAATATACAGCCAAAAATATACAGTAAAATTTACAGTAATAAATGTAGAATTTTTTTAATAAAAATGTTTAAGTGTATATGTAAAAATAAGAAGTCAAAAGTCCAGGAAGATTACCAGAGTTTGTACTGTCACTCTGTGGTGAGGCAGTGAGGCACAGTGATGCGTTGTATACTCTGATGGTTGTTGGAATTAAGGACTTCCTGTGCCGTTCAGTGTTGCATCTAGGGAGTCTTAGTCGAACACTGAACATGCTCCTTCTATCAGCCAAGTCTGTGTATAGTGTATGGGAGGGGTTGTCCATGATGGCGTGGAGCTTAGCAAGGCTCTTCCTCTCTGACAGAGGAAGAGTCTAGCTCCACTCCCACCATGTTACTGGCCTTCCTGACCAGCTTATTTGTCACATATAAGGTATACATGTACATTACAGTGAAATGCTTGGTTCTGTATGAGCCCTCTGAGATTGTGCTTCAGACAGTAAAAAAGTAAAAAAAAAAATAAAGACCAAACACTATACAAAATATACAAACTAGTACAAGTACACAATGCAAACAAATGCAAAGATGAGTTAGAGAGGTAGTGCAAATCTTTTACTAATAAATAGATACAATATGGTGTAGTGTTAAAAAGTGTTTAAAGTGAATGTTAAAGGTGAGTGTTATTCCATACACATGGAATATGTATCTCGATACGATAGAGGGCACACATTGTGAAAACAAAGAACAATTTACCGCCTAATAGAGGCCTTGCACAGAGTGTTTAGAATGCCCATTTCTCCTTGTTAGGGACCAAGCAGTGAGACAATGAGGAAACAGGAGTTGTAGATGAAAACTGGGTTTTTATTTACCCACAAGGTGCAAAACCATTGCAAACCAAGAATTTGATAACTAGGCCTATAGATGGGTTTCTCGTCCACGTCAGCAAGGAGGCCAAAAGGAACGTAATAATCCTGGTCAGAACAATGGGGCAGACTGTATAGAGGATACTTTGTAGGACATGACCTCGAGAACATTTGAAACTGTTTGGGGAGAGATTTCACACAGACACAACCAGGAATGAGGAAGATATGGATAGTGCACCATTGTATCTCTTTGTTCCTGGATTGTAGCCAGCTCTTCATAACAACTCATCAACAATAGTCTTCCGGGATTCTGAAATCGGGGAGGAGATAGCGGGGGGAGCAAATTAATGAATGTGGATGAGAGCCGTGATGTAAGTGATTGCAGCTACGGCTGTGGGGGTGCTGGAGACATGATCGAATAGACTTGTATGGGCCTGAATCTCCTGAACATGGCGCGACCCATTCCTAATCGATCAGAACTAAATCGGCAGAGAAAAAGCCCATTTTTAAGCACCTATTCCCCATGCACATGCGCAGATTGCCCACGGATTGTGACGCCACGCACACCCGCCCTGGACTGTTCCATCAGAGGGGGGAGCTTTGGTGGTAGTGTGAGTGGCTACAGACCACTGCACTTAAAGGCCAACTTGCAGGTTAAACCCTACTCTTCAATTATGGGTAGTTTACATCATTGGTAGCTAATTTCATTATTTATTTTTTTCCATTTGACGCCGGAAATGCCACTCAGAAAGGGTTAAAAAGGTCCACGCACGAATAACACGCACGGATCAAATGAAAAAGCTTATCAGACGCTAGCAGGGCCGTGACGTCACTTCAGGCAACTTATGCCTTATGCCCGGCCGTCCGGGTCATAGTACTACTGGCTATATGGCTCTGGCTAACGTTACCCCACTAACGTTAGCATTATGTCTACTGTCGTGAACCATTTTAGATCGGGGCATGTAGAGGAGTAAAATGTGCAGGTCCTCTTCTCAGACCTGTGGGGCAAAGCACTGCACACGCATCATGCCGGCTAGCAAGCTACACGTTGCGGCATGTTGATACGATAGCAGTCCCTCGGTGCATCAGTCATGAAACGGGCTACCACGATAGCTATTAGCTAACTAACATTAACGTTACAAGCTCAAACACCTTATAACTACGACTATTGTCGTGTCCATAAGTTCCCTGGCAGAATACTTGTGAGGACAAAGGTATACAAAGAGGAGAGAACCATTTTAAATCGGGCATTGTTAGGAGTTTCGAGAATGCTGGCTACCAAGCTAAGCTAAGCTACGTTAGCTAACTTAGCTACTAACGTTCTATACACAATATGTACAACGACACAATGATTGACATTATTACAAATATGGTAACGTGGTTGTGGCTTTTACAAATAGTGGTTAGCTTTAGAGATGAATGGCTATGATCACGGAGCAATAGTGTAGATACTAGCTCCTCGGCTAGTAGTAGCAAGGCTCTCTGCTTCCTGCCACTACCTGCTGTGACTCTCAGAGCCCCTCGCTGCCCTGCACCTGATGTGACGTCATCATTAAGATGACACACGCACGCTATGAACCACGGATTAAAATATGCATGTGCGTGAGGTTGTGGTTTGGTCGACAAAATGTTTGATAAAAACGCTAAAACTGGGTCAATTTCGATAATTATTTCCCCCCTCTTCATGAAAGTCAGCGTTGGTCTAGTCACATTGTTTATTGAACAAAAATACAACCTGCAAGTTGGCCTTTAAATATAAACATTAGTCTACCTGGAGACTCAATGAGGTAATTGTAGATGTCGCCATAAGACGCGTCTGGCCATTTAGTGGGATCATTGTTTCATTATCCTGTTCGGCTGAAAGGACACTGGCCACCGAAGCTCGCCCCTCTGATGGAACAGTCCAGGGCGGGTGTGCATGGCGTCACAATCCGTGGGAAATCTGCGCATGTGCATAGGGAATAGGTGCTTAAAAATGGGCTTTTTCTCTGCCGATTTAGTTCTGATCGATTAGGAATGCAACCAATTACATCACGGCTCTCATCCACATTCATTCATTTGCTCCCCCCGCAATCTCCTCCCTGATTTCAATGTAACGCGGAAGTGTAGTCGTCTATTAGGCGCTCTACAAATTAAAGTTATTATTATTATCATTCTGTTTACAATTGAACATTCCATGAAAATTATCTATAAATTCTGCATCTTCTGAAACATTTATAAACAGAAAACTCATAAAAAATGACTAAATTCCAGTAAATATTGCAATTTTGAAACTTATTTCTTCTCTTAAGTATCATAACTGGATTCAGTATCCCGAATAACCCCCAAAACAACTCCAACATTGTTGAAATTGATCAAGTAGTTTCTGAGATTTGGCCATTTAGGCGATTATGCAATTGTATGCTAATTATGCAAATAAAAAAAGTTGCCCAACATTTACAACTTAGCATCCGGCAGTTTCTGAGTGCTGGGGATCCGTACTATCCATATCCATCATAAAACTTTGGTGGTTCCGAAATTTCCGGGTTCACAATGGGGCTCTATGGGATGGCAAATAGACTATTATGGCCCTTTTTTAGAGTATAAAAAGTGGTTGTAGTGTAGACTTATAATTGTTTCCCCAGACTTCAGCACAGTAATTTAAATATGGTAAAACTAGTGAACAGTAGAGAATGTAGAGTGATTTTCTATCCAGAATGTGCTTTACTTTACTCATGACTGAAATGCTTCGTGAGAGTTTAGATTGGACATGTTTTATGTGAGGTTTCCAACAGATTTTATGGTCTATTATTACACCTAGGAATTTATTTTCATAAACTCTTTCAATAATCACATAAGGAAATCGACCAGTTTTGAATGATAAATTTCAGATGTGCGTGAGTGGTTTTGAAATCCCACTAATGAAATTTTTTACTATTTTCATATCTATTTCATTACTGTCTGTAGATGTCTTGTTTTTACATTTATTAGTAGTTTCTATAATTTCATTTTCATCTACCGCTTCCAGAAACATTGAACTAGGATTTCTTTCAATATAATTGTCTTTTATGTCTTCAGGAGTCACTGGATCTGGGACTTTTCCCGCTAATTCTGGTCCAATATTTACAAAAAATGTATTAAAGTTGTTAACCACATCATCCATATTGCTAATAGTTTGATAATTTTCCATAAAATACTGAGGATAGTTTATTTGTCTTGATCCATTCCTGAAAATGCCATTTAATATCTTCCAAACACCTTTAATATTTGTTGTTATCTAATATTCTACTATAATGATCCTTCTTACATCTTCTCATAATATTAGTCAACTTATTTTTATATTTCTTATATTTATTTTCTGTCTCTTTAGTTCTATGTTTTATAAATTCTCTATATAATATAGTGTATTTTTCTTTTTACATGCATTCTGTAATCCCCTTGTGATCCATGGGCTGTCTGAGTGTTTATGTTTACTGCTATATTCTTTTATTGGACAATGTTTGTGATATAATAAGTTAAATATAGATAAGAATGTTTCATATGCTTTATCAGTGTCTTCCTCTTTATATACTATCTCCCAATTTTGTAGTAGCAAATCATTTTTGAAAGTGTTCATTGATTCTTCAGTCCTTACTCGTTTAAATTGTAGTTTATTGTCCTGCTTGTTTTCTGTGTAGTTGTTGTCATAAACTGTAAAAACTGGTAAATGGTCGCTGATGTCATTTATTAGTAATCCACTCACTGTATTGTTTTCTATAATGTTCGTAAATATATTGTCTATCAGAGTGGCACAATGGGATGTGATTCGGCTGGGTCTTGTGATTTTTGGATAAAGGCTCAAACTATACAATGTATTGATGAATTCCTCAGTCATTTTATGTTTGTTTGGATTTAAAAGATCAATGTTAAAATCCCCACAGATGAAAATAGCCTTTTGATTATTGTTTATATACATTTCTTCCATCCAGTCCTTGAAAACTTCAATATTTGAACGTGGTGCTCTATATATATACAGCTCACAATTATATTTTTCTTTTTTTCTACACATATTTCTATTGTTATACATTCTAATAAATTATCAATCACATGTCATTCTTTCTACAATCTTATAATTCAAGTTATTATCCACATACACAGCCACTCCTCCTCCACTCTTATTTTTTCTGTTCATATAGTTGAGTTCATATCCGACCATTTCAAAATCCATTCCCTTTTCCTCGTTCATCCAAGTTTCTGAAATGGCAATTATGTTAAATGGTTGTATAAACTGGTTTAAATATTCCTTAATGCTGTTAAAGTTTGCGTACAGACTTCTTGAATTGAAGTGAATTATTGATAGTTTGTTAACTGTCTTAATTGTCCGGTTGTACTGATCTTCAGTATAGTAGCAGCAGTTGTCGTAATTTGTGAAGTGAAGATGGAACACATTTTTGTTGTTAATATGATTTATATTACTGGTAGTTCATACAAGACATTATCGTCCTTTAAGCCAATCTGCACTTTAACATAGGCCTGGGTTGTTTTTATTTCCGTTAGCGCCGCGGATATAAGAAAGAGGTCTAGCTGAGTCAATGTTGATGGTTTTGTTGAACATTTGTATTTCACAGGAGAGAAACTGTATTCAAAGAAAGCAATTAAAATAGTCTTTGAATCTAAATATACTTTATTTGTGTTGATTTTACATTAATTCCATGATTTTACTCAAGTAAATATCTGTTACAAGCTTCGGTCTCAAGTAGAAAAATGCGATTTTTAATCTAGATTCATCTAGATTAATTACAGAAAATTGTGAGATTAATTAATACATTTTTACTATTAACTATCAACTATTGACAGCACTAATATTTTCATATACCGTAGAAACTTTCCACAACTTTGAGCTGAAAACGTATCCCCAAACTGACTTACTGCACATTACATAGGGGTTGGTGGACTAGATATTAGGTGAGCTAGTAGGAGGGTTTGGTGCCATGTGGTGGGCCGCGTGAGTGTTTGTTTCTTACATTTAAAATGTGGCATGGGGATCAAGTCGTGTGTGGGCGTGTGAATGTATGCACATACGTACGCGGTCGCAGTTTTTGCGGATTCTCGCTTGTTAGAATCAAATAAACCAACTCCGTCTCCATTCCTAGTTTTAGGATACATTTCTCGACGCAAACCAGCGTTCGCCAGTGAATATATGGTTTGTGTAGAGGTAGAGAGTGTAGAGGACCACTCTCTCCCTTCCTCTCCCTCTCTCTCCCTTCAAGTTTCAAGTTTCTTTAATAGTTGTCATACAGAAGTACAGAATAAAAAATGCTTCTTACTGTTACGCTCCAGAGACTGTGCAAGACAAGATAAGTATGAAATAAAATAACATAGTATAGCATGTAAATTAGAAGTGAAAAAATTAGGTCACAGTGTTCAGTATATGTACAATGTTCGATGCAGAATAAACGTAACTGAGTTACCATATAATATACAATATACTATGCAGTGTACTAATATACAATACTATATAGTGCAAGGCAGAAATGGGATGAGGTGCAATTTAGGTACAATTTAGGTTCCTCTCCCTCTCTCTCTCTCCCTTCCCATCTCCCTCCCTCTCTCTCTCCCCCCCTTCCCCTCTCCCTTCCCCTTTCCCTCTCTCTGCCTTCCCCTCCCTCTCTCTCTCTCCCTCCCACTCATTGACCTTTCAACACTCTGTTTCAATGCCTCAGTCTATTACCATTAACCTGGACCCTCCACTTAGTAGGACCGCCCTGTGTGTCTGTTAATATGCGTCTGTGTAAATCTGTGTGCTTAGTACGCGTGCATACGCGTGTGTGCGTGCGCTTGCATGCGTGTTTATGAGTACGGTACATTTCTTTGTCAATTTGCATGCGTTTGTGTAGGCGTTTGTGTTTTTCTGCCTAAACGATGAAAAGAGCGTTTGCGTTGCCGCCACAGCGCCTACTTCACGGACCCCGACTAAAGCACCCTGTCCGACCGCCAGCCCGCGCCAGGAATGAGTCACAGCACTCTCACAGACACGCGCTTACAAACAGAATTTTTTTCTCTTTTTGATCCCATTTTCTATATTTTCTCCCATCCCAATTTCGTATCATCCAATTCAACCCTCCCCTGTCACGAACGTTGTTTCTTGCCTCCCACAAGCCGGCTGCAATGTGGACTAAGTCATACATAGCACAAGTCCCCTCCGGTACTTGAGGTAACAGCAGTTGCATCTTTTCACCTGCGCAGCTCGATCTCTCAGTGGCGAGGAGTAACGCGTGGGAGGCTCACGCTGCCCCCGACACTTCCTGATTCTACTGCGCAGGCGCACCAACCGACCTGTAGGAGTCGCTGTCCACAACGCCCGATCCCCACCCATCAGTTTCCCACCCCCTAATACGGCCAATGTGTATTAGTACGGACGACCAGCTAAACTGAAAGCAAATGTGGAGCGCTGGGCTCGAACTGGCGAGCCCAGCGTCTCCAGATTTCGTGGCGAGCGCCTTGCCCACTACGCCACGTAGTTGCCCCTACAAACAGCCATTTTAACCTCTCAAGCCCTAGCCATATTTCCGGAAAATTTGCCTAAAAGTAAATACCCAAGTAAATGATTGCTCCACTTCTACAAGGTCCATTTGTATGTTCTTGGTATCCAGGGACATATATAGACCTCAGGGAATGTATTCCCAGTGTCAGAAATATTGTGGCTGTTATACTATGCTTGAGTAAATTGCAATGAACCAAAGGAGAATATAATTTGTTAAATTATTTTAATTTTTCTTCTTTGACCGTGAATAACACCATGCAGAGCTCATTCAGCACCTTCTTGAGATCAAGTGTATACAAGATCTAAGCAAATGAATAAAGGGCAGATGATTTACAGGGGGTTTTGTAGATACAGTACTGAATTTTGCCATCCGGACTAAGGCCGTCCCCGAAACCTGTTTTTGGGATTCGAACTTCGTCAGGGTTTTTCGAACGGACTTTCAAACCTTCGTTTTTAATAAAATTATTTTATTTCATTATTATTTAATAATAATAATTTTTTTTTTTTTATAAATATCCTCAAACTAAATCCTCAATTTGAATAAAGTGATTAATCTGATTAAATTTGTCTTTTCTTTATTAAATCAACTTTCTTTAATGAATATTACTCATCAGTTTTTAATACTATAATATTAGTGTAGCCTAATCTTTATCTGCAACTGTGAAGAAAAACCCCATTGGTTTAAACAGAATGAATAGACACGTAAAAAAATATTTAAAAAATTATAATATTTTTTTATTTATAATTTATTTTTATTAAAAATAAAAAATTCAAATGTTGATTTAGAATTCGAATGCCAACATAACGAACGAAGGTCCGAACGTTCGAACGTTTGGGCTCAGCCCTAATCCGGACACATGCAATTTTAAATATGAATATAGAATATCAGGCCTATAAATTACCTCATTGTGGCCAAGTCATACATCTATGGATCAGGCCAAATCTCCTCTTTCCAATGGCAGAGTTCAACCAGGCACCCATTACAGGGCAGCAAAGACCATGAATGAAATCTACTGTAAGTACAGTTACTTTTGTATAATGTCCATAGTAGGGCTGCATGATTAATCGTAAACAAATCTCGATCTCGATTCATAGACGTATGCGATCTCATTTCTAAATGACAACGATTCTGATGTATTTGCATTTGCGTCAAAATGGAGATCAGTTGCATTAAAACACTCGCTCCTATTCCCCTATGGATTCACGTCACACTGCATTCACATGTTGACTTATTTGCTTCGGAACAATCCCAGTTGCGATATCAATCACACTTACAGTACACGATGTAAAGCAAAACACGCTATTAATTCAACATTCAATATATTTTCGTACTTTTGTGTTGGCTTGTCGCAGATTCCTGTTTTTGGGTTCCACAGATGAGAGCTGGACAACACAACGGTTCCATAGCCTTATAGTCATACAGTCCAAAGTTTATAAAAATCCCACAGAAAATACGTTTTGTAGAATGTAACGTGTGTACCGGTAAACTCTGTGATTATCCAAAATCATAACATTCTGACGCTAGAGTCGGGACAAAGGTCAGAACTGAAAGTGGTCATTTGATGGAGTGCTTGTCAAATGACACACGCTTGTCAAATGATGCCCTTAGCTGACTGACAATAGCAAAGTGCTGCAACGCAGAAAAGAGACTCGACTTATTTTGTATGTTACAAGAGACTTAAGTTTAAGTCAAGCACTTTAATATATGTTATGTTTAAGTTTAAGTCAAGCACTTTGATATATGTTATGTTGTCTGTTTAAGAAAGAGTGCAATAAATGTTTTTATTGAAAAAATAAGAATCGTGTGAGAGAATCGTGATCAAAATTTTTTGGAAGAAAAATCGTGATTCACATTTGAGCAAGAATCGTGCAGCCCTAGTCCATAGCTCCGCCATTTTTCACCAGATTACAAACGGCCATTTTAAACCCTCTTTAAATCCCTACTCCACGCAGCTGGAAACCTCCTATCAACAAAGTTCAAAACCATCTTTTCACAGCTATCATTCGCATTCCAAGAAGTATCCCTGGCACAAAGTCAAATAAAAGAAACGACAACAACACAGGGACCGTAGATAAGTGGTGTGTTTTTTCAGGATCTACACTTTGGATGCAACACAGTGAAGGCATTGATAAGGAAAAACATCCCTGTAGATTGGTCTGGCCCGAGCCACTGCCAAGCACTTTACCCACAGTGGGCGAAACCAATGTAAACAACCAGAGGGGGGTGTTTTTGTTCGCCGTCTCGCAGCCGCTTTGAACATAATCCCCCACCGCACTAATGGGAAGTTAACGATCCAATCAGAGAGCTCCGAGGTCCCTCGGTGGGCGCTGCGCGTGGCGCTGAATGACGCAGATGGCCTCGGATGGACTTCCTGAAGTATGGCGCTCCACGCAAAGCACAACGCACAGCCCCGTATCGGGTTCTGCACAGACCCAGCTGGTGGTTGGTGCCGTGTGCGCGCACACACACACACACACACACACGCACGCACGCGCACGAGCACACATGCGCACTAAGGTGTACTTTGACTTGTGCTTAATGCACAACACACTTACATTTAAACATTTGAAACACACATATAGACATATGCACATAAATACATGAACACGTTTGAGTAAACACACACTAATAATAATTAGAACACACAAATGAGCAAGTTAAGCAGCGAGACACAGGTGGACCTTCCCATCTGCCCCTTTCCTTCTGTATTTGTTTTGTTCTCATCCTGTTTCTTCTCATCCATCTCTCTCTCTCTCCTCTCTCATCTCTCTACTCCCCTCTCTCTCATCTCTCTACCCCTCTCTCTCTCTTCTTTCTCTGTCTCTTGCACTGTCTCCCCCCCCCCCTCTCTCTCTGCCTCCCTCTCTCCCTGTGTCTCTCTCTCGGCTGGGTCTCGGGGGTCCTTGTCATAGGAAATACACTCTTAATAAGAATTAGTAGGCTATAAATAGACCACAATAGACTGCTCCGCTCCGGGCAGGTCGACTGTTGGCAGGTACAGGTCGATGTTGGCAGGTACAGGTCGACTGTTGGCAGGTACAGGTCGATGTTGGCAGGTATAGGTCGACTGTTGGCAGGTACAGGTCGACTGTTGGCAGGTACAGGTCGATGTTGGCAGGTATAGATCGATGTTGGCAGGTATAGGTCGATGTTGGCAGGTATAGGTCGATGTTGGCAGGTACAGGTCGATGTTGGCAGGTACAGGTCGATGTTGGCAGGTACAGGTCGACTGTTGGCAGGTACAGGTCGATGTTGGCAGGTACAGGTCGACTGTTGGCAGGTACAGGTCGATGTTGGCAGGTATAGATCGATGTTGGCAGGTATAGGTCGATGTTGGCAGGTATAGGTCGATGTTGGCAGGTACAGGTTGATGTTGGCAGGTATAGGTCGATGTTGGCAGGTACAGGTCGATGTTGGCAGGTATAGGTCGATGTTGGCAGGTATAGGTCGATGTTGGCAGGTGCAGGTCGATGTTGGCACATATAGGTCGATGTTGGCAGGTACAGGTCGACTGTTGGCAGGTACAGGTCGATGTTGGCAGGTATAGGTCGATGTTGGCAGGTATAGATCGATGTTGGCAGGTATAGGTCGATGTTGGCAGGTATAGATCGATGTTGGCAGGTATAGGTCGATGTTGGCAGGTACAGGTCGATGTTGGCAGGTACAGGTCGATGTTGGCAGGTACAGGTCGACTGTTGGCAGGTACAGGTCGATGTTGGCAGGTACAGGTCGATGTTGGCAGGTATAGATCGATGTTGGCAGGTACAGGTCGATGTTGGCAGGTACAGGTCGATGTTGGCAGGTATAGGTCGATGTTGGCAGGTATAGGTCGATGTTGGCAGGTATAGATCGATGTTGGCAGGTATAGGTCGATGTTGGCAGGTATAGGTCGATGTTGGCAGGTACAGGTCGATGTTGGCAGGTACAGGTCGATGTTGGCAGGTATAGATCGATGTTGGCAGGTATAGATCGATGTTGGCAGGTATAGGTCGATGTTGGCAGGTATAGGTCGATGTTGGCAGGTATAGGTCGATGTTGGCAGGTATAGGTCGATGTTGGCAGGTATAGGTCGATGTTGGCAGGTATAAGTCGATGTTGGCAGGTACAGGTCGATGTTGGCAGGTATAGGTCGATGTTGGCAGGTATAGGTCGATGTTGGCAGGTATAGATCGATGTTGGCAGGTACAGGTTGATGTTGGCAGGTATAGGTCAATGTTGGCAGGTATAGGTCGATGTTGGCAGGTATAGGTCGATGTTGGCAGGTACAGGTCGACTGTTGGCAGGTACAGGTCGATGTTGGCAGGTATAGGTCGATGTTGGCAGGTATAGATCGATGTTGGCAGGTATAGATCGATGTTGGCAGGTATAGGTCGATGTTGGCAGGTATAGGTCGATGTTGGCAGGTATAGGTCGATGTTGGCAGGTATAGGTCGATGTTGGCAGGTACAGGTCGACTGTTGGCAGGTACAGGTCGATGTTGTCAGGTACAGGTCGACTGTTGGCAGGTATAGGTCGATGTTGGCAGGTACAGGTCGATGTTGGCAGGTATAGGTCGATGTTGGCAGGTACAGGTCGATGTTGGCAGGTACAGGTCGATGTTGGCAGGTACAGGTCGACTGTTGGCAGGTACAGGTCGATGTTGTCAGGTACAGGTCGACTGTTGGCAGGTATAGGTCGATGTTGGCAGGTACAGGTCGATGTTGGCAGGTATAGGTCGATGTTGGCAGGTACAGGTCGATGTTGGCAGGCAACCAAATGACTGAGGAATCTGGCACTGAGGTAAACAAGCCGATTGGTCACATGACACGTCAGGGTGAGAACGCACACGCCCTCCCCACACACAAATATACACATACATACTCTCTCTCTCTATTTTTTTTTTATTCTGTCACCTTTCTGTCACCTTTTCTGTTGTTCTCCCTCACTCTCTGCCTCTATCTCTCTCTCTCACACACACACTCTCCCACTCAAGGGACCGATGACACATCTGTTTTCTCTTCAGGGCTCATCATTCTGTGAGGGAGTAGGACTGCTGTGTCAGTGTGACATCCTGCCATTCCCTAGACACACACACACACACACACACACACACACACACACACACACACACACACACACACACACACACACACACACACCTCCATCTTTATACAGCTGGGGCACCACTGGAGGTACACAGAGAGTGCAGAAGGGTAATCATGCACATGCACACACACACACACTCTCACACAAACACATACACACACACACACACACACACACACACACACACACACACACACACACACACACACACACACACAAATAAACACGGGCACGCCTGCAGTCTCTCTCAGAACCTCTCTGATTGCTCTGCTCGGGTCGAACAGCAGAGGCATCATGGGTAAATGGGGCGAAGCAGAAATCAGACGCTTCGCAGACAAAATGACAGCAATTCAGCAAAAGCACTAAGTGGGTCATTCAAGAACTGCGGGGGTGGGGAGGGTGGGGGGTGGGGACGTCATCACTGAGGAGGTCGAAGGTCAAAACCAGCTCAGTCTCCAGAGGTCATACCACTGAAACATGACCCGGAGTAAAGAAGTCTGATTCTGTCGTCTTTCCGTTTGAAGATGATGACCTACAAAAAGTACTCCAGTTACTTTTTTATGGGTGTTGTTGCAGTTATGTTTTATGGGTGTTGTTGCAGTTATGTTTTATGGGTGTTGTTGCAGATTGTCAAGATATACATGGTAAAGAGGAGCATAACTTGTCACGAACATATATATTCAAGTAACCTTTAGTATTGTCTTGTTTCAGTTGAATCAAATAGGAGAGAATGAACATTTGGGGGGCTGGGGGCTACGTCTCAATGACTAAGTGAAAGGGTAGGTCAGCAGTGGGAGTCAGATTGTGCATGTGCATGTGTGTGTGTGTGTGTGTGTGTGTGTGTGTGTGTGTGTGTGTGTGTGTGTGTGTCATAAATACTACTTGCCCTTTTTTTATCTCTCTGTCTTTCTTTCTGCCCCCCCTCTCTCTCAGTCTTTCTTTCTGCCCCCCTCTCTCTCTCAGTCTTTCTTTCTGCCCCCCCTCTCTCTCAGTCTTTCTTTCTGCCCCCCTCTCTCTCTCAGTCTTTCTTTCTGCCCCCCCCCCCTCTCTCTCAGTCTTTCTTTCTGCCCCCCCCTCTCTCTCTGTCTTTCTTTCTGCCCCCCCTCTCTCTCCGTCTTTCTTTCTGCCCCCCCCTCTCTCTCTCTGTGTCTTTCTTTCTGCCCCCTCTCTCACTCTCTCTCGTTCTCTCTTTCTTTCTGCCCGCTCTCTCTCTTTCTTTCTGCCCCTCTCTCTCTCTTTCTGCCCCCTCTCCCTCTCTTTCTTTCTGCCCCTCTCTCTCTTTCTGCCCCTCTCTCTCTCTCTCTCTCTTTCTGCCCCCTCCCTCTCTTTCTTTCTGCCCCCTCTCTTTCTTTCTGCCCCCTCTCTCTCTCTTTCTGCCCCCTATCCCTCTCTCCCTCTCTTTCTTTCTGCCCCCTCTCTCTCTCTCTCTCTCTCTCTCTTTCTTTCTGCCCCCTCTATCTCTCTCGCTCTCTTTCTGCCCCCTCTCCCTCTCTTTCTTTCTGCCCCCTCTCTCTCTCTTTCTGCCCGCTCTCTCTTTCTTTCTGCCCCTCTCTCTCTCTCTTTCTGCCCCCTCTCCCTCTCTCCCTCTCTTTCTTTCTGCCCCCTCTCTCTCTCTCTCTTTCTTTCTGCCCCCCCCCCCCCCCCCCCTCCCTCCCTCTCTCTCTCTCTCCCTCTCGCTCTCTGTGGTCAGGGCTTTGGCTAGTCTCTCCCAGGTCTGTGCTCTGTCAGCAAAGCACCATCAAAGACACCCTTACGCAAACATACACGGACACACACACGCACACGCACACACACAGAGTCCAAACCACCTCATTACAGCCATCATCATAATCCCAGTCGTCACAAACCCCAGCGGTCCTGCCACCCGCGATACCCGATAGGAAAAAAGCTGCTTTTCAGCCACAAATAGGACCCGACTCCAGCCTCCCGACTCACCTCGTAGGCGTTCTGGATGTTGAGCGGCTGCCCAGTGGCCGCCACGTGGCCCACAATGCCCTTGTTCCACTCCAGGCGGATGCAGCTATTGGAGGACTCCTCCAGCGTGGAGCCCTCGGCCACGTCGAACAGCCGGCTGACCAGGAACTTCCTGTTGGAGCTGTCCTCCCCCACCTGAGGTCACACACACACATGCACATGTTTTACTATACTTGTGAGGACATTGTATTGCTTTACATTCGTTCCCCCTAAACCCTTACCCTCGCGATATGCCCAAACCTAACCCTAACCCTGACCTTGACCCTTGACCTGATGATCTGCGTGTGCTTTGGTGTGAGGAGGACAGAAGGCCTCACGTTAAACTAAAGGAGGCTCGTCAAGAGTTGGTTCTCAAAAGTGTAATTAAAATAGTACACAAACACACACAGGCGGCAGGAAGTGATGTGGTCTGTTTAGAACAGGAGGGTTTGGTGTAGACTAGAGCATACTGACCTGTTCGCTGTATACTAGGGCCCTATCGAATGAGGATTTCACGGAATTGAGATATTAACACGGAATTCTGAATGATCACGGAATGGCGTGGAATTTTTATTATACATGAATCGGTTTTCATATAAATCAATCTTCACTACAACTTTCAAACGGTGACGTGGCACAGTCTACGGAGACGCAAAAATTACGGCTACCAAATCCATTCAGAGACAGCGGAGCGCAATGCGCGCTCCGCAAGTCAGACATAGGGCTGGGCGATATGGCCTCTAAATGATATCGCAAATTTTTTTTGCCATATTTTGACATTTCCTCTAAATCACTTAAAAATGCTTGATTTAACTCTTTGATGCATACAGTCACACCAATATGATGGTTATAATAAGTCCCTGCAACATATGTTTGCATTATTAAACCATGAAGATGCTTTAAAAAATAATTTAATGAAAATGTACTAAGAGTAGTCTACTGACACACTAATAAAAAAAATGTACATCTAAGACAATTTATATAAAAACTCTTGGGTGCCTAAGACTTTTACACAGTACTGTGTTTTCTATCCACTTTAGCCAAACACACACACACACACACATATATATGTATATATATACACACCCTACTGTGAGAAAATAATAATCACACACAAAGGTATAATGGCTTATAGCAGACTTAATGATTTTAGAATATTTCAGATAATGAAATTAAATGTTTATATCATCAACTATCCAGTTAGTATTTATACTGTCTGTAACGTTTGGCTACTTTAAATCATTGAATGTAGAGAGAGAGCGAGCGAGAGAGAGAGCGAGCGAGAGAGAGAGATAGATAACCCACCCCCTTTCCTCACGAATGGAACTAGTCTTGTGGAGTCCGCTTTGACCGTTTTCCAGGGTTAGCAGCTATCGCTAGTTAGCTTAGCATAATCCTAATGGATACCTTGGTTAGCAGCTACCGTTAGCTCATTGCTCGTGTCAATTAAATTACATGTTATTAAAGGTCCGCGCTGGTCTGTCTAATGAAATTACAACCGCAACATTATATCGCACTGTACAGCCCTGACTACACTAATGTTAGCCTATAGCTCCGCCGTCCCTGCTACACTCGGGACCAATACACTAACGTTAGCCTATAGCTCCGCCGTCCCTTCTCGAGGAAAGCACTGCGAGTGTCTCTCGGCCGCGGGCGGCGCCATATAAACTAAATACTCGATGTTCGCGATATAGTACAGTACTACATCTCGGGTAGAACAATCCGCGATACATCGAGTATACTCGATATATCGCCCACCCCTAGTCAGACATAGACCTCACCCTCATACTGACACACCTCACCCTCATACTGACACACACCTCACCCTCATACTGACACACACCTCACCCTCATGTTGACACACCTCACCCTCATACTGACACACACCTCACCCTCATACTGACACACACCTCACCCTCATACTGACACACACCTCACCCTCATACTGACACACACCTCACCCTCATACTGACACACACCTCACCCTCATGTTGACACAGACCAGCGTTTCCGTTAGCCGGTAATTACCGGTATTTGACCGGCAAAATCTGGTGAAGTCCGACATATCTAATCTCTCCGGTCATAATGTCCGGTGAAAATAATTCCCTCTAAACACAATTAGATTATTTGAATTGTATTAAAATAGGCTAAAATTAAATAGCCTATGCGATGAACGAAACAATCATTACATTTGTCGTTGCTTCACCAAGCAGCCGGTCAATGACATCCTGTGTCAGCGAGCTGGCAGCTGATATATTTACGTGAAGCATGGCTTGGCAGGGTGCAGTACTCCAATTCAGCCATTGGCAATTCAGCTGTTGGGTGGGGGCGCTGCTGACACCGCTGCTCTGCTCTGTCTGCTCCTGCTCCATGCTTCACGTAAATCAGCTGCCAGCTCGCTGACACAGGATGTCATTGACCGGCTGCTTGGTGAAGCAACGACAAATGTAATGATTGTTTCGTTCATCGCATAGGCTATTTAATTTTAGCCTATTTTAATACAATTCAAATAATCAAATTGTGCTTAGAGGGAATTATTTTCACCGGACATTATGAGCAGCAGCACCAAGTCGTTGGGAGGTGGAGATATACATCACGGCGCAAACCCACGATAATGTTGCCGTCTCTCTGCCAAATTTCTCAGTTCTTCGCTTGATATAATTAATACAAATGTCCAATATAACGGAATTCGTTAGCTCATAAAAATGTGATTATAACAGACTGCTGTTTATTAAGGTCGGGCAGACTGCCCACCGACACCTCAAGTCGGCAGCAGCACGCAGTCTCGAGGGACTTATTTTATTTGGAATATATTAATGACTGTATATACGCAAAAGTAGTCTAGTTTTAAGTAAAAATATTATAAATGCCTTGATGATGTCATTCTTTATATAGGCCTATCAATTGTTTTTAAGCTCAATAAACTCTGACCGGAATTTATCCCATTTGTCCGGTAGATTGAAATCTACCGGACACTCAGACCTGCAAAAAAAAATTCTAACGGAAACCCTGACACAGACATACGTTTCACATTCCTCCCTCTCTGTCCCTTCTCCTTGTCTCAGGACTTGTAGGGAGATGGACGTAAGCAACGGTGGTGCTGGACACATAGTTGGGCTGGTAACGTATGAGACCACACTAGACTCTTATAAAGGGTTAAAACCTCCACCACTCTTGAGACAGACCAGACTAGACTCTTATAAAGGGTTAAAACCTCCACCACTCTGAGACAGACCAGACTAGACTCTTATAAAGGGTGTTGAAACTAGACTCTAGACTCTGGAAACTAGACAGACTAGACTCTTATAAAGGGTGTTGAAACTAGACTCTAGACTCTGGAAACTAGACAGACTAGACTCTTATAAAGGGTGTTGAAACTAGACTCTAGACTCTGGAAACTAGACAGACTAGACTCTTATAAAGGGTGTTGAAACTAGACTCTAGACTCTGGAAACTAGACAGACTAGACTCTTATAAAGGGTGTTGAAACTAGACTCTGGAAACTAGACAGACTAGACTCTTATAAAGGGTGTTGAAACTAGACTCTAGACTCTGGAAACTAGACAGACTAGACTCTTATAAAGGGTGTTGAAACTAGACTCTAGACTCTGGAAACTAGACAGACTAGACTCTTATAAAGGGTGTTGAAACTAGACTCTGGAAACTAGACAGACTAGACTCTTATAAAGGGTGTTGAAACTAGACTCTAGAAACTAGACAGACTAGACTATTAGATGATGTTGTGCATTTTCTCTATATGAGCTTATAATAAGTTTATTGTCATCAGTTTATAACCAGACTTGCAGAACTCCGGCCTTACTGTACGTCTTCATTACATCAGCAGTGCAGGAATAAATGATTCACACACACACACACACACACACACACAACACACACAACACACACAACACACACACACACACACACACACACACACACACACACACACACACACACACACACACCCACCAGGAACAGGGAGTAGCGGTCTGCAGCGATCAGCTCGTTGATGTGCAGGAAGATCTTGTGGCAGAGCGCCGTCACGTCCAGGTGGCTGGACACGTCCTTCACCAGCTCCAGGAGGCGGGCGCAGCGGTCGCCCTCGCTGCCGCTCCGCATCATCCCGCCGCTGCCCCCTCCCACGACACCGCCCTCGCCCATCGCCTGGGCCCGGAGGAAGGGCACGGGCTGGCGGTCGGCGTCGCTCAGGAACGTCAGCGAGCCCTCCGAGTCTTTGACCACGATGGGCCTGAGGGGGCGGTCGAACTCCGACGCCGAGATCTTGCGTGTGGGGGTGCCGGGGCCGGAGGCCGGGGAGGGGCAGCGGCTGTTGGAGAGGCCGAGGACGGGGGGGAGGATGGTGCAGGTGGCAGCGCTGGCGGCCGGGGGGCAGAGGTCGGAGGACTGCGGCTGGAGGGCGCGCTGCGGCGAGGGCGTCTCCCTGGAGGCGGAGGGCTGGATGGAGTGGACGCGCTCAGCGAACCAAGCATTCACCATCTCCCTGTGGACACAGAGACGGCGGGATGTTAACGAGCAAGGCAGCGTTATTTATCTTAAAGAACACTTCAGGGTTATAGCTTTTCAAAACATTTCCTATGTACCTTTGACCCTTTGAACAGCCCATCTGAGGTTTCTCTCCTTCAAATCGCCTGTGGTGCTTTTTTCTTTGCGAGTCGTTCCAATATCTTCGTTGGGGAAAGTCTGGGAGTGTTGCATATTTGGATTTGATGGTGGTTTTTTGTTCTTGATTTATTGTGATATTTCTTCTCGACTTGTTTAAAGAAGACTTGTCCAGGCCATGGGGGCATTACCTTGTGATTTCGGGCTTTACAAATAAATTGTATTTGATCTGATTTAGATTTATAGCCGTAACAACACACTTATTTGGACCGATTTAAAAGACAATGATCCACTTCAACTGATACTGCAATATACATACTGATATTCTGATTCAAATAGTTAAAGGGGCACTTCCTTGTGTTGTGATAATTACAGTTCAATGAAATGATGTAACGTAGCAATACCACATCTTATAGGCACTGCTACCTTATCATTTCCTGGTGCTGTAATTAACACAACACAAGGATTCAGCGCCCCAGATGACATCATCGGTGGCCATATTCAAACCCATTTACTCTCAACAACTGTCAAACTAAATAAATGTGTGCAAAACTGTTTTGAATGTTTTGGATGGTGTGTGTGAGATTATGTGCAAAATAAATCAGCATTGTCTTTTGAGTGAAGTGTCCCTTAAATACAAAATATTAAAGGCAGTCCATTTTCTCTTTTGTCTATAGATTCGAAGAACAGTGTTTTAGGCTTTTTTAATGCACACGTTAAGCAGAGCCTAGTAATGACATCATCACAATATGACATCACTGCAGTGTTTCTCCACACATATACACGGCGGGGCAGCCAACCACAATGTCAAGCAGCCCACCGCAAATGTATTTCCCAAATTGATACAACAACAGATCAAAAATGTAATCAAATGTATTTGTATAGCCCGAGATCACATGGAATAGCCCTCATGGGCTGTACAAGTCTTCTTGTACAAATCAAGAAGAAACATCACAAAAGATCAAAAACAACTCACTAAAAACCTAGCAATAGGAAAAGAGCACCACAGGTGATGTGGAGGAGAGAAACCTCAGATGGGCTGTTCAAAGGGGATCCCCCAACTTGGATGTCGGTGATAATATAGTGTTGCAATGGATGATAGATGGATGGAGAATAGAACAGGCGAATAATTGGTATGAATGTATATACATGTAATGAAACACACACATATATATATATATATACAAGGTAACAACAATAGTATCTAAGGCACCTCTACAGATGACCTCAGAAACACTGCACCCAATATTGAACCGTTGCCTTAAAGGAACACGCCAACATTTTGGGAAATTAGCTTACCGTCTTCTCCAGAGAGAGACAAGAAGATAGATACCAGTTTCCTCTCTGTGCGTTCAGTAGAAAGCTATCTGGCTGCATGTTAGCCTAGCTTAGCACAATGAATGGAAGCGGACAGTGCCGGTTAGCCTTCGGGAGAGTTGTTAGTTGAACAATACCTAGGCTAACCAGCACTGAACGCACAGAGAGGAAACTGGTATCTACTGTATCTTCTCGTCTCTCAGACTCTGGAGAAGATGGTAAGCTAATTTCCCAAAATGTTGGCGTGTTCTTTTAAAGGGTAAGTTCAGACATTTTCACCCCTAGCCCTATTCCCTACTTACCGACCAGTAGAGTCGTTTCTTAGCACTGTCTATGCTGTTATTCAACACTGGGATACACAACGGCAGCTCCGGACAGTTAGTTTCACACAACTAATGCAAAGTCAATGGGGCCACACCCCCAGTCGGCACAAGCCCTGGAATAAATGCCTGAGACCTACTCCACACGGTGCTCCCAAAGTAGGTTTTAGTGTTTATTTCAGGGCTCGTCATTGGATATGCAGCCCCCTGGCAGGGTGCTCTGCCACAAGCAGTGGATTAAGTCACAGAGAATCCAGGGAAATGACTCCAGACTTGGCAACTAGGGGGGTGGCATTCCCGTCTCTGTACATGACGGTGTGAGTGGCGCGCGGGCTGTTTGTGTTTTCCTTCGGTCATGGGGGGGGGGTCTTGGATGGGGATGTGGTGGGGATTGATGTGTGGGGTGTTTGGAGGACTGGCTGTTCTGGGGGGGTTCACATGCCTTCGAGCAACACTGTACTTATTGTACTTATTTTATGTCTATTCTTATGTCGGAACTTTCTACATTGCACTACTTTTATTGTCTTTTATACCTATTCTTATGTCTGCAATTTATGCATTGTTTTTTATTCTGTCAATTGTGTGCTGATTTTATGCCTATGTTCATTTATACAAATTGCTGTGTGAAAAGTGCTATATAGATAGTTATTAATATTTATTATTATTATATTGTAAAATTAATTCTGTAAAGTCTCGATGACATTGAAAATTAGGGTGACCTCAATTGTCTTTTTTTTTATCCACTTTTTCTCCCATTTTTCTATATTTTCTCCCATCCCAATTTCGTATCATCCAATTCAACCCTCCCCTGTCACGAACGCTGTTTCTTGCCTCCCACAAGCCGACTGCAATGTGGACTAAGTCATACATAGCACAAGTCCCCTCCGGTACTTGAGGTAACAGCAGTCGCATCTTTTCACCTGCGCAGCTCGATCTCTCAGTGGCGAGGAGTAACGCGTGGGAGGCTCACGCTGCCCCCGACACTTCCTGATTCTACTGCGCAGGCGCACCAACCGACCTGTAGGAGTCGCTGTCCACAACGCCCGATCCCCACCCATCAGTTTCCCACCCCCTAATACGGCCAATGTGTATTAGTACGGACGACCAGCTAAACTGAAAGCAATGTGGAGCGCTGGGATCGAACATGCGATCCCAGCGTCTCTGCATTCGTGGCGAGCGCCTTGCCCACTACGCCACGTAGCCGCCGTACCTCGATTGTCTTTTTAAGAATAAATAAAGGTTTGAAAACTCCCTGGTTTGGCATCATTTAGAGCTGGGAGGTTCACAGAGAATAAAGGTACACCATCCTGAATCCATGCGATATAAGGTAGAGCTGTGAATCTTCACTGGCCTCACGATTAGATTACGATTCGATTCTACGATGCATCTCGATGCAGCTCAATAATATATTACATCCTCAATTGTATAATATATATTACTGCACATGGCTACTTTTTCATCAATTAATACAAGTCAGATAAATTAACTTTTATTTAGAAAGTTCTTAAATCAGAATGTCAAAATAAATGTCTTGCTCGATACCCAGCTGTTAAAAATGGTTCAATACTCTTTTTATTAGTATTAGTATCAATACTTTTAGAATAGCCTGATGCTGTATTTTCTATGAGTTGAGTGGATGCATGACCAGAGCACTAGTTAGCTTTAATAATAATAATAATAATAATAATAATAATAATAATAATAATAATAATAATAATAATAATAATAATAATAATAATAATAATAATAATAATAATAATAATAATAATAATAATAATAATAATAATAATAATATATTTGATTTGTAGGGCGCTTTATAGTTGTGGAGCAAATCCCAAAGCGCTACATTGTAAAAGAACATAAAAGCTAGCAAGAGAGTTTTTTATTTATTTTAATAATCGATTATGTTCTGTCACTGCATCGATGCAGAACCGTCCACGTCCGCATCGCGATGCATCTTCGAATCAAGACATTTCCAGACCCCTAATATAAGGCAAGGGTCAAAGTGGGTATCAAACAGGAGGGAAGACTGTCAGGTTCTAAACTGTGGATACCAAACAGGAAAGGCAAAGACAACTTTAGTGCACTGCACTGTTGCTCTATTTGACTCTTTTTTATTATTGTCTATTTTTAAAACTGAATCAAACCATTGTTGTGGAAATTACTCTAAGAGAACAAACGATGAGCCGAGTAATTCTGAGTCGAGTTATAAAAAACGAACATAGATTTATTCATTGTGATCACAGTGAAAGTGCTCAGTTACTAATCAGAGACCAAAGTGTACACAAGCGTCTGACCAGGAAGTGAGACAGAACCCTGGTCAGACGTACGATTAAATACATAATTGAAATGACGTACATTAGACATCCAGATATGACAGAAAAGGTAAACAAAATATGCCCACTGGGAATGAATAACAAGATTGGCTCAATAGCCTTTGTTATGTCTTAACTGGAGAGGGAAATAGCCTTGCTATGGCTCACACTAGGACTGAAAAAGATAGGCCAAATGTCATCTCTCCCCAACCTTGGTCGTTGTTAAAGAGACAGTCAGACTAGTGTCTCCTAGTGTCTAAGCTGTGCTAGTTGACCTATATTAAACTAGTCGAATATGTATGATAGAATATGTATTTCAACACAGATATATAATGACATGATAATATTGCCATGACACCATAAACAAGGTGGCCTATTGGGATGTTAGATCCTAATGTGAAAAACTGTGATTTTATATGTCTGCACTTGTCTGCATAGGCCTAACAAAAATAATAGTTGGTTTCAGGTTGGTTGTCAGTTTGGCCATGGGTAGGTAGGGAATTTATTTTATTTTATTTTTTTATTTTATTCTTTCCCACGGCGACTATGGATAGGGAATTTCTTTATTTAATTAAAATGTTCACAACAACATGGATGCATGTACTCTGCCAGCATGTTTAATATCCATAATACTAAATGTTTGACTAAGATTTCTATGAAACTTTATTCTAAAAAGAAAAAAAAAAAAAAAAAAAAAGGATTTTTTTTTTTTTTTTTTTTTTTTTTTTAATATAATTTTTTTTTTTTAAACTCATAAAATATATTGGGTCGCACCTAAATCGGCAGGGTCGGTCGGCAACCTGAAACCAACCATTATTTTTGTTAGGCCTTATGTGCTTATTTTATGCCTGTTTTTTCTGCTGTGAAGCACTTTGAGCTGCAATTTTTGTATGAAAGGTGCTATACGGGGCGCCCTCGTGGCGCATACCATAGTGCCTCGCGCACCTACGCGGCCGACCCGGGTTCGATCCCAGCACCCGACATTATTTGTCGCATGTCCTCCCCACCTACAGTATCCTCCCGTTCGCCCTCTCCTCTGTCGGTCCTGCGTGACCAAGAAAATCTGTAAAAATGCCAAAAAAAAGAAAAAGAAAAGGGTGCTATACAAATAAAGTTTATTATTATTATTATTATTATTATTATTATTATTATTATTATTATTATTATTATTATTATTATTATTATTATTATTATTATTATTATTATTATTATTATTATTATTATTATTATTATTATTATATATAATAAATACATACTGTTGTGTATAAAATATAAAGGTTACGAAAATATAATGAAACAGCACATGGCAATTGTATTACAAGATAGAAACATGTAAAAAAAAAAAAAAAAAAATCATATGTAGTTTGTACTGGAAAACTAAACACGATCAAATATTACAAAGCGTGAGAAGAATGCCGGGGTGTAATATTTCAGCCATATGGCCTAGCCCTAGCCCTAACATCACGTCCATGTTGTACATGGACTGTTAGTGGCTTGAGTGATGGTGTGGTACAGCGGGGAGGCCAGGGGTTCACAGCTCTGAGAGAGAGAGACTGTGGGTGTTGAATTATGAGGTGCCAGCCAGGCGTATGAGAGAATATAATCACATTCACAACGTCGCTCAGGGCAAGTATATAGACACTGTGTATATCTGAGTGAGGAATTGCTTTCATTGTGTGCGTGTGCGTGCGTATGTGCGTGCGTATGTGCGTGTGTGTTGTATTATATTCTCAGTACTACACACATCTCTTCCCCTCTCACATACATCTCTACACCCTCACACTCTCACACATCTCGCCCTCAGACATACGTATCACATTCCTCCCTCTCTGTCCCGTCTCCTCGTCTCAGGAATCGAAGGAGACAGCCTGCTGGTAAGTAAGTGGTAAATGGACTGCATTTATATAGCAGCTTTTATCCAAAGCAACGACTTGTGCCTCACATTCACCCGTTCACTCACACATTCACACACCGACCGCGGTGGCAGCCAGGCGAGGCGGCGACCTGCTCATCGGGAGCGGTTAGGGGTTAAGTGTCAGTGCCAATGGGGTACAGAATTCTGGCTATAAAGAGTTGCAGAGAATCCTCAACACACTAGACACTAAAGGCCCCCACATAGTCGGGTGGAACGTACGTGGAACGGACTCTGCAGAGGTCCGCACGACGTACTCAAAGCGGACTCAAAGCGGACTCAAAGCGCGAAGCTCCAATTTTCTAACCGCAAAGGCGTCCGTGCCGCTCACTTGGTGTCACACAAAAGGCTGCTCGGCGTGTTGGTTGACATCGACCTGCATTAAATGTGACACTGACCTGCATTTTACTCTGAACACTCACTCCGTGCCAAGAGAGAGTAGGACAGGATCATGGTTAAATGGGTAGGATGGATTGGTCCGGTAAAACTTTGGCAGGTAGATGACGCTAAATTTTGTTTGAATGGCTTTTCTAAATGAAGTGTGTAAAACTGCCAGTTTTATTTAGAAATCTTGGAGACGGAGATAACCTACAGTAGACTCTTTATTTTGACATCGGTGGACGACGCCGTGACAGAAAGTGTAAATAGCGCGCAAGGATTGTGGGAAATGTAGTAAACTGGCACAAGAAATGTAGGAAATTGGTACGCGGTGGTACGCTCGACTGTGAAACCGACTGCGGACATGCCGCGCAGAGTCTGGTCCGCTCACAGTACGCCCAACTATGTGGGGGCCTTAAAGGAAAACTCCAACATTTTGGGAAATTAGCTTATTTAACATCTTCCCTGGAGTTAGACAAGAAGATACATACCTTTTTTGTCTCTCTGCATGCATTAGGCTTAGGGAACGCCCGCACCGTTAGCGTAGCTTAGCTTCATCACTGGAAGTGGGTCAGACCTTTACCCTGAAGTTCCCTACAGTCACGAAATACACTCCAAATACAACTCCAAAACGTTCCTGTAAACATGTTGTGACCTGTGTATTTACCACGTGGAGAAATAAAAAATTATTCAATTCGACATTTACGTTTTCTAAGCAAATATACTCGGAACTATTTTTTGCCGAACCACTCCTCTCTGGGCTCAGTGATTTCACGTCACCAGTGCTACTTTCTAACGTGAGGCCAGTGTTTGTTTACATTTTCATTTCATTCAAAGGATCCGAACCGATTGAAGTTTATGGATACCATGACTGTGGTACGTTTTCATTTATGTTTTTAGATGGAAGGCTGTATTCCATATATGTCTAACGTTAGCGAATATTGTGAGATTGATGAATAGAACAGTCACAACGTTGCTGGACTATCAACCTAGTTAGCCCCTTTCATGACTGCGATGCACGGCTACAGGGTTTGGGCGAGTGAATCCACACAGTCATGGTAGGTATCCATAAACTTCAAGCGGTTCGGATCCTTTGAATGAAATGAAAATGTAAACAAACACTGGCCTCACGTTAGAAAGTAGCACTGGTGACGTGAAATCACTGAGCCCAGAGAGGAGTGGTTTGGGAAAAAAAAATCAGAGTATATTTGCTTAGAAAACGTAAATGTCAAATTCAATTATTTTTTATTTCTCCACATGGTAAATACACAGGTCACAACATGTTTACAGGAACGTTTTGGAGTTGTATTTGGAGTGTATTAGGGGACTGTAGGGAACTTCAGGGTAAAGGTCTGACCCACTTCCAGTGATGAAGCTAAGCTACGCGAACGGTGCGGGCGTTCCCTAAGCCTAATGCATGCAGAGAGACAAAAAAGGTATGTATCTTCTTGTCTAACTCCAGGGAAGATGTTAAATAAGCTAATTTCCCAAAATTTTGGAGTTTTCCTTTAAAGGCCAACTTGCAGGTTGTATTTTTGTTCAATAAACAATGTGAACTAGGCCAACAGTGACTTTCATGAAGAAGAAAAAAATATATTGACATTGACCCAGTTTTTGAGTTTTTAATCAAACATTTTGTCTGCCCAACACAATCATCACCACGCACGTGGATATTTTAATCAATGGTTCATAACGTGCGTGTGTAATCGAAATGATGTCGTCACGGCAGGTGCAGGGCACCAGGGGGCTCACCAGGGGGCGCTGCGGCTGAGAGTCACACACAGCTAGTGGCAGGCAGAGAGCCTTGCTACTACTAGCCGAGGAGTAATGAATGAAAATGTATCTGTTTCACCTAACAACACTATTGCTCCGTGATCATAGCCATCCATCTCTAAAGCTAACCACTATTTGTAAAAGCCACAACCATGTTACCATATTTGTACTAATGAAAATCATTGTGTCGTTGTACATAGTGTATACACCGTTAGAATGGTAAATGGCTGCTTTTTTATATAGCGCTTTTATCCAAAGCGCTTTACAATTTGTTACTCACATTTGACCCATTCACTCACACATTCACACACCGACGGCGGAGGCAACCATGCAAGGTGCCAACCTGCTCATCGGGAGCAATTAGGGGTTAAGTGTCTTGCTCAAGGACACATCGACACGCTGCCCGGGAGGAGCTGGAATCGAACCGGGAACCTCCGGATTGCCAGACGACTGCTCTACCTCCTGAGCCACTGTCGCCCCTAGAAGCTAGCTAAGTTAGCTAACGTAGCTTAGCTTAGCTTGGTAGCCGAAACTCATAACATCACCCGATTTAAAATGGTTCTCTCCTCTTTGTATACCTTTGTCATCACAAGTATTCTGCCAAGGAACTTATGGACACGACAATAGTAGTAGTTATAAGGTGTTTGAGCTTGTAGCGTTAGTTAGCTCATAGCTATCGTCACTGATGCACCGAGTGCAGCTAAAGGGGCTACTATCGTATCAACATGCCGGGGCGCATAGCTTGCTTCACAGGTCTGAGAAGAGGACCTACACATTTTACTCGTTCCCAAAACTCTTTTACATGCACGACAGTAGACATAATGCTAACGTTAGCGGGGTAACGTTAGCCAGAGCCATATAGCCAGCTTGATACTATGACCCGGGGATAAGGCGACAGCCCACAGACCAGTAGCGCTGCTGTACTGAACAACAGGCTGCCTAGTGGTAAATGTAGTTCTTTTTTTACGACATTAAAAACATTATAACTACCTTGTTTCAACCAGTTGTAGCTGGTCCATTAAAGTCTCCCGACGATTAAACCCATTTGCGTCTTGTAAGGCGTCCATTAGGATCAAGGAAATAGCTTTCTGCACTCGTCAAAACTCCTTCTAGTGGATCAGAAGTAGGGGAAAGATACCCGACATGACGTCATGGCCCTGATAGCTCTGATAAGCTTTTTTGATTCGCGCGTGGACCTTTTTACCCCTTTCTGAGTGGCATTTCCGGCGTCAAATGTAAAAAAAAAAAAAAAAATTATTAGATACCAATGATGTAAACTACCCATAATTGAAGAGTAGGGTTTAACCTGCAAGTTGGGCTTTAAGGGGCATTCTCACACCTATAGTTCGGTAGACTCTGTGCAATTCGGGGGTGAAGTTGCAACATTGTTGCATTTTTCATTTGGTGTGATTAGCTTTCACACGGCACTTTGTCAAGCGCCCCAAACACGGTGAACAAACGTCACACGGTGGAACCAGTTGCTTGTCTATGGACAGAACATCCCAGTGAAACTCGCCAACACTTCCTGGTTTTAATGTACGTTTACTCTCTTTTGCGTGTGCATGTGTGTGAGTGAGTGAGTGAGTGAGTGAGTGAGTGAGTGAGTGAGTGAGTGAGTGAGTGAGTGAGTGAGTGAGTGTACCCATACAGTAGATATAGTTTTATGGAAATGCTATTGTATCTGTTAACCCACATTTGAAACATCATCTGTGTCAATAATTGTATGTGTATGATGGGTGCTGCACAGTCACAAACGTAATTGAATGACTCCCAATGAGCTAATTGCACTGTTAGTGTTTATGACCTTAATGTACTTTGTATTTACGTGGACATAAATAAAGCATTTAGCATGTAATTGTGTGTGTGTGTGTGTGTGTGTGTGTGTGTGTGTGTGTGTGTGTGTGTGTGTGTGTGTGTGTGTGTGTGTGTGTGTGTGTGTGTGTGAGATTCATTTGATGTGATTATGGAGAGGTTTTCAAATCAGCCACCATATTGTCTAATCATCCCATGATGCCAATTACCACCAAGGTTACCAGCAACTTGAACTCAATCTGTCTTATTAGCGGTCTTGTGGCGCTATAAGGTGGAGTTCCTCTCACATCTTCTTTTGACCCTGAAATTACCCAGTCAACATTATCACCACCAGCCAACACCATGTTACCATGTCACCAACATAGGGCTGGGCGATATGACGATATTATATAAATATCGGGTACAGTTCATTAACGATACACTTTTTAAACGTATCGTGGATATCGTGATGTTTTGCCCAAGAGGCTTGTGTCGCGTCAATCTGGTCCACACGTTGACACTTTTGAACAGCGCCGCCCCACACACACTACTGCATCAAAAGTGACTACTTATGATAACAAAGGCATTCGTTTTGTGGCATTAACGTTATAATAATAATAATGCAGGACCTGTTCAGAGGTCTCTATATAGTTACACTTTCAATAACATCAGCGTATTTACATAGTGCCGACCGAGGTCGACCTAGATATAGCAAGCTCGTTCATATCTCAGCCCGTGCTGACTCAGTTGTGCCCATTCTGCGGTCTGTTAATAAAGTTTTCAATCAGACAGATGTATGGAAAGGCTTTTATTATAACATCCGTTGCAGTAAAATCATTATGCCTCCAGTCGTTTAGTCCTTCTGCGGAGCTAAAAGCTAAACGTCGGCCGCGGCGAGCTGCCATTGTTATTGTCATTGAGCTCTCCATGGCGGAAGTAAAAAATAAATACGCGCTTTCCGATTGGTGCTAAGAACAGCAGGGCGGGTGCAAGCGATGTGACGTAATTGGCAGACGCGACTGTCAATCAAAATGATTCTGTTTGCCGACTGAATGAATGAGAACGTTATTAAAAGATTGCAGCATGGGTACAATACAGTACAGCTCAATACAACAACAGTCAACAGCGGACTGGAGGATGCAGACCAGAGAAAGACTTTCGTCTTGTTTACATCAGGGTCCCCCATTTTCAATTCATCATATTTCATATCTAAATCATATAATATCTCATTGCTAAATATATGCAATATATAATCTAATAATCCAATAATCTAAATCTAATATATAATATAAAAATGCTAAATGCATGGGTATTTTATTTTGTCTTTAATGTTAGCTTGCAAACTCAAATACTGTCTTGGTAAGCCTCATAATGAATTTTGGGGAAAAAAAGAAAAACATCGTGATGCGTATCGTGTATCGCCGAAAGGTCAGAAAATATCGTGATATCATATTTAGGCCATATCGCCCAGCCCTACACCAACACCATGTCACCAACACCATGTCACCAACACCATGTCACCAACACCACGTCACCAACACCATGTCACCATGTCACCAACACCACGTCACCATGTCACCAACACCATGTCACCAACACCACGTCACCAACACCATGTCACCAACACCATGTCACCATGTCACCAACACCATGTCACCAACACCATGTCACCAACACCACGTCACCAACACCATGTCACCAACACCATGTCACCAACACCATGTCACCAACACCATGTCACCAACACCATGTCACCATGTCACCAACACCATGTCACCATGTCACCAACACCATGTCACCATGTCACCAACACCATGTCACCATGTCACCAACACCACGTCACCAACACCATGTCACCAACACCATGTCACCAACACCATGTCACCATGTCACCAACACCATGTCACCAACACCATGTCACCAACACCATGTCACCAACACCACGTCACCAACACCACGTCACCAACACCATGTCACCAACACCATGTCACCAACACCATGTCACCAACACCATGTCACCAACACCATGTCACCATGTCACCAACACCATGTCACCATGTCACCAACACCATGTCACCAACACCACGTCACCAACACCATGTCACCAACACCATGTCACCAACACCATGTCACCAACACCATGTCACCATGTCACCAACACCATGTCACCACGTCACCGACACCATGTCACCAACACCACGTCACCAACACCATGTCACCACGTCACGAACACCATGTCACCAACACCATGTCACCAACACCACGTCACCAACACCATGTCACCATGTCACCAACACCACGTCACCAACACCATGTCACCAACACCATGTCACCAACACCATGTCACCAACACCATGTCACCAACACCATGTCACCATGTCACCAACACCATGTCACCATGTCACCAACACCATGTCACCATGTCACCAACACCACGTCACCAACACCATGTCACCATGTCACCAACACCATGTCACCAACACCATGTCACCATGTCACCAACACCATGTCACCAACACCATGTCACCAACACCATGTCACCAACACCATGTCACCAACACCACGTCACCAACACCACGTCACCAACACCATGTCACCAACACCATGTCACCAACACCATGTCACCAACACCATGTCACCATGTCACCAACACCATGTTACCAACACCATGTCACCATGTCACCAACACCACGTCACCAACACCATGTCACCACGTCACGAACACCATGTCACCAACACCATGTCACCATGTCACCAACACCACGTCACCAACACCATGTCACCAACACCATGTCACCAACACCATGTCACCATGTCACCAACACCATGTCACCAACACCATGTCACCAACACCACGTCACCAACACCATGTCACGAACACCATGTCACCAACACCATGTCACCATGTCACCAACACCATGTCACCAACACCATGTCACCATGTCACCAACACCATGTCACCATGTCACCAACACCATGTTACCATGTCACCAACACCATGTCACCATGTCACCAACACCACGTCACCAACACCATGTCACCAACACCATGTCACCATGTCACCAACATTATGTCACCACCACCATGTCACCAACACCATGTCACCATGTCACCAACACCACGTCACCAACACCATGTCACCAACACCATGTCACCAACACCATGTCACCATGTCACCACGTCACCAACACCATGTCACCATGTCACCAACACCATGTCACCATGTCACCAACACCACGTCACCAACACCATGTCACCACGTCACCAACACCATGTCACCAACACCATGTCACCAACACCATGTCACCAACACCATGTCACCAACACCACGTCACCAACACCATGTCACCACGTCACCAACACCATGTCACCACGTCACCATGTCACCAACACCATGTCACCAACACCATGTCACCAACACCATGTCACCAACACCCAGGGCTCCAGACTAACTTTTTTTTACCACCGTCCCAGAACCGTCCCGAAATACAATCTTAACCGTCCCAAAGTGAATGTAACCGTCCCAAAAATCAAATGTTGTTTCTTTACTTTGGTTTTGTCGTCTATAGTTGTTATTGCCATAAGAAACACCATTCAGAGAAGGGGAGAATAAATTGATTTAGTCAAAAGGCTCCCAGGTGGAAAGATTTCACAAGAATAATTATGATTAAAAATAAATAAATATATATATATCAGGGCTGTACGCTAAGCTTTTTCACTAGGGGCACACTTGCCCCTAAATGAGAAATTTAGGGACAAAAAATATTTTTTAGGGGCACATTTTTAAATACCAATTTTACCATTATTTATATCGATTGTTTTTGATTTAAAAAAAAATTAAAAAATTTATTTTATATAATTTCTTTTTAATAAAATATATTATATAATCATACTTGTAGTTGTATTATCTGCGAGACATCGCCACCACGCAACAAGTCTAAATGCTCGCTATATGCAACCAGCTCCACTGTCTGTGTACTCGAGTAGCCTCCAGCTACGGCCAGGATTCCCCGGAGCTGCAGCTGGACCCTATTGACTATATTCAGCGTGCCCTCAGCTCGAATACGCATCGACTCAGTGTTATAAGTAGGGATGGGTATCGTTAGGATTTTATCGATACTACTACTCTTATCGATACTGCTTAACGGTTCGGTACTTTATCGATACTCTTATCGGTTCTTTTTGATTTAGCAAAAAAATTATTAAGAACAGAATCGACATTGCTTTATTATTCTTTTATATAACTATATTACTGCACATGGCTACTTTTTTTTATCAATTAATACAAGCAGTCAGATAAATTAACTATTTTGGGACTTTCTATTTTATTTAGTAGTAGTGGTCCTGAGTTAAGCTGGTCCACCCATCCGATGTAAAGGCTAACTTTGGCACATCTTTAAGCTCTGTGATAACATTGGCCTTTTCAACATTATACCAGGCAGGAATCAGTGTGTTACTGAGGACATTCCTGCAGGGAGGGGTATATTTGCAGTTGAGAGCATTGGTCATCTCCCTACAGTAAATATTAGAAATGATTGAATTATTGTAAATTTGTGTGGAGTGGTGGGAATAGCTGCTTCAATAATAACTTATAACAACAACAACAACAACAACAACAGACAAGTTAGACAACTATGTATACAAAAAAAACGATATACACTGAATGATTAGTTGTTACCTAAAGCCCTTGGACTCCACTGTAGAGAAGGGGTGCAGGCCTTTGACAACAAACTGGGTCACAGCCCTGTGACACTCGTTCACCCTATCCTCTGTCATCCTTCCTAGCTGCTAGGGAGAAGGGACTTTGGGTGGTGGAGGTAGGGAGGATGTGTGGTGGCCCTGGGCTCACTGGCCTGGGACACATTGGTGGCTGACGCCTCAGCTTGACGATCTATAAAAAGTTTTTAGATTGTAGTATTTGTAGCTAAACAATTATTTTGTTTATTAGCCTATTTGTAATAATTCGTTATTAGCCTAGGAAACTCCGTATATTGGCTTATCGGCTGCAGTGGACGTGGATGCAGATGGAACAGTGCGCGCAGTCAAATACGGCGCATTTCTGCACACTAATATCTTGTTTTGCCAACATGTTTTGATAGATTGCTCGTATTGCCACCCTTACTGGCAAATGTTTTGTTGCACTTGTGGCAACGTGCGTTGTATTATATATCCATACTTTAGAACGCTTCGCAGTTCGCTCTATCCGCCATCACGACTGAGTGCATGCAGAGGCAAAGCTGTCTGTGTGCAGCGCGCTGCCTTCAGCACGGGCGTCGGGGACAGCCAATACTATCCACCTGCAGAACCCCAGATCCCCGCAGGCTGAGGATCCTCAGCCTGCGGATCCTCAGCCTGCGGGGATCTGGGGTTCTGCAGGTGGAAGCATCTCGGGACAGCACTAAGGAGGAACACTAAGGAGTACCCGTATGTGTAGCGACTCGCGAGGAGTGTGTGTAATAATGATGACTCGCTGCGGCTCGCTTCTCGTGCAGAGACAGAGAAAGGAGAGATCGTTGGCAACTTTTAAATAATAATAATAATTTCTCTAGAGTATCGATAGCAGTACCGATGACGTCGGAGCTTATAAATACTCCGGTATTTTCTAATATAGTACCGGTTCCCGTTTAAAACCGGGGTCCGGGGGTCATCCCTAGTTATAAGACATTGATATCAGGAGCTATCTGAACTATTTAGTTTAATGGGACGTTTCGTTTTGAACAGTAAGCTAACGCGAGCTATCATGCACTACTAGACTTACTGGAGCATTTGTTGATAGCTATCAGTAGCTAGCCGGCTGGCAGGCTCACCGAGGTCCCAGTGTCCCACTAGTAGAGACTAGTGTTTACAACAGCCACGGGTGCGGGAGGGAGGAGGAGCAGCAGACGCCGCAGCTCTCTCCGTGTGTCTGAGTCAGTTCAGTTCGGCTCACTATAGGAGGTCGAACGCGTCGAAAATATGAAGCAATACTAACTTTACTTTTCTTCATAGCTAAATCAGACAGTCAGCCAGTCTATCAGAGTGAGTGCTCAGTCGATTGTTCCCGCTGATCATACCTGCTGAGTGCTCACTGCTCAGCTCGCGTGAGTGACGTGATCACACGACTTGGATAATTTAGGAGTGAAATGCGAATGCAAGGCTTGAAAGCACTACTCGCAAGCCCGCCCCCAGATAATATTTACCAATCGCAACGGCCAATTAAAGGGGCAATTCGCGACGATATCATCGCAGTGTACAGCCCTGTATATATATAAAAAAAGTGTTTAACAAGGTGCTAGTATAGGGATATTTGGTCACGGTGCTGTTATAGTCAACCAATTGGAGCCATGTTGATTATTCCTTCCATAGGAAAATATATTTAAATGTATTTGTATTTTATTTCGTTTTAGTTTTTTTTGTCATTACAAATGTGTGTGTTTATGGTTGAAAATGTTAGAGATAAATAAAGATCAAATCAAATCTAACTGAATAAGTTATCCCTCTCCTAACAAGAAAGAAAAACGTAGTTTAGCTTTAAACTATATAATGTCATTGCGTCCAGAGATTCCACCTTTGATAACTAAAATAATGACACTTGACTAGTAATGAAACATGTCCCTTAGATCGTGCTGTCCTCCTGGTCGATATTGATAACTGCTGCTAAAATAAAATAAAATAAGTCCCGAGTCGAGACTCTGTGCTGCTGTTCCCAACTAATCCCAATAGTATGCAGCTGCAGAGCCGCAGAGCCAGGGGCGCTTTCAGGTCCGGTCACAGGCCTGCTCAACATACGCCCCCAACCCAACGGCTAAATTGCCAATGGCTGAATTGGAGTATTGCACAGTGCAATACTCCAATTCAGCCATTGGCAATTCAGCCATTGTGTGGGGGGCGCTGTTGAGCGGGCCTGTAACCGGACCTGAAAGCGCCCCTGGCTCTGCGGCTCTGCAGCTGCATGCTATTCGCAAATCCAGCATGAGCCAGCTCCCGCTGCAGCTGTCGTTATCAGAACACTACACACATATCATAATGTTTACAGCAAACTGTAGTTGATCACCAGGTATGTTTTATTAACGTAGAATAATTCATATATATATATGCGCGCACCGACAGTCGGCTAATTGACATTTCCTGTGAAGAAAATAAAATCCTGGCCGTCCCGTTTGCGTCCCAAAAAAGATTTCTGTTCGTCCCAAATCAATATTTGATCGTCCCCGGGACGACGGGACATCGTTAGTCTCGAGCCCTGCCAACACCATGTCACCACCACCATGTCACCAACACCACGTCACCAACACCATGTCACCAACACCACGTCACCAACACCACGTCACCAACACCACGTCACCAACACCATGTCACCAACACCATGTCACCAACACCACGTCACCAACACCATGTCACCAACACCACGTCACCAACACCACGTCACCAACACCATGTCACCATGTCACCAACACCATGTCACCAACACCATGTCACCATGTCACCAACACCATGTCACCATGTCACCAACACCATGTCACCAACACCATGTCACCAACACCACGTCACCAACACCATGTCACCAACACCATGTCACCAACACCACGTCACCAACACCATGTCACCATGTCACCAACACCATGTCACCATGTCACCAACACCATGTCACCAACACCACGTCACCAACACCATGTCACCAACACCACGTCACCAACACCACGTCACCAACACCACGTCACCAACACCATGTCACCAACACCATGTCACCAACACCATGTCACCATGTCACCAACACCATGTCACCAACACCATGTCACCATGTCACCAACACCATGTCACCAACACCATGTCACCATGTCACCAACACCATGTCACCATGTCACCAACACCATGTCACCATGTCACCAACACCATGTCACCGTCACCATGTCACCAACACCATGTCACCAACACCATGTCACCAACACCATGTCACCATGTCACCAACACCATGTCACCAACACCATGTCACCAACACCATGTCACCAACACCATGTCACCAACACCATGTCACCATGTCACCAACACCATGTCACCAACACCATGTCACCAACACCATGTCACCAACACCATGTCACCAACACCATGTCACCATGTCACCAACACCATGTCACCATGTCACCAACACCACGTCACCAACACCATGTCACCACGTCACGAACACCATGTCACCATGTCACCAACACCATGTCACCAACACCACATCACCAACACCACGTCACCAACACCACGTCACCAACACCATGTCACCAACACCATGTCACCATGTCACCAACACCATGTCACCAACACCATGTCACCAACACCATGTCACCATGTCACCAACACCATGTCACCAACACCATGTCACCAACACCATGTCACCAACACCATGTCACCATGTCACCAACACCATGTCACCAACACCATGTCACCATGTCACCAACACCATGTCACCATGTCACCAACACCATGTCACCAACACCATGTCACCAACACCATGTCACCAACACCATGTCACCAACACCATGTCACCAACACCATGTCATAGGGCTGGGCGATATGGCCTAAATATGATATCACGATATTTTCTGACCTTTCGGCGATACACGATACACATCACGATGTTTTTCTTTTTTACCCCAAACAATTCATTATGAGGCTTACCAAGACAGTATTTGAGTTTGCAAGCTAACATTAAAGACAAAATAAAATACCCATGCATTTAGCATTTTTATATTAGATTTAGATTATTAGATTATATATTGCATATGAGCTATTATATGATTTAGATATGAAATATGATGAATTGAAAATGGGGGACCCTGATGTAAACAAGACTAAAGTCTTTCTCTGGTCTGCATCCCCTTAACAATTGTATGTATTGAGCTGTACTGTACCCATTCTGCAATATGTTAAAGTTTTAAATCAATCAATCAATAAATAGCATTTAAATTTTTTTATGAAACTACTGTATATATGTATGTCTCTAAATGTTTTGATGAATTGAAAATGGAGGACCCTTATGTAAAAAAGCCGAAAGTCTTTTTCTGGTCTTCATCCTCCTGTACTGTATTGTACCCATTCTGCAACCTTTTAATACAGTTTTCATTCATTCATTCTGACGGAAACATAATCATTTTGATTGACAGTCGAGTCTGCCAATGACGTCACACCGCTTGCACCCGCCCTGCTGTTCTTAGCACCAATCGGCAAGCGTTATTAGTTTTTGACTTCCTGAATGTCCCGTGTGCTGAACATCAACAAAGCTACTAACGTTAGCTCCCCGCGGCCGTCGAGTAGGAGACCAGTGCTTCACAGGATGACTAAATGAGGCATAATGATTTTACTACAACGAATGTTATAATAAAAGCCTTTCCATACATCTGTCTGATTGAAAACTTTATTAACAGACCGCGGAATGGGCATATCTCAGCACAGGCTGAGATATGAACGAGTAACGTGTGGACAGATTGACGCGACACAATCCTCTTGGGCAAAACATCACGATATCCACGATACGTTGAAAAAGTGTATCGTTAATGAACTGTACCCGATATTTATATAATATCGTCATATCGCCCAGCCCTACCATGTCACCATGTCACCAACACCATGTCACCAACACCATGTCACCAACACCATGTCACCATGTCACCAACACCATGTCACCAACACCATGTAACCATGTCACCAACACCATGTCACCAACACCATGTCACCAACACCATGTCACCGTCACCATCACCATGTCACCAACACCATGTCACCAACACCATGTCACCAACACCACGTCACCAACACCATGTCACCAACACCATGTCACCAACACCATGTCACCACGTCACCAATAGGGATGGGTATCGTTAGGATTTTATCGATACTACTACTCCTATCGATACTGCTTAACGGTTCGGTACTTTATCGATACTCTTATCGGTTCTTTTTGATAATTTTTTTATGATTTTTATATTTGCAGTTGAGAGCATTGGTCATCTCCCTACAGTAAAGATTAGAAATGATTGAATTATTGTAAATGTGTGTGGAGTGGTGGGAATAGCTGCTTCAATAATAACTTATAACAACAACAGACAAGTTAGACAACTATGTATACAAAAAAAACGATATACACTGAATGATTAGTTGTTACCTAAAGTCCTTGGACTCCACTGTAGAGAACGGGTGCAGGCCTTTGACAACAAACTTTGTCACAGCCCTGTGACACTCGTTCACCCTATCCTCTGTCATCTTTCCTCTAGCTGCTAGGGAGAAAGGACTTTGGGTGGTGGAGGTAGAGGGAAGATGTGTGGTGGGCTCACTGGCCTGGGACACATTGGTGGCTGACCTCAGCTTGACGATCTATAAAAAGTTTTTAGATTGTAGTATTTGTAGCTAAACAATTATTTTGTTTATTAGCCTATTTGTAATAATTCGTTATTAGCCTAGGAAACTCCGTATCTTGGCTTACCGGCTGCAGTGGACGTGGATGCAGATGGACCACTGCGCGCAAGGCAGTCGAATACGGCGCATTTCTGCACACTAATATAGTGTTTTGCAAACAAATGTTTTGATAGATTGCTCGTATTGCCACCCTTACTGGTAAATGTTTTGTTGCACTTGTGAACGCTTCGCTCTATCCGCCATCACGACTCAGTCCATGCAGAGCTGTCTGTGTCTGTGTGCAGCGCGCGTCGGCACGGAGACAGCGCTGAGATGCTTCCAGCTGCAGCACATCAGGTGTGCGGGGCTTGTATGTGCGGGGCTTGTAAGCGCTGCTGTCTGACGTGCTGCAGCTGCATACTATTGACAGCGCTTTCATTAAGGAGTACCCGTATGTATGTGTAGCGCGACTCGCGAGGAGTGTGTGTAATAATGACTCGCTGCTTCTCGTGCAGAGACAGAGAGAGGAGAGATCGTTCGCAACTTTTAAATAATAATAATAATAATAATAATAATTTCTCTAGAGTATCGATAGCAGTACCGAGGACGTCGGAGCTTATAAATACTCCGGTATTTTCTAATATAGTACCGGTTCCCGTTTAAAACCGGGGTCCGGGGGGCATCCCTAGTCACCAACACCATGTCACCAACACCATGTCACCAACACCATGTCACCAACACCACGTCACCAACACCATGTCACCAACACCATGTCACCAACACCATGTCACCACGTCACCAACACCATGTCACCAACACCACGTCACCAACACCACGTCACCAACACCATGTCACCAACACCATGTCACCAACACCATGTCACCAACACCATGTCACCATGTCACCAACACCATGTCACCAACACCATGTCACCATGTCACCAACACCATGTCACCAACACCATGTCACCATGTCACCAACACCATGTCACCGTCACCATGTCACCAACACCATGTCACCAACACCATGTCACCATGTCACCAACACCATGTCACCATGTCACCAACACCATGTCACCAACACCATGTCACCATGTCACCAACACCATGTCACCGTCACCATGTCACCAACACCATGTCACCACCAGAGCATGTGGAGCGGGTGGATTTTGAAGTGAGCGTGGAGTGGGTTTTAAAATGGGTCAGAGTGACTCCGGACAGGGCTGTACGCTAAGCTTTTTCACTAGGGGCACACTTGCCCCTAAATGAGAAATTTAGGGGCAAAGAATATTTTTTAGGGGCACATTTTTAAATAACTATTTTACCATTATAGTAGGGCTGGGCGATATGGCCTCTAAATGATATCGCGATATTTTGACATTTCCTCTAAAGCACTTAAAAATGCTTGATTGAACCCTTTGATGCATACAGTCACGCCAATATGATGATTATAATAAGTCCCTGCAACATATGTTTGCATTATTAAACCATGAAGATGCTTTAAAAATAATTTAATGAAAATGTACTAAGAGTAGTCTACTGACACACTAATAAAAAAAAATATTTACATCTAAGACAATTTATATAAAAACTCTTGGGTGCCTTTTACACAGTACTGTGTTTTCTATCCACTTTAGCCAAACACACACACACACATATCTATATATATATATATATATATATATATATATATATATATATATATATATATATATATTTATACATATATATATATATATACACACACACTACTGTGAGAAAATAATAATCACACAGACTTAATGATTTTAGAATATTTCAGATAATGAAATTAAATGTTTATATCATCAACTATCCAGTTAGTATTTATACTGTGTGTAACATTTGGCTACTTTAAATCATTGAATGGAGAGAGAGAGAGAGAGAGAGAGAGAGAGAGAGACCCTTCGGGTTTTGATCGTCTAAGCTGCCGTAGGTGATGACGTCACACTCGAATGTAAACAGGAAGAGATGGAGACACACGGAGATGGGAATTGAATGATATACAGAAACGAATAACCAATAAATATGAAGTTATGTTTAAACTTCTGTTGTCAAGCGTTGTCAATATAACCCACCCCCTTTCCTCACGAATGGAACTAGTCTTGTGGAGTCCGCTTTGACCGTTTTCCAGGGTTAGCAGAGATCGCTAGTTAGCTTAGCATAATCCTAATGGAGACCTTGGTTAGAAGCTACCGTTAGCTCATTGCTCGTGTCAATTAAATTGCATGTTATTAAAGGTCCGCGCTGGTCTGTCTAATGAAATTACAACCGCAACATTATATTGCACTGTACAGCCCTGGTTGTAGGCTAATGTTTTACTACAATTTGTATGGATTAATTTAGGAGTGAAATGCGAATGAAGGGTTGAAATCATCACTCGCAAGCTTGCCCCCAGATATTATTTTAAACTCGCACGGACCAAATTAGGGGGCAATTTGCGATCATATCATCGCAGTGTACAGGCCTGCCGGAGCGAGAGCTGTCCTCCGCTCCGAGCCGCTCAGTGCACACGATCACGGGTACACACAGTGGTTTAAACTGATGTAATATACATGTAGTACAATGCCAAAGCAATAGGTGGCGATGTAGTTCAAACATGAAGGCCATTTTCAACCAATCAGAAGGGTTGAACGCGGTTTTTTCTGCTGAGCGGGCATATCTGAGTGGAGCGCGGAGCACTTGATGGGCAAATGAAGGTGAGCGCTGAGCGAGTGTAGAACGGCGTGGGGGGGGGGGGGGGGGTCAACACGAGCGAATGAGAGCGGAACTAAAGCCGCCCAGAGCGAAGAGCTGATTTCTCGGCCGCTCTGCGCCGCTCACATGCTCTGGTCCCCACCAGCCAACACCACATCACACGTTTTTTTTACCTAGATGTGGCACCGGTGGATCTCACGTGAATCGGTACTCTGTAGTGCCGACGTGATTCGGTCGATACCCTTAAAGGTACCGGATTCGGTACCCATCCCTAGTGACAGCCCATATAAGGGCCACCGAACGTTAAGAGGTTTTAACCGTTAAAGTACATGTTTGCATATACCAGGTATATTTCCTCTGCATTTTATTTAGAAGCAGTGGGCTGCCACTGTCTGTTACCCGGAGACCAACTCCAGTTCTAATACCAGTACCTTGGTCAAGAGGGTAATGACAGGAGTATGGACCTAGCATGGATGTCTTTTATGGTGTGGGAGGAACCCGGAGTCTCAAGAGGAAACCCACACAAACACAGAGAGAACATGTCAACTTTACATGTGGACCAGGCCTAAGGCTCTAACCTGACCAAGCCTTTAGTTTGTACATGTGGACCAGGCCTAAGGCTCTAACCTGACCAAGCCTTTAGTTTGTACATGTGGACCAGGCCTAAGGCTCTAACCTGACCAAGCCTTTAGTTTGTACATGTGGACCAGGCCTAAGGCTCTAACCAGTACTGTATTTGCAAATCTGGTATGTCATAAATGTATAGATGTGGGCTGCCGCGTTATTGATTTTTTCCTTACCGCACAAATGAGTGAAGCCATTCAAACCTCTGCGGTAACCGCAATACCTTTTTATTTTTTTTATGTAATGTTAAAATAATTGGTTCCTAAATAAACTTTTCGAATGCATTTATTTCTGTAGTAGTCTATTCTTTATAGCCTCTAGTCTAACGTTAAATGTCTATCTTTATTCCAGTGTTGTCATTAAAGAGGATGACTTTGCAGCAGGAATATTGGTTGAAAACAGCTGGCTGTTCAGCCTGTTCTTGAAACTGCTGGTCGCGACTTGCGGTAGCTAACGTTAACCAAACGCTTGGTTCAATAACCAACTAGGAATGGATTTACTGTCCTATCTATCTGCATAACAGATAAGAACGTCATGGAATCGTTTGTTCAACCCAGTGGCCAGCGAATTAACACCAGCTAAAGCAACTGCGCTCAGCACACACACACACAATATGGCATATCTACTGCTCCAGAACAGAACCAGAACTGACCTGTCCTCGCTAACCGTGACCACTCCGTCTTCTTTCGGGATCAAAAGATTCAAAACGGCAGCATTTACGGCATCCGAATGCCCTTCGATTGGGTTTCACTACAAGATCCATGTTTTTAGCAGATTCAAAGCGAAAAACTTTCCGTAGCAGCAAAACAAGTTCTGGGGTTCAATCAGAATGTTAACTGCGCAACTGCGAGTGGAAACTTTCGAACACATGGCGTGAAGAAAATAGGCTATACACAACTATAATTATTATTATTATTATAAAAAATAAAATAAAAAACAGCCGTTGATGCGGTAATCAGCTTGACTCTGCGGTGGGCGTGACGTGATGGCGATATCGCGATAATGCGGTAACCGCGGCAGCCCTGTCTATCTGTATGTCATGTATGTTATATATGTCCTGATGAATTGAAAATGGGGGACCCTGATGTAAACACAAGACGAAAGTCTTTCTCTGGTCTGCATCCCCTTAACAATTGTGTGTATTGAGCTGTACTGTATTGTACCCATTCTGCAATCTGTTAATAAAGTTTTCAATCAATCAATCAATCAACCTGACCAAGCCTTTAGTTTTGAGGCCTCTAGGACCCACAGCTGTAAAAAGCCATGCAATTAGCCAAGGTAAATTAGGGCTTAAACCAGGCAAATAAAACTCTGCTCTGATCCAACGGGAGGGGACTGTTATCTGGCCAAGCATGAGACGATGCAGAGTGAGTGAGTGAGTGAGTGAGTGAGTGAGTGAGTGAGTGAGTGAGTGAGTGAGTGAGTGAGTGAGTGAGTAAATGCAGTGTTTCCCCTAGGATTTCTTTCAGGGGGGGTGGTAGGCCCCCCAGGCCAGAACTACTAGTGTTGTCGCGGGGCGCGCGTGCCATGGATACGTGGTGTCAACTGTCAACAGTGTCGTCATAGATGCGCGCAGTAAAGTTTAAATATCAACATTATCTGGCCATCCTCAGTAAATATCAAACTTTCCAAAGACCAGAGTTGGGACGGGCACACGGGCACACACAGAAAGGGAGAATGGCTTATATGAACTATCCAGTTCTCATATATCAACTTATACTATCCAGTTCGTTTTTATATAATTTAGCTAGCTCGCCAACGTTACGGTCATTAAAGCTAACTTAATTTTTTTTTTAAATAAATATATATATTTTTTTATATAATATTTGTTTTTATTATTCAAATTTTTTCAGGGGGGGCGGGGGGTTCCGTTGGCGGGGCGGGCTGCCAAGGCAATGGTAGGGGAAACACTGGAATGTGTGTGTGTGTGTGTGCATGTGTGTGTGCACATGTGCATGTGTGTGTGTATGTATGTGCGTATCTGTGTGTGAGTGAGTGTGAGTGTGTGTGTGTGTGTGTGTGTGTGTGTGTGTGCGCGTGTGTGTGTGCATGTGTGCACATGTGCATGTGTGGTGCGTGTATGTGTGTGAGTGAGTGAATCTGTGTGTGAGTGAGTGAGTGTGTCCGTGTGTGTGTGCGTGTATGTGCGTGTGTGTGTGCGTGTATGTGCATGTGTGTATGTGTGTGAGTGAGTGAATCCGTGTGTGTGAGTGAGTGTGTGCGTGTGTGCGTGTATGTGCGTGTGTGTGCGTGTGTGTGTGTTGCCCAGTGTTGTGCTAGTTACTGAAAAATAGTAACTCAGTTACTTTACTAGTTACTTCATTTCAAAGTAACTTCGTTACTGTACTAGTTACTTACACCCAAAAGTAATGAGTTACTGTGAAAAGTAACTATTTAGTTATTTAAAAAAAAATAAAAAAAATAAATTGCTCAAGTCCCATGCCCCATATACTCAAAATCGGTTGATCAACTTGACAGTTTCCATTCACATCACCGAACTCTGCTAAGCAATGTGGTCTAGAGCGTTTCATTATATATTCCCTCCCCGCTGTATGTATATTTCTCTCCCACCCACCCACCCCCTCCTAATGTACAGTCCCCTCCCCATCATATGTATATACTCTGTCAGGATCTAGGGGTAACAGTACTGTATATTTGAATACCGCTTATGTCACAAATGTATCAGTACTAAATACCTATATGTCCCTATGCCATAAATGTCATGTATGTTGTGTATGTCATAAATGTCTATATGAATTGAAAATGGGGGACCCTGATGGAAACAAGACAAACGTCTTTCTCAGGTCTGCATCCCCTTAACAATTGTATGTATTGAGCCGTACTGTATTGTACCCATTCTGCAATCTGTTAAATAAAGTTTTCATTCATTCATTCATTCATTCATCCATTCATTAATTCATTCATAACCATCTTGCAGCGTTGTTATCAAAGCATTGCAACGTTAGAATAGTTAGGATATCAATTGTGCATGAAAGGACTATATTTATATTGTTTGATTAGTATTATGAGATTCCCTGGCAGATTTCGTACAGTCCAAATCCGTTGATCTTGAGTTTCAGTGAACACATTGCACTCACCGTCACCAGTCTGCGGTGGTCGAGATGTAACGTTAGTCCAGTTGACTCCAGCAGCCCTTCAAACATGTTCTTTATCTCGTTTCCATGTTGTATATTAATTATCTCTAAAGTAGTTGCTAAATGGTTTGTTAGTTCGTTATTATTACTGCGTTCTTATTATGTAGATTCATAGCGAGCGTCCTCTTGTTGTTTACTGTAGAGAGCGCCTATTTCTTTCAGAACGTCAGTGGCCAATCAGAAGTGCGAAAACAGAATGAGGCTACGGAAAGAAATAATAATAATAATAATACTTCGTTTTATATAGCGCCTTTCAGTCTACAGTAAACAAAACAAACGCAGGCGAAATAAGGACGCTCGCTATGAATCTACATAAAAAGAACGCAGTAACGAACTAACAAACCATTCAGTAACGTAAGTAGCGTTACTGAATTTCAAAAGTAATGCGTTAGAGTACTAGTTGCGGCAAAAAGTAACTTCGTTTCTGTAACGCGTTACTTTGTAACGCGTTAGTCCCAACACTGGTGTTGCCCAGTCAGTTTCAGTCATCGTCCCCCTGCTCATTATTTCCTTCCCCTAATGTATCTATAAAGAGATCAATCAATACCTCTCAGAGACACGCCCCTCAACCAATCCCTGAGTAGCTGATGTAAGCAAGCGCGTTGCATGGCCTCCATGGAGCCAATCAACTGCTTTCCTTGCGGTCAAAACAGCGGGGAGAGAGGAAAATAAAACTGTGTGTGAGTTTGTTTAAGCTAATATGTCATGTACTATTTCTGACAATGTGACTGCGGGTTTTATGGAAAATGGTTGTGATAGAGACCTGGAACTGGCCTTGCAGGGAAAGAACAGAAACTAGCTGAGCGAGTTGAGTTGTCGGGATGGTTGAAGTGAATAAATGGGCTGCCTTCTTCACTGACATAAATACACGCCACGCAAGTCCTGACACTGTCAATCGGTTTTTTTTATTAATTTTCTTGTAAAGTCTTGATAGAATACATCTTTGGAGACAAATATCTAGTTCTCGATTGTTCTCTATGTTTTTTTTCAATACAATTATTTGATATATATTTTATATTTATATATTATAGTGGTATAACTCATGTATACCTTGATCTGACTAAACTGAAGCATATATATTCCGATAGCCCAGGTTGCCCAGGTTGTCCTGAAAAGAAAGATCACTTCATTTTACAATACAGGATTGAGGATTTAGATGCATTATTACACAATTAAACCAGGCAAACCTAATATCACAAAACAGCAGAGACCTTAAAGCCCCTTTAAAGCCCCTTTAAAATGAGGTCTGCCTTCTACAGTATTGCCTGACTCTGAATTATATAACTCCTGTATTATAAGTACATATGAGTGAAGATACATCTTCCTAATGTAATTTCTTAATACATCTTCCTAATGTAATTTCTTAATAACAATTAACAACTCCCAGGATTCATAATCTATTATTAAACAGTATTACACCTCATGACTAGAGATGTTCCGATACCATTTTTTCCTTTCCGATCCGATTCCGATACCTAAGCTTTGGGTATCGGCCGATACCGATACTTATCCGATACCAGTGCATACATAAAAAAAAAAAAAAACGATATTATATAAATTTTTTATAAATATAATTTTTTTTTTTTTTAACAAATACTGTTTTATATATACTGTTTTTTAGTCATAACTAGAAAGTAATGGTATTTATTCAACAACAGGTGATTGTATAGATTTGTATTAGTATCATTAATCAATGAGTATGGGGCTTCAGCACTGCAGATATACCCTACTCCAATGATCCACACGGACATTATACGTTGCTGCACTCGCTACCCACTGGCTCTGCAGATATACCCTACTCAGTCTGTCTACAAGGCTCCGTTCAGTAGCAGTCGGATCTGTTTTGATTTTTGCACAATAAATATTCAACATTCTCTTTTGAGACTCCGCCTCAGACTCTTATCATTTGGCACTAAAAGCTAAACATTGTCGCCGATATGGCTGTCCGCAACATGTCATTAATTGTGTACGCGACGTGCAATTGTGCAATGACAACGTTACCGTTAGCTAGCATGAGCTACCGGTATATGGGAAGACCATAGAAGACTGTAACGTTACTGGTGACATTGTGATTTAACTTGGAATACTCCTTTGCCAACTTGCTGTACTTTGCTTGCAGGTCTGCAGCCATTATTGCTGGATTATATGAATAGCCCCAACTTTAGCCAAGGTAATTTCAATGTTAAAGCTAGCTTTCGGTTAGACGTTCAATGCTAATAACACCAGCCACCAAGCGAACCCATGAGCTCGCCGTCAACACCGCTCTGTCGGGACGATGACATTTAAGAAAGTATCTGCTGTTAAAATGACAAATGGCATTGACACTTTAATCGATTAAGCACACGTTTGTTTTATAATGCTTACTCAACAGACCACAGTGTTGTTGATAAATTACGTCATATGGTATCGGAGCGCAGCATTAGAGGGTACTCGCCGATACCGATACCAGCATTTTAGCCAGTATCGGCGGCTTTTCCGATACCAGTATCGGTATCGGAACAACTCTACTCATGACCTCAGCCGATTTGCAGGTGCTGTCTGTATCTGGGAAGATTTGAGAGGCGATTAGAGATGTGGATACAGGATACTATACTGTATGTGGATAGATGACACGTGGATAGGAAGGAAAGGGGTGATTTCCGTAATGATGCGGGCAATTGGGTGGAACATTCACAAGGCCTGCTATAATATCACCAAGGACCTCATTCAAAAGTGCACACAGAGAATTAAACCGAATCATTGGCAGCAATAAAAGTTAATCATTAAAGCGGCCTGTTAAAACTCTGTGCAGTTACAGATTGTGTGAGGCGATGGCGGGAGACATAGCCTGCAGCTCTGTCGATAGAAAATAAAATATAGACTCTGCGTGGAAGGCTCCGAGTGTCCTCATTTCCTGTAGGTTATTATCAGGGACATTCACCCAAGACCCCAAGTGGGCGTTTCCCTGCTAAGATCATGGTCAGCTTTTTGCCCGGTTTTCACTCCAAAACAAATAGACAGTGGTGGAAGAAGTACACAGTTCCTTTATTTAAGTCAAAGTGAAAATACCCAGATAAATTAGCACTCTGGTAAAAGTAAAAGTCCTCTATTAAAATTCTACTTAAATGAAAGTAGAGAAGTATTTGCTATTGAATGTACTTAAGTAAAGGTATGCATTCTACATGATGTTTGTGTATTCTAGTGCTTCGGAGCATTCAATACTTGAACCATTGACCTCTAAAGGTTGTGTTAAAGTGGTATGTGGTCCAGTTATGCTGCTCTGATTACGTCCTCTTGAAGTTGACAGGCTTCAAATGTGAAGGTATATAATCTTCATAAATCTTTGCCATGTTTTCTATGCAAAATCTTTTTTTTCAAAGTAACTAGTAACTGATGGGTTCAGATAAATGTAGTGGAGTAAAAAGTAAAATGTTCCTTTGAAATGTAGTGGAGTAAAAGTATAAAGTTCCCTAAAATTTAAATACTCATGTAAAGTACAAGTAGCTCGAAATTGTACTCAAGTACAGTACTTGAGTAAAAAATACTTAGTTACTTTCCACCACTGCAAAATTGATGATTAATTTTCCGCGGTGCTTGGTGGCAAAGACATTTTGACGGTAGTCATCTGTAGAGAGAGCCATTATTCCAAAATGACGCCGGTAAGCTACCTGTCAATTGGTGTCGCCAGGATGTTTTAAAATAGTGTGTCGTAGCCCCTTTAGGGGGATTCTGGGGCATTGTTCCCCCAAAAAGATTCTGAAGACTTTAGTATAAATCTATGCACTTTAAAGGAACATGCCAACATTTTGGGAAATTATCTTACAATCTTCTCAAGAGAGAGACAAGAAGATAGATACCAGTTTCCTCTCTGTACATTCAGTATAAATCTATCTGGCTGCAGGTTAGCCTAGCTTAGCACAATGAGTGCTGGTTAGCCTAGGCATTGTCCAAGGAACACCTCTCCCGAAGGCTAACCGGCACTGTCCGCTTCCATTCATTGTGCTAAGCTAGGCTAACGTGCAGCCAGATAGCTTTCTACTGAACGCACAGAGAGGAAACTGGTATCTAACTTCTTGTCTCTCTCTCTGGAGAAGACGATAAGCTAATTTCCCCAAATGTTGGTGTGTTCCTTTAAGAGCAACAATAATCAATTAGGAAACAATGTATATCACCTATATGAAAATTGGACTAGAATCCAACACTTGTTTCTTTCAGTGTTCTCACTCATTACTCAAATTAATCCAAACAATAAGCCATAATCTAAAAGTTAGACATGGCATGATAGTGAAAAATTGTGAATTAGAGCATTACACCGGTTCCTGACAGGCAGCGAGCGAGCGAACTGGAGACGAAATCAAGCGCGACACTGTCCTGATATGAGGCGGCGCGTGTCCGAGTGTGTATGTGTGTGTTACCTGGAAGCACACGGGGGCAAAGCAGCCTGCGATTCTCGACCAATAAAAAGTGTTTAGGGGCGGGACTCTGCCGCGTAATCGCTCAACTAGAGACACAGCGAGCGAATATTTGAGGGGGGAACGACATCGCCGCTCAGTTCGCTGTCGCTCGCGGCAGGTCAGGAGAGTCTGATTGAAACGAATACATTTGAATCATTTTCGCAATCACGCTCGCTCGCGTCGCTGCCTGTCAGGAAGGGGTGTTAGAGAAGCTGTTGCTTAATGTGAGTGACTGACAGTGCCGGTGCAGTGCTCATGGGACGCGGTAGCATGCTGTTCCACCTCCTTTCTGAGCAGAAGCATGCACACGGACGGATGTGCACGCGCACACAAGAATGCGTTCAACTCAACTTGTGCGCTAAGTACCCACCTGGCTACCTTACTTTGCATAACAATAGCACTGAAGTGTCTCTCACTGGGTGCTGCCTTGTTCCTCTTTATAGTGGTCTTTCTACCGTTTGTTTCGTCTACTCTCATTCTAATCTAGTCATTTCCTATACAAACATGTTTCCTACTATTTATGCACATAATAATCATGCTTTCAGTACTGTATTGTTTGCACTTTACGGTTACATTTGCACTCTGGTTACAGTAGATGACAAACTTATTTTCGCTGTACTGTACTGACAAACAATACATTTGTATTTAATCTAATAAGAAAGGCAATTGAAATTTCTTTATATATTGAGGGCTACATCCTGTGCGCACGTGAGGTAACATTTATGCGCATGCGCCCGGGAGCGTGTGTGCACGTGACGTAGGGGTGGGCGATATATCGAGTATACTCGATGTATCGCGGATTGTTCTACCCGAGATGTAGTACTGTACTATATCGCGAACATTGAGTATTAGTTTATATGGCGCCGCCCGCGGCCGAGAGACACTCGCAGTGCTTTCCTCGAGAAGGGACGGCGGAGCTATAGGCTAACGTTAGTGTACTTGTCCCGAGTGTAGCAGGCACGGCGGAGCTATAGGCTAACGTTAGTGTACTGGTCCCGAGTGTAGCAGGGACGGCGGAGCTATAGGCTAACGTTAGTGTACTGGTCCTGAGTGTAGCAGGCACGGCGGAGCTATAGGCTAACGTTAGTGTACTGGTCCCGAGTGTAGCAGGGACGGCGGAGCTATAGGCTAACGTTAGTGTACTGGTCCCGAGTGTAGCAGGCACGGCGGAGCTATAGGCTAACGTTAGTGTACTGGTCCTGAGTGTAGCAGGCACGGCGGAGCTATAGGCTAACGTTAGTGTACTGGTCCCGAGTGTAGCAGGCACGGCGGAGCTATAGGCTAACGTTAGTGTAGTGGTCCCGAGTGTAGCAGGCACGGCGGAGCTATAGGCTAACGTTAGTGTACTGGTCCCGAGTGTAGCAGGCACGGCGGAGCTATAGGCTAACGTTAGTGTACTGGTCCCGAGTGTAGCAGGCACGGCGGAGCTATAGGCTAACGTTAGTGTACTGGTCCCGAGTGTAGCAGGGACGGCGGAGCTATAGGCTAACGTTAGTGTACTGGTCCCGAGTGTAGCAGGGACGGCGGAAAAGCGGTCAAAGCGGACTCCACAACACTAGTTCCATTCTTGAGGAAAGGGGGTAGGTTATATTGACAACGCTTGACAACAGAAGTTTAAACATAACTTCATATTTATTGGTTATTCGTTTCTGTATATCATCCACTTTCCATCTCCGTGTGTTAGACTCTTCCTGTTTACATTCGAGTGTGACGTCATCACCTACGGCAGCTTAGATGATCAAAACGCGAACCTAGAACATATATATATACATATATGCGTGTGTGTGTGTTTGGCTAAAGTGGATAGAAAACACAGTACTGTGCAAAAAAAAGGCACCCAAGAGTTTTTATATAAATGGTCTTAGATGTAAATATTTTTTTTTATTAGTGTGTCAGTAGACTACTCTTAGTAAATTTTCATTAAATATTTTTTAAAGCATCTTCATGGTTTAATAATGCAAACATATGTTGCAGGGACTTATTATAATCATCATATTGGCGTGACTGTATGCATCAAAGGGTTAAATCAAGCATTTTTAAGTGATGCATTTTTAAGTGCTTTAGAGAAAATGTCAAAATATCGCGATACATATCGTGTATCGCGATATGGCCAAAAAATATCGCGATATCATTTAGAGGCCATATCGCCCAGCCCTAACGTGACATCATTAAAACACAGTGCAACCCCTTATGAAATCACCACTGCACCACTGGTGACTGATAAGACAGTACTGTGGGAAGTAGGGGTGCTATGTGTGCTGCAGCACCCACTAGTGGCAGTGGGACGGTACAACTTTAAAGACAATATTATGGGAAATGGATTTTGCCTAGTCTTAGTATGGATTTGTCAGGCTGAAGGTAATTTAGACGCTGGGGGAAAATGACATAAACACGGTAGCCCTTGGCGTTTAGCCAGGGTTTGAAGTCTTCATATTAACAAGCCTAAACAAGCTGTTCATAATGATTTCGCTTGATGATGTCACAATGGGGACACACGCAGTGGATTAGCTTTGATTAATGATTTAGCCGTGCTTTTTGCAGCCAGGAACACTACCGACTGGACTTTTTTTCTTTTATTTTTCTTTTTTTTTACTTTTGGGCGTGGGTTAGCCAGGCAGGGGAAATAATTAGTTTGAAATATATGGTGGGTGTCAATGTCATGATAAACACAAAGGAAGAAAGAGGTGCTGGGAAATAAATAATTAACACACAAGTGATGTCATCAGAGGACACTGAATCCTTGTGTTGTGTTAATTACAGCTCAATGAAATGATGTAGATGAAAAAATTGCAATCCTTTATTGCAATCATCATCTCTATTTTTTCATCTACACCGTTTCATTGAGCTGTAATTAACACAACACACAGGATTAAATATCCCCAATGACATCACTGGTGGTGGCCATCTTCAAACCCATTAACCGTTAATAAATGTTAAACTAAATGAATGTGTGCAAAACAGCTTAGAGCCTTGGAATATGTGTGATTATGTGCCAAATAAATCTGCATTGTTTTTCTGTGAAGTGTCCCTTTAAAAAGGGGCAGATCACTGTTTTGCTGATATAGCCGAGTTGTAACTGGTGTAGTTAATTCTCAGTTTGTGTTGATGTGCATTATGTTACCATGTCATCTATGCCAATTCTACCTCAGCCTTTATTATATGGTCATTCATGTAACTTGAACCTTTAGATACTGTTTTATAGTGTTTTATATGCTGGTGGCTACTACATACAGTTTGTGTAAATAATGTTAGTTATTACATTAAAGGGAACGCGCCAACATTATGGGAGATGCGCTTACCGTCTTCTCCAGAGTCAGACAAGAAGATAGATCCACAAATGAATGGACACGAGCCCATCTTAAAACTCTGAGAGAGGTGTTTTTGTCCGACATTAATTTGTACTAAGCAAGGCTAGCTTGCAGCCAGATAGCCGTCTACTGAACGCATAGAGGTGGAAATGGGTATCTATCTTCTTGTCTGACTCTGAAGAAGACATGTGCCATAATGTTGGCGTGTTCCTTTAAACTTCCTATAAAGCAAATCAAATCAAATCAAATCAAATCAAATCAAATGTATTTGTAAAGCCTGAAATCACAAGGTAATGTCCCCATGGGCCGGACAAGTCTTCTTTAAACAAGTCAATAAGAAACAGCACAATAAATCAAGAACAAAAACCCACCATGAAATCCAAAATAAATGTAAAATAAATAAATGCAACACTCCCAGACATACCCCAGCGAAGGTAAGGGAAAAACTCACTAAAAACCTAGCAATAGGAAGAAAGCACCACAGGCGACGTGGAGGAGCTTTATTGCCACGTGATGTTGTTGGAATTTGTTTTCAATACGGCTGTTTAACACTTTAACTGCCGGAAGACGCTTTTTTAGGCGTCCTTCCCCGGCATGCTCAAGTTGCCGAAGACGCCGTAACTCGTCTTTGATATCAATATTTCAAAAATCTGTGATCGGAATCATATTTCCTTTCCGGGGGCCCTGAGACACAAGTGTGATCTCCTCTGAATTCTCTAGCGGTTCAAGACCGCCATCTGGTGGCCGATCGGCATATCGAAAAAACGGATGTTACCTTTAACCCGGTAGGACTCACTCCATATGTGGTCCGGGCACTCGCTAGTGTTAGAGAGACTCAGGCTGAGGTTAGACTAGTGTATTCCTGGCGTTTTTTTATACGTTTTTGACGACGTATCATGTCCTATCTACACAGAAACGCGTTTTTTGGCGTTTTTTTGTGGATACGGCTGAAACGCAAAATTGTGTTTGCGTTTGGAGATACGCAAAAAAAACGCCAGGAATACAGCGTGTAGTCAGCACGGAGCAGTTGTTGCGAAAACGCCCATGCGCAGTAGATACCATCTGCGTGCCCTTCCTGTGTACAGTGTGTGTGTGTTTGGGACAGAGCTCCGTGTGTTGTCAAGTTATTGTTATAAGGACCCCAGTCCAAGCTACAACAGTCTGCATTCCCTTAACAATTGTTTGTATTGAGCCGTATTGTATTGTACCCATATGCAATATGTTAAATAAAGTTTACATCCATTCATTCTGCTGGCATTACCGATTGCATGAGCTGGCTAACGTGAGCTATCAGGATTCAGACCCTGTTAGCTCAGAGTTCCTCTTTCAACTTAACAAGCATTAAACAAAATGGCCCAGTCATCTATTCACCTTTGTTTAATACACACAGCGTTGTCTCTAATGTTATCTAACTACTGATAGCTCGCGATATCATCAGTTTTGATGCTGGCTAAGTAGCGTGAGCTAACAATGCTACAATGCTACCGATCGTTTTTTAGCCTAAACTATCCGCTCTTGGTGGTCACTTGTGTTGATGTTAGTTTTGTTTCATCAACAAATGACAGGCAGAACACACAGTGAATGTATCCGTTTTGTTTATTGCACTTTTATTAGGCTTTGCTGAAAAAAGAATTGCTGCATTGAGCAAGATGGTGGCGCGGCATAGGCGCCTGCCTTGTTGACATTTTCTTTGCTGGAGCTTCCAGGAAGTGTATTGGCACATTCGTTCTGATTGGTTGAAATTGCCTTCATGTTTGCCACCTACTGCCACCTACTGCTTTGGCAGTGTACTACATCAGTGTGCTTGGCTGACAAAAACGAAAAAAAAACGAAAGTGTGACTCGAGGCTCATGACGTCGCGGCGATACGCGGCGATGCGTATAAGAAAACAATACGAAGATGATACGAAAGGTGTAACCTCAGCCTCAGTCTTCACACAGTGAACATCGATCGCTGCAAATAACTCGAAAAAACAACATGATTTGGACGTATATATTATTATACAACCTGGAAATGGACCGGATATTTCTATATCCCATAATAGGAAAATGTCTGTTCCACGCTCATCGCCCAACGGCGCGAGGAAGATACGGTAAGATTCAGCGTTATTTTTCAATGTGTACGATACTAACTGCTATGATGAACATTTGACCCACATTAGATGAATGGTATAACGCTGCCCACGGAATTATAAACGCCCCCTCGGCCATCCGGTCAACATCAGATTACGTGTAGTAACTTCCAGAAGTCCGTCCAGTTGGATTTTTTTATATCGCGCCGATTGCTATCAAACTGTATTTGATCATCAATATAATGCATTTGGGGCTATAAATCAACGTTCTGGAGAAAGCTGCAGAAAGAGATGAAAACATACTTATACTTTAGATCATATTTTAGTATGAATATGTGAATGAAAAAGTTTAACGTTCATACACCCTGAACAATACATATAGGACATTGAATGGGCCCTAATAATGGCAATTTAGCAATAGAATTTAAAAAGTTATAGCCCTGCAAAGAAGGGGAACTTCTACATAGAGCTGGCAACCTATGGTATATCATGAATTTAGCCTTAGGCAATCAAAGTGTTAAGAACCATTTGTTCAATAAAAGCATGTTGGAAATAATGTATTGCATTTATTTTATTCAGTGGGCACTAAAACGGTTTATTTCAACATGTGTTTATTCATCGCAAGTCACATCGTCACATATCGTCCTGATATGGTGCAGCTAAAACCTTGGACCACTCAAGAATTGATGACCATGGTCAGAAAATCCCTCCAAAATACCCCCATTAAGACACCGTGCAGAATACCTTAGACAAATCCATGCTGCTGTGGTTTGGTATCAAAGATTTGCATTAATCTGCGATTGGATGATGAGCACTTATGTTCTAAAATCTCTGAAATCTGAAATCCCCCCCATTATTTTCAATATATCTAGGCAAGCATATCCTCAGAATGAGCCATCATGTCTCTAGTTTGTGGTTAGTTTCACAAGGCTTATCCTAGAGGTCACAATAGGCCATTGTATACAGTGAGGTCAAGTTAAGCAATAAAAAAATAAGATAATAATAAATAAATAAAATGGTCTCACTTACATTTGAATAACTATGGGGACTATCATCACACTCACACATGAATACGGCTGGGCTCATTGGATCCACGAGAGTTTCAGATGTCCAAAACATACCTATAGTTCATGCAATTCCAAGACTGTTTTAGGGACCACAGTATGGCGAAATAGGCAAATACACCATTTGTACTTCATGCAAGAAGCCTGCATAGTTTTGCCCCAAACTGCATGTGGATTAAAGTAATAATGTGTGCCTATCTGTAAAGGCTATTCATATAGAACCCATTTTCATTCAGATATCTTTAGGTACAAAGTCAAAGAATCCATTTGAGAATGGTTATGCAAGCACACGCACACACACAATATACAACCAGTCTGATACCAATGGATTCCTCTGGTTGTCTAGTTTCATAAAAAAATAAAGAAAGAAAAGTAATCAATTGACGGGTCCTTTTGGATTATTATGGGCCAAAAAAATACTAGGAAAAAAACAGGACATGACCTCGGTGTCCTCAATTGTAGTTAACGTTGCGTGTGTATAGTGTATACCTGGCTGAGAGTGAGAGACAACACTGTAGATAGATAGATTAAAAACAACAGGAGGTGTATGGCCGGCCAGGGGCCCCGGGAGCACTTCTGTGGACCAGACGCGCAACAACCAAACAGTCGCTCGTTCGCTAAACAAAATCAATCGAGTTTACGAGCCGCGGCTGGCCACCGGTTTACCTTGTTGCCTTCCTGACGAAGTAGGAGTGCGCGAAGTCCAAGTGGTCGTCCAGCCACGCTTCCATCCTTTCGCTTTCGGGGTAATAATAACAGTCCTCCTCCATACTAGCGACGAGACTGTCCCCCCAATGTGTCAAGTGTGTTGACAGCTGCACTGGAATAAATAACAAGCGGTGGGTCGGGAGGGACAGAGACGAGCGGGCGCTTCCTACATGGTGAACATGTGTGGACTCAGACTAGACTTGTGCCGCCGGAGAGCGCAATTGTTTGTGAACGCAGCAACATCGCTCTCTCGCTCTCTCGCTCTCTCGCTCTCTCTCTCTCTCTCTCTCTCTCTCTCTCTCTCTCTCTCTCTCTCTCTCTCTCTCTCTCTCTCTCTCTCTCTCTCTCTCTCTCTCTCTCTCTCTCTCTCTCTCTCTCTCTCTCTCTCTCTCTTCCTCTGTGTGTGTGTGAGAGCGAGAGAGAATGTGATTTGTTTATTTCTTTCTCTCTCGCTCACTCACACACACACAGACACACACACACACACACACACAACCTACAGTACACATTTTGATTATAGCATTCATCTGTCTGTGTGTGTGTGTCTGTGTGTGTGTCTGTGTGTGTGTGTCTGTGTGTGTAGGGGGGTTATTCGAGGGTAATTCTCTATAAGTAAATGTCCCCCCATAATTGTCCATTTATTGCAGCACTGGCCCTGGGCTTTTTGTGGCCATACACATGGTTATGTTTGTGGCCCTCAAAACACTCAAACCACAGCATACAAATCTCATGATATAATATGATATGATATTTTCATTTATAATGCGCCTCCCAGCCAATTTTTACATTGGTCCAGGGCGCAGCCCAGGGGGAAAACTTATAAAAATTAGACAGGACAATGGAGACAGGGAAGTGATCCTCAATGTAGGCTGGAGCGAGACCGTTGAGGGCTTTGTAGATGAACATCAAGGAATTGAGTTTGATTCTCTTCCTCACTGGGAGCCAATGGAAAGAGACAAGGACCGGGGAGATGTGGTCCCTCATTCTGGTGCCTGAGACCAGCCTGGCAGCTCATCACTGCTCACTGTGTGTTTGGACACTGCACATAGCTGGCAGGTTAGGGGTTCGATTCCCATTGGGGCCACCAATACTGAAAAATGTAAAGTAGTACTATAGTTAGGGCTTGGTGATATGGTCAAAATATCATATCAATGTAATTTTTTGGTAGTTTTGACGGTATAACGGTATTTAATTGTATAGCATTCCAGTACAAATGACAAGGTGATATGACATGTTTTGTTATATCTTAAGTCTTTCACTTGTAATACAGTTGTCATTGGTCCTATTTCATTCATAATGGTCTATTTATTTTACTTTTTAATGCTGCTGCAATTTTTTTTATATTAACTTATACATATACAGTATGTAATGTATATATGTATATTTACAATATGTCTATCTATATCATGGATGGCGGTATAGTAAAATGCATACATGACAGTATACCTTCATTATTCAATATACCTCTCAGGTCTAGTACTAGTTCTAAGCTCCATAGACCTGTTCGCTGTTTACAAATATACCACGTTCGAGCCAATCAGCAATACCAACTGGGTCACGTGACTAAGTTGCCCCCTACCTGCGTGAGCTGCTGCGCTAAAAAAGTACGACGGCTCTCTGGAGAAACCATGACACTCCGCTGACTAAAAGTTGTTTCAAACAAAAACGGCTGAATGTCATTTTGCCAAATCAGCACGGCTGTGAGTGTGAGTCTTTCACCTTTTACATTTGGCATGGATTGATTGTTTAGATCGCTAGCATGGCTAACAAAAGCAAATATATATATAGTCTGCCCCTTTGTAGTCTGCCCCTACGTTCCTGTTGCCCCCTTGATGCGCACGCACATGAGGCTGACGTGACGTATACAGCCAACAGGTCTATATAGAAATGCAGTCATTCATTTATTTAATGAACACACGTACACAGAAACATAATAAACATCTTAAACTATTGTTGCAGTCTCAGTGGTGATTGATTCCCTAAATGACGGCGTAGTCTGTTGACGCCAGGGGCCGTCCCTGATTCATTCATCCATTTGTTTATTTGTCCGTTCGTTCATTTGTTCCTCCATCCTTCTGCTCTGTGTGGCTGCTGCCCCACGGCTCCTAAAGGGGTTAACTTAGGGTGGGTGACATGCAGAGGGTGCATCTCCCCAAGGGGATTAATAAAGGTACAAGTTAAGTTAAGTTAGGTTAAGTTAAGTTAAGTTAAATCTCCTGCTAATGCACTCGTAACCTACAGTATAGCAACACTGCACTTTTTCAATTCTACAGCGAAAAACAAGAGTTTGTTATTAATAAAAGTGTTGGTAAAACTTTGATATGATACTACACCCAAGGTCAGGCTATGCTGTGCCATGATATTGGCACTGCCTGGCCTTCAGCATCCTTCCCACGGTGCCCAAATCCCAGTGTATAGCACTCTCTCATGTATGATGCTTAATTGATTAATTCTAATGGCTCTCCCTCTACCTCAGAATCCTTATTAGCTCTGTGTTTGGCTGTGCTACTGCTATGGTCTCCAATCATGTCCACTCATCCCACTGCACTTAACCCTCATGGGTGGTGTTGTCTTACTGGCAGATGGTCCCTGGGACCCCCCCTGAGAGTCCAACACTGGCCCCCCCCCTTGGCATATGGATCCCCTATACTCCCACCGGCACCACCTCCACCCTCCCCCAGCCTGGACAAGCACTCAGAACCTCTAGACTGTGGCCTGACGGACACTT
>NC_140165.1:97690618-97713342 GCF_963971535.1 Notolepis coatsorum | reverse complement strand
CCTCCTCTCAGATTAAACAGTACAGGTTTATATTGTAAAGCCTCCTCTCAGATTAAACAGTACAGGTTTATATTGTAAAGCCTCCTCTCAGATTAAACAGTACAGGTTTATATTGTAAACCCTCCTCTCAGATTAAACAGTACAGGTTTATATTGTAAAGCCTCCTCCCAGATTAAACAGTACAGGTTTATATTGTAAACCCTCCTCTCAGATTAAACAGTACAGGTTTATATTATAAACCCTCCTCTCAGATTAAACAGTACAGGTTTATATTGTAAAGCCTCCTCTCAGATTAAACAATACAGGTTTATATTGTAAACCCTCCTCTCAGATTAAACAGTACAGGTTTATATTTTAAACCCTCCTCTCAGATTAAACAGTACAGGGTTATATTGTAAACCCTCCTCTCAGATTAAACAGTACAGGTTTATATTTTAAACCCTCCTCTCAGATTAAACAGTACAGGTTTATATTATAAACCCTCCTCTCAGATTAAACAGTACAGGTTTATATTGTAAACCCTCCTCTCAGATTAAACAGTACAGGTTTATATTTTAAACCCTCCTCTCAGATTAAACAGTACAGGTTTATATTATAAACCCTCCTCTCAGATTAAACAGTACAGGCCCTGGGCAGTAACATCTCATATAACCACATAAGGCTAAAACCTTCCATACACTCCTCCTCCTCCTTGCCGCGGGGGAACCGGAGACCGTACCACATACACTGCTGTCATGTCAGAACACGTCTACCACAGTGGCTAGTAGGACTTACACCTGTCACATATGGTACACACTAGGGCTGACCCCGATTAGTCGAATAGTCGACTAATCGATCAAAAGGGGCCGTAGTCGACTGCCAACCTCTTAGTCAAATGCAAAAAAAGATTATTAAAAGGAAATTATAATAATACATTTTTTGTTTGAATTTTTTATCATTCTTTCCAAAATAAAAGAGGCCTAGAAGCGTGGCTAACGCTAATGGCACGCATACCAGAGGCTAACTGCCTACGAAAACAGGCACAGAGGCACTGAAAGAGGATTTCACCCATCTAATGAACACACTAGACTAGACAAATATCAAGATGCTTTCGCCAGAGGACAAGGAGCCTTCCGTCGACTCCTTCAGACATTAAGCACCCCCACAGCCCAAATGGAATGATAAAAAAAAAATATATATATATATATATATTATAATAAAAAAATTCATATATATATAGATTTTTTTTTCATAGTCGACTAATAGTCGACTATCGGCAAATTTTGGTGACTACAAGTCGACTATACAAATCCTTAGTCGGGGACAGTACACACGCATGCACACACGCACACACACACAACACACACACACACACACACACACACACACACACACACACACACACACACACACACACACACACCCACACACACACACACACACACACACACACACAGTGAACCTTGTGGTCTCTCTCTGCATCACCTCTGCCTCTCTTCTCAGCTTCTTGTCAGTGGACTTTAGCCGCAGGGCTCCACTCTGTAAACAAGACTGAGTCTTCCTTGAGACGGAGACAGAGGAGGACGGGACGGGACGGGGGGGGGGGGGGGAGAGAGAGAGGAGTATAGATATAAGGGGAGAAAGAGAAGGGGGCAGAGAGAGAGGGGGGATAAGGGAGGGAGAGAGAGGGGGGAGTAGAGATATAAGGGGATAAAGAGAAGGGGGCAGAGAGAGAGGGGGGAGAAGGGAGGGAGAGAGAGAGGGGGGGAGTAGAGATATAAGGGGAGAAAGAGAAGGGGGCAGAGAGAGATGGGGGAGAAGGGAGGGAGAGAGAGGGGGGGAGTAGAGATATAAGGGGAGAAGGAGAAGGGGGCAGAGAGAGAGGGGGGAGAAGGGAGGGAGAGAGGGGGGGGGGAGTAGAGATATAAGGGGAGAAGGAGAAGGGGGCAGAGAGAGAGGGGGGAGAAGGGAGGGAGAGAGAGAGAGAGGAGTATAGATATAAGGGGAGAAAGAGAAGGGGCAGAGAGAGAGGGGGGAGAAGGGAGGGAGAGAGAGGGGGGGGGAGTAGAGATATAAGGGGAGAAGGAGAAGGGGGCAGAGAGAGAGGGGGAGAAGGGAGGGAGAGAGAGAGGGGGGGAGTAGAGATATAAGGGGAGAAGGAGAAGGGGGCAGAGAGAGAGGGGGGAGAAGGGAGGGAGAGAGAGAGAGAGAGGAGTATAGATATAAGGGGAGAAAGAGAAGGGGCAGAGAGAGAGGGGGGAGAAGGGAGGGAGATAGAGGGGGGGGGGAGTAGAGATATAAGGGGAGAAGGAGAAGGGGGCAGAGAGAGAGGGGGAGAAGGGAGGGAGAGAGAGAGGGGGGGAGTAGAGATATAAGGGGAGAAGGAGAAGGGGGCAGAGAGAGAGGGGGGAGAAGGGAGGGAGAGAGAGGGGGGGGAGTAGAGATATAAGGGGAGAAGGAGAAGGGGGCAGAGAGAGAGGGGGGAGAAGGGAGGGAGAGAGAGGGGGGGGGGTAGAGATATAAGGGGAGAAGGAGAAGGGGGCAGAGAGAGAGGGGGGAGAAGGGAGGGAGAGAGAGGGGGGGGGAGTAGAGATATAAGGGGAGAAGGAGAAGGGGGCAGAGAGAGAGGGGGGAGAAGGGAGGGAGAGAGGGGGGGGGAGTAGAGATATAAGGGGAGAAGGAGAAGGGGGCAGAGAGAGGGGGGAGAAGGGAGGGAGAGAGAGGGGGGGGGAGTAGAGATATAAGGGGAGAAGGAGAAGGGGGCAGAGAGAGAGGGGGGAGAAGGGAGGGAGAGAGAGAGGGGGGGGGAGTAGAGATATAAGGGGAGAAGGAGAAGGGGGCAGAGAGAGAGGGGGAGAAGGGAGGGAGAGAGAGGGGGGGAGTAGAGATATAAGGGGAGAAGGAGAAGGGGGCAGAGAGAGAGGGGGGAGAAGGGAGGGAGAGAGAGGGGGGGGGAGTAGAGATATAATAAGGGGAGAAGGAGAAGGGGGCAGAGAGAGAGGGGGGAGAAGGGAGGGAGAGAGAGGGGGGGGGTAGAGATATAAGGGGAGAAGGAGAAGGGGGCAGAGAGAGAGGGGGAGAAGGGAGGGAGAGAGGGGGGGGAGTAGAGATATAAGGGGAGAAGGAGAAGGGGGCAGAGAGAGAGGGGGGAGAAGGGAGGGAGAGAGAGGGGGGGGAGTAGAGATATAATAAGGGGAGAAGGAGAAGGGGGCAGAGAGAGAGGGGGGAGAAGGGAGGGAGAGAGAGAGAGGGGGGGGAGTAGACATATAATAAGGGGAGAAGGAGGAGAAGGCAGAGAGTGAGAGGTGGAAAGAAGGGGGAGACAAAGTGAAAAGGAGATATGGAGAGATGGAGTGAACAAGAGAAGAGGAGAGAGAGAGGGGAGAAAAGAGATACACGGAGGGAGAGACAGGGGGGAGGGGGGAAATGTGCAGTCCGAACCTACAGCTCATACATACATACTATATACAGGCTGTGTCAGTGTTTGAAATGTATTACACAATACGCATTCACAACTTCTGTAATGCGGTAGTGAAAGGGTTAATACTTTTTCGTGCGGCAGTGAAAGGGTTAACATTCTGTATTGTCGCAGTGAAAGGGTTAACCATTTGGTAGTGTGGCAGTGAAAGGGTTAATGCCTCAGCTATGATGAATACATGGACTGTATTTATACAGTATATCCAAAGCGCTTTACAACCTATGCCTCACATTCACTCACACATTCACACACAGACGATGGAGGCGACCATGCAAGGTGCCAACCTGCTCATTGGGAGCAGTAAGGGGTTAAGTGTCTTGCTCAAGGACACATCGACACGCTGCTTATGGGAGGAGCCGGAATAGAACCAGGAATCTTCTGATTACCAGACAACCGCTCTACCTCCTGAGCCACTGTCGCCTCCAATAAGTGAGAGTATGGATGAAATGGGTGCTACAGACCCTGGAGTTTAACCCTTTCACTAGCACACTACAGAAGGCTAACCCTAAGCGGCAGCTGTGATTGGAGGATCAAGAAAAGGGGCAGGGTTTGAGATAGGTCTATCTGTTTTTTTTTTTTTTTTTTTTATTTTTTTTATCTTTCTTCCCCTCCTTTTTCCCGATTTTTCTCCCATCCCACCCTTCCTGGTTGTTGCGTACTTTCCCCTACTGTTGGTCCGGGAGACCGGAGACTGTCACATGCTTTCCTCCGACGCATGTGCAGCCTGGGGCAGGCCAACCTGGTGTAGCGTGTGGGAGGCCACACTATCTCTCCTTAGTTCCAACCCTTGCTGAGCAGGCGCCCCGACCGAACTGTAGGGGTCGCTGTCCACAACGCCCAGGACCCACCCTTCAGCTTTCCCACCCCCTGATACAGCCAATTGTATCAGTGTGAGAGGCCAGCCAAGCTGATAGCAACGCCGGGAGCTGGATTCGAACAGGCGAATCCAGTGTCTCCCGGTGTTGGTGACGAACGTAGTCTCCGTGCGCCACCTGCGCCCCCCCCCATTCTGCAATCTGTTAATAAAGTTTTCAATCAATCAATCAATCAGTTGCCCCCCAATTCCCTGCTATATAAATAAACGTACCGTGCCTGCTTGTATTGAGCTGTACTGTATTGTACCCATTCTGCAATCTGTAGTGTGATAGTAAAGGGTTGACCTTCTGTAGTGTGGTAGTGAAAGGGTTAACCATTTGTCATGTGGCAGTGAAAGGGTTAACCTTCTGTTTTTTTTGCAGTGAAAAGGTTAACCATTTGGTAGTGTGGCAGTGAAAGGGTTAAGTGAGAGTATGGATGTAATGGGTGCTACAGACCCTGGAGTTTAAGTGAGTGATTTCTGACCACGTTCAGGTCATCTGTTCGGACGCAATGCAATCCACATATTTCGCTGGGTCGTTCCTTAAGGAAAACCACAGACTGTTTTGCAGTGGTGGAAGAAGTTCACAGTTCCTTATAAGTAGAAATACCCAGATAAATAAGTACTCTGGTAAAAGTCCTCCATTCAAATTCTACTTAAGTAAAAGTAGAGAAGTATTTCCAATTAATGTACTTGGGTATCTAAAGTAAAAGTATGCAATCTACAAAACGTTTGTGTATTCCAGTGCTTGGGAGCATTCAATCCTCGATTAATTTACCTCTAAAAGTAATGTTAAAGTGGTAGGTATGTGGTCCAGTTATGCTGCTCTGATTAAAAGTTATGGTAAAGTGGTATGTGGTCCAGTTATGCTGCTCTGATTAAGTATAGTTCTTGAGTAAAATAACTTAGTTACTTTCCACCACTGCTGTTTTGTAGTACATTTGCACCTGTTAGGAGGGAACAACCTACTGCACAGTCAGGTCCTAAAACTCATTTACACAGATAACTATGTCTTGGGATTAGTCGGGTAATCCATAGTGGAGATAACGGCAGCTCTGTTATTACCACACCTTCAAAAGGTGTCCTACTGTATGTTTACCATCTGTCATAAAAGGACACATTTGATTAAGCCTCAATAGTCTGCACAGGAAAGCCCACCTTTTTTAACCTTTAGAACAAGCTTTTAAAAAAACCTTTCAGTGAATACCCATTACCCTCTGAGCCCCCCAAAGTCTGTGGATTATCTTGAGTAACTGGGTCATGATTTCTAGAAATATTCTGTTTTGAACGCAACAAACAAAGTGCCATTCAGCTCTGTTGTATTGGAGACAACCTCTACACAACCTTTACTGTCTTTAACTGTGAATGTACACAACCTTTACTGTCTTTAACTGTGAATGTACACAACCTTTACTGTCTTTAACTGTGAATGTACACAACCTTTACTGTCTTTAACTGTGAATGTACACAACCTTTACTGTCTTTAACTGTGAATGTACACAACTTTTACTGTCTTTAACTGTGAATGTACACAACTTTTACTGTCTTTAACTGTGAATGTACACAACCTTTGCTGTCTTTAACTGTGAATGTACACAACTTTTACTGTCTTTAACTGTGAATGTACACACCTTTTACTATCTTTAACTGTGAATGTACACAACTTTTACTGTCTTTAACTGTGAATGTACACAACCTCTACTGTCTTTAACTGTGAATGTACACAACCTTTACTGTCTTTAACTGTGAATGTACACAACTTTTACTGTCTTTAACTGTGAATGTACACAACTTTTACTGTCTTTAACTGTGAATGTACACAACCTCTACTGTCTTTAACTGTGAATGTACACAACATCTACTGTCTTCAACTGTGAATGTACACAACCTCTGCTGTCTTTAACTGTGAATGTACACAACCTCTACTGTCTTTAACTGTGAATGTACACAACCTCTGCTGTCTTTAACTGTGAATGTACACAACCTCTACTGTCTTTAACTGTGAATGTACACAACCTCTACTGTCTTTAACTGTGAATGTACACAACCTTTACTGTCTTCAACTGTGAATGTACACAACCTCTGCTGTCTTTAACTGTGAATGTACACAACTTTTACTGTCTTTAACTGTGAATGTACACAACCTCTACTGTCTTTAACTGTGAATTTACACAACTTCTATTGTTGAATGTACACATACATTGCTGATTGATATACACTGCTCAAAAAAAATAAAGGGAACACTTAAACAACACATCCTAGATCTCGATGAATGAAATATTCCAGTTGAAAATCTTTATTCATTACATAGTGGAATGCGTTGAGAACAAAATAACATAAGAATTATCAATGGAAATCAAAATCATTAACCCATGGGTGTCTGGATTCAGAATCATACTCAAAATAAAAGTGGAAAATCAGATCACAGGCTGATCCAACTTCTGTGGGAATTCCTCAAGACAATTCAAAATGAGGCTCAGTGTGTGTGGCCTCCACGTGCCTGTATGCACTCCCTACAACGTCTGGGCATGCTCTTGATGAGGCTCCTGATGAGACGATGGATGTTCTCCTGAGGGATCTCCTCCCAGACCTGGATCAGGGCATCAGTCAACTCCTGGACAGTCTGTGGTGCGACGTGGCGTCGGTGGATGGAACGAGACATGATGTCCCAGAGGTGCTGGATTGGATTCAGGTCTGGGGAACGGGCAGGCCAGTCCATAGCATCAATGCCTTCGTCATGCAGGAACTGCTGATGCACTCCAGCCACATGAAGCTGAGCATCGTCATGCATGAGAAGGAACCCAGGGGCCACTGCACCAGCATTATGGTCTGACAATGGGTCTGAGGATCTCATCCCGGTACCTAATGGCAGTCATGGTAACTCTTGCTAGCTCATGGAGGTCTGTGCGGCCCTCCAAGGATATGCCTCCCCAGACCATCACTGACCCACCGGCCACCGCCAAACCGGTCATGCTGGAGGATGGTGCAGGCAGCAGAACGTTCTCCACAGTGATAGAATGGCCCTGTTTTCCAATGTGTATATAATGTAAATATCTGCAGATGACACCATCTACTCGTAGATCTCAGAGGAGGAGGACAACCCCCCCCCCCCCCCTCCTAGGCCTCGAGGAGGCTAGCTTTGGCTAACAGGGAAGGTTTTGGCTAACGACGAGGCCTCGACCACCATTGGACTAATAGCAGAAGAGACGGTAGAGATAATGAATTCGATATATTTTTCAAGGACCTTTCAGAACTGTTTTTCCATCTTGTGCAGGCTTTGTTTATGGAATAAACAATGTTTCCAAAGAAAGGTACCACGTTTTGCCAATGTCGAATTCTTTTTGAGACGAACGCATCCACGGGGTAGGATAGAGGGAATCAGTCAGTACGATAAGAAAGAGATAAACACTACGCGGACAATTTCACGGAAACCACGGGTGACGAGGTGATACTGGCTGATTACCGGAGAATCCGACAACAGCATCTCCAGAATCTGTCACGTCTGTCACATGTGCTCAGTGTGAACCTGCTCTCATCCGTGAAGATGGCGAATGGCGAATCTGCCAATCCTGGTGTTCTCTGGCAAATGCCAATCGGGCCGCTGGGAGACACAGTAAACCTTCTTGCCACAGCGCGCATTGATGTGCCATCCTGGATGAGCTGCACTACCTGAGCAACTTCTTTGGGTTGCAGACACCGCCTCATGCTACCTCTAGTGGTGAGGGCACTGGCAAAATGCAAAAGTAACCAAAAATCTGCCAGAAAGGATGAGGGCAGGGAGATGGTATGTGTCCACCACCTGCAGAACCATCCCTTTACAGGGGTTGTCTTGCAAATTGCCTCTAATTTCCACCTGTTATAGACTGGATCAAGTTTAATTAAATCTTTCAAAATCCAATTTTCAAAAGAGAAAATCAAAGAGACATGAAGAAAACCCACTTCCTGCAGTGAATGCACTGAAAAGCGAATTGAACTAACTTCCCAGATTCAACGCGGGCAGCAAGACCACAACGCAGCCCGCACCCACCCTGTAAAGGAGCGGCTCCCAACGTGGGGTCCGAGGACCTCCGGGGGTTCCTCGAAGGGGTTCCAGTGGGTGCCCAAGAAAACAGGGCATCGTTTCATTCCACAATTTCCTTCACTAGAAGTCGGCCCGATGACAGAACTAAGAGTGATTATCGTGTTTCACGTTCTCCACTGTTATCAGCTACAGTATAGATCATGTGTCAGTGGAATTGTGTTGCCAGGGGAACAGCTTGTGTTGCTAAGGGTCCAAGTTTATCTCCTGTCAGCTATTATATATTAGCAAACACTGAAAACAGGAAATACACTTTGTTTATGTTGTCAAGTTTGAAAAGGTTCTAGTTATGGACCAACATAAATCTTGCAAAATGGAGTTCCCTGAGACATAATGGGTCTCATTCCCGAATATTTTCCAAAGAGTTCTCTTGGAAGACTTATCTTGACTGAGACTGAGACAGAATCAATGACAAGTTCACTCTGAGTCCCCAATGTGCTGGGAATATGTCTTAAGTGGCTAAAACTATCTGAGCTGAGATCATGTGCGTTTGGGAATGGCACCAGTCTGAAAACATGAACGCGCGTTCCCGTCTAGGTCATTTGCATACTAAACAACGCCTCCAGAGCTCCTTATAAGGCAACTAATGATGCAGCCGTGTGAAAATGGACACGGAAGCGTTTTGTGACCCATCGAAATTAGATTAGATTAATTGTATTGTCATCATATATAGTACAGCTCGGGCACCTGCTGTAGCGCGCGCGCACACACACACACACACACACACACACACACACACACACACACACACACACACACACACACACACACACACACACACACGCACACACACACACACACACACACACACACGTGCGCGCGCAGTACTGTATAGCATACACGCGTAATGAATAATCGCAGTATAGGCTTATTATTCCATTAATGACTTGTTTCATTAGGAGAGCAGCAAAGACACACTGCGCTGCCCGCCCGGTAGACCGTATACAGTCAACCATGCAGTCAACCATGCAGTCCGTTCATGGTACGCCCGACTCGGCCTTAATATGTGTACAGTACTATACAGTACAGTATACACATATTAAGGCCGCTAGAGTCTTGTGTGCGCCAGTATGGCCTACGTGTCTAACGAATGAACAGTAGGCTTATATTATTCTAGTTACTTGTTTCATTAGGATTTAGTAGATACTATATATATGCTCTGCCCTACGTACAGTATAAGTACAATCTACTAAATCCTAATGAAACAAGTAACTAGAATAATATAAGCCTATATACTGTTCATTCATTAGACACGTAGGCTATACTGGCACACACAAGACTTATGGAATATTAATGCAGTCTATTTCCACGCGATTAGCTTTAGTTCTTATTTATCCACTGTCATTTCAGTGTTGGTGTATAGGCTATATAGTGTATTTCAATATCAGTTTAATTGATTAATGATATATTCGAAGGAATGCAGGTTTATAGCTATATCAAACAATGGTCTGTCCCATTGTATACCAATCAATGGGATATATTGCATGTTGATCTGCATTCTTTCAAATGTATAATTTTCTTTTTTTTTTTTTTTTTTGTATCCACTTTTTCTCCCATTTTCTATATTTTCTCCCATCCCAATTTCGTATCATCCAATTCAACCCTCCCCTGTCACGAACGCTGTTTCTTGCCTCCCACAAGCCGGCTGCAATGTGGACTAAGTCATACATAGCACAAGTCCCCTCCGGTACTTGAGGTAACAGCAGTCGCATCTTTTCACCTGCGCAGCTCGATCTCTCAGTGTCGAGGAGTAACGCGTGGGAGGCTCACGCTGCCCCCGACACTTCCTGATTCTACTGCGCAGGCGCACCAACCGACTTGTAGGAGTCGCTTGTTCACAACGTTCGATCCCCACCCTTCAGTTTTCCCTCCCCGTAATACGGCCAATGTGTATTACTGCGGACGACCAGCTAAACTGAAAACAATGTGGAGAGCTGGATTCGAACACGCGAATCCTAGCGTCTCCACACTGGTGGCGAGTGCCTTGTCCACTACACCACCTAGCCGCCCTTCTTTCAAATGTATAATTAATCAATAAAACAGATGTGTAACAAATAAGAAATACAAATTCCACAGAAGGCATTAAATAATTATTATTTTCAATCATTTCACAATAATTGCATAATTGTGTTTGAATATCTGAGTAATTAAAGTAATTATACATTTGTCCAAAATAGCTGGTTCAGATATGGTTAATCCAGCTGCCCTATGATCAGATGAATTATTTATTTTTCCGACACCAAATGCGTAATTTCTTATTGTAGAAATATTGTCATATTTATTTTAATTATGATTAAGTAATTAATTCCAAGGAGGCCTGTAGCGTTGACATGAAGGAATCACTATGAGAACACAGTCTGTCAAGTTAATAAAATTTTCAATTAGTCAATCAATCATAAGTGTGCTCCTCAGCACTCTTAAATCTGCTCTCAGCCACGGCCAAATCCGATCTCAGGAAAATGTGGGGAATCGCGCTACTAGCGCTAATATGTCTTAAATGGGCAGAAATCTGCCTAAGAGGAAATTTTTTGTCGTAAATCCGTTCGGGAATGAGACCCAATGTTATCAAATGGAGTTCCCTGAGACCAAATGTTGTCAAATGGAGTTCCCTAAGACAAAATGTTATCAAATGGAGTTCCCTGAGACAAAATGTTGTCAAATGGAGTTCCCTGAGACCAAATGTGATCAAATTGAGTTCCATGAGACAAAATGTTATCAAATGGAGTTCCCTGAGACAAAATGTTATCAAATTGAGTTCCCCGAGACCAAATGTTGTCAAATGGAGTTCCCTGAGACCAGATGTTGTCAAATTGAGTTCCCTGGGACAAAATGTTATCAAATGGAGTTCCCTGAGACCCAAATGTTATTTAAATTTGGCTTAATGTGTATAAACCTGGGGGTCCTTGACACAAACAAGGCTAAGAAGCGGTGGAGTGAGGAGTATGCACTTGGATGTAATTCTTGGATGTAAAACTATTCTCTTCAGTAGGCCTACAGCCTGGGAGACGGAGAGCGTGTCTGTTAGTGAGCAGAGCCGTGTTTAATGGCTTCCCTCCATCCAGCACATGTTTGAGAAAACACAGACGTGCCTCTGCACTGCGTCAGGATGGAGCGCAGGGTCACAAGGAATAAATCTAACCATGAGAGAGAGAGAGAGAGAGAGAGAGAGAGAGAGAGAGATAGAGAGAGAGAGAGAGAGAGAGAGAGAGAGAGAGAGAGAGAGAGAGAGAGATAGAGAGAGAGAGAGGGTGATGGGGGACATAGAGAGACTATACGAGAGGGGGAATAAGTAGGAGAGAGACAAAGAGAGAGAGAAGTTTAAAGAGAGAGACAGTGTGAGACGGACAGAGAAAGAGATGGGGACATCGAGAGAAAGAGGGGAGTAAAAAGGAGAGAGACAAAGAGAGAGAGAGGTGAAGAGAGAGAGAGAGGGACACAGAGAGAAAGAGATAAGAGGGTAGAGAGACAGTAAGAGAGAGAGAGAATGAGGTTTTGTTGCTGAGAAATGTTAAAAACTGTCCTTGTGTCAAACCGACAAACAAACTCCTCGAGGCTTTTCTGCGGCGAGACCGCCATCTTGTTATTTACCCAGTTAAGACCGCCATCTTGTTATTTACCCAGTTAAGACCGCCATCTTGTTATTTACCCAGTTAAGACCGCCATCTTGTTATTTACCCAGTTAAGACCGCCATCTTGTTATTTACCCAGTTAAGACCGCCATCTTGTTATTTACCCAGTTAAACACGTGGACGGTTTCAACTGACGTGACTCAGCAGCTATATCTGTTTGTGAAAACAACGGTCCCTGGTTTGTTTTAAAGTGACTGTGGAGGCCTCGCCTGCATTACACGGGAGAATTATGTTTACAGAAGGGCTTGGGGGTCAGAGGTTATATTCCAAATACTGACACACACTCACACAGGCACACAGGCACACAGGCACACACACACACACACACACACACACACACACACACACACACACACACACACACACACACACACACACACACACACACACACACACACACACACACACACACACACACACACACACACACACACACACAAAAAGCAATTTCCTGGGCATCTGAACAAAAAAATAAAGCTAGACATTTTCCATTTACAGTCAGAGAAAACAATCAATCATTCTGTTTTCCCTTTTCCAGTGAGCTTTACAGCTTTTGACCTGGCAGCGCCAGCATGTATCTACCATTGCATGTGACAGAGAGAGATGTAGAGGGAGAATGACGTGAAGCTAATTTCCAAAGGGCTTTTCATTTGGTACATTGTCCTGGCTGACCTGTTCCAGCTGCCTTTTCTAAGCAATGAATACGCCACAATAAACTTCATAGATAAGTGCATTTGTGCGAGTGTGCGCGCGCGTGTGTGTGACAGTGTTGTAGTACTCGAGTCCAGGACTCGTGACTTGAGCACTGATGACTCTGACTTGGACTTGGACTATTAGAGCATGGACTGCATTTGGACTCGGAAGGTGCAGACGAGGACTCAGACTTGTTAATTGATAAATACATTTTAGTTTTTTAGTTTCTTTTGTAATAGGTCCTAAGCATTTGGCATAGGATATGGATGGCTAGTGCATTTGTTTGGCTATTGTGTCACAAAGTAAATAAACTCCCTTTGAAACGGCGACCGCTGTGTCATTTATGTTTAATGTAGACCTGTTTTTATTTGTATGTCAGCTGGACTCAACCTTGATGACTCGGACTCGGACTCGGCTCTTCTTTGGTGACACGGATTTGGACATGGACTCAAACACTGGGTACTTCGAGATTTAGTGAACCCTTTCGCTACCACACTATAGACGGTTTAACCCTTTCACTGCCACGGTTAACCGTCTGTAGTGTGGTTGGCGAAAGGGTTAACCTTCTGTAGGGTGGTAGTGAAAGGGTTAAACACACAGGCAAGTTAATCTAGGTCAGTCTTAGAGATACTGGCAGCCTCTTTGCCCCCTCTGTGTCAGTCCTGTTCTCATTCTAGCAGCCTCTATACCCCCCTCTGTGTCAGTCCTGTTCTCATTCTAGCAGCCTCTATACCCCCCTCTGTGTCAGTCCTGTTCTCATTCTAGCAGCCTCTATACCCCCCTCTGTGTCAGTCCTGTTCTCATTCTAGCAGCCTCTATACCCCCCTCTCAGTCCTGTTCTCATTCTAGCAGCCTCTATACCCCCCTCTGTGTCAGTCCTGTTCTCATTCTAGCAGCCTCTATACCCCCCTCTGTGTCAGTCCTGTTCTCATTCTAGCAGCCTCTATACCCCCCTCTGTGTCAGTCCTGTTCTCATTCTAGCAGCCTCTATACCCCCCTCTGTGTCAGTCCTGTTCTCATTCTAGCAGCCTCTATACCCCCCTCTGTGTCAGTCCTGTTCTCATTCTAGCAGCCTCTATACCCCCCTCTGTGTCAGTCCTGTTCTCATTCTAGCAGCCTCTATACCCCCCTCTGTGTCAGTCCTGTTCTCGAGGCTGTTTCTGTGTCTGTGTCTTTAAATGCAAATGAGCCGCTAGGTGGTGAGAGCAGGCAACTGCACCTCCTCATCCATCACTCTCAACATAGGGGCCCCCCAGGGCTGTGTTCTGAGCCCCCGCCTCTACTCCCTGTACACACACGACTGTGTGGCACAGCGGAACAACAACACAATCATCAAATTAGCTGATGACACAGTAGTGGTGGGCCTGATCTCTGCAAACGATGAGAGTACCTACCTGGAAGAGGTAAAGGTTCTGGCGGGATGGTGTCAGGAGAACAGCCTCTCCCTGAACGTCAGCAAAACAAAAGAGATGATTGTGGACTTTAGGAGGTCGGGGGTCAGGGACTACAGCCCTAGACGGGGCACCAGTCGAGAGAGTGAACAGTTTTAAGTACCTTGGAGTCCACATATCCGAGGACTTGACATGGACCACACACATTGACAGTGTAGTCAAGAACGCACGACAACGCCTCTACTTCCTTAGGCGACTAATGAAGTTCAACGTGAGTTAGAAGATCCTTTTTTTTTTTTGATCCACTTTTTCTCCCATTTTTCTATTTTTTCTCCCATCCCAATTTCGTATCATCCAATTCATCCCTCCCCTGTCACGAACGCTGTTTCTTGCCTCCCACAAGCCGGCTGCAATGTGGACTAAGTCATACATAGCACAAGTCCCCTCCGGTACTTGAGGTAACAGCAGTCGCATCTTTTCACCTGCGCAGCTCGATCTCTCAGTGTCGAGGAGTAACGCGTGGGAGGCTCACGCTGCCCCCGACACTTCCTGATTCTACTGCGCAGGCGCACCAACCGACTTGTAGGAGTCGCTTGTTCACAACGTTCGATCCCCACCCTTCAGTTTTCCCTCCCCGTAATACGGCCAATGTGTATTACTGCGGACGACCAGCTAAACTGAAAACAATGTGGAGAGCTGGATTCGAACACGCGAATCCTAGCGTCTCCACACTGGTGGCGAGTACCTTGCCCACTACACCACCTAGCCGCCGTGAGTTAGAAGATCCTTAAGAACTTCTACTCATGCAAAATAGAGAGCATCCTGACTGGCAATATCACCTCCTGGTTTGGGAATAGCACCGCACAAGTCCGTAGCAGACTGCAAAGAGTGGCCCGTTCAGCCGAATGCACAATTGGAGGTGGGCTTCCCACTCTCCAGAACATTTACAACAAGCGTTGTAAGAATAAGGCCAAGAGAATAATAAAAGACTCTAGCCACCCAAACAACTGCCTCTTTGAACTGCTGCGGTCAGGCAAGCGATACCGGAGTCTCATGGCAAGCACAGAGAGACTCAGAAAGAGCTTCTATCCCCAGGCCATCAGGATGCTCAATGACAATTAACACTATGTAACAAACCATCAAACACACTCACAGCACACACACCCACATGTACACACCCACTTTAAATGGACAACTCACTATAGCACCCACTTTACACACTTTAGACACTAACACACTTTATATTTATATATTATATTATTGGCAACTCATTGCACAAGCCTTGCACCTTACCCTACCACCACAAGGTGGCCCCACAAGCTACCTCATCCCATTTACCCCATCCCATTTATATTGTATTGCAAACACTCTGCATTGTATATTGCACCACAAGCTACCTCATCCCATTTACCCCATCCCATTTATATTGTATTGCAAACACTCTGCATTGTATATTGCACCACAAGCTACCTCATCCCATTTATATTGTATTGCAACTACTCTGCATTGTATATTGTACATATGTATATTGAACATTTCTGTCTTGTTTACACTTGTTTAAGTACTTGACTTTCTATTTGATACTTATTATACTTTTTATAATTATCTATTTTTACCTAGCACACTCTCAGAAGCAAAACAGAAAGAAGCATTTCATAAAAAGTGTTGACAGAGTCAGCTGTGGAGCGACAATAATATGTTCATGACGACAATGTTTCTCTCTTTAGCCTTTGCGTGGTTTATTATTCACATTGCACCCAACAGTACATGAGACCTTCTCCTTATGAGAGGCGACGGAGGAAGAGACAGAGGGGGAGGTAACATCTCCTTTTATACCTCTTACCTGGCGTCAGCTTCAATAGCTACGCCTATAGCGCCCTCTTGTGGAAACAGTTAAGCAGTTACATGCAATCATACATAACACATAACTTCAACACTCCCACTTATGGTTGTCTTGTATACTGTACAACTTTTTCAAAAACAATTTTCAAAGAAAATAATATAGTTCAGAACATCAAAAAGGATATGGCAGTCAATATTACATAACAGGCAATATTTACACACCAAACATGACCTCTGCAAATCTTCTCAATTTCAGTTTGGAGACAGGCTTTGTCATAGCGTCTGCTACCATGTTGTCTGTAGGACAATAAACAAGTGTCATCCTTTCTTCCCTGATGACAGATCTGATGAAGTGATATTTTATATCCACATGTTTACACCTCTGTCGGCACACAGGGTTTCTAGCAATTGCAATGGTTCCCTGGTTGTCTTCATAAACAACAGTTTTCTTATATACATAGGTATCCATTCCTTCGAGCAGTTGTTAAATACATTCCTGTATTGTCATAGCTAGAGCCATGTATTCGGCTTCACAAGTTGACAGTGCCTCTGTTTCTTTGTTTTCCACGAAACCAGTGAGCTGTTTGTGTTCAAACTCACACAATACCCTGTGGTACTTCTTCTGTCTGTGGCGTCTGCCGCCCAATCTGCATCACTGTAGGCTTTAAGCCTCGCTGCTCTTTCTGAAACAAAGCCGTTTATCTGCTGTACCTTTGAGATAGCGAAAAACATGTTTTGCTGTAATCCAGTGCTCCTCTGTGGGATCAGCAAAATGCTGTGACAATTTACTCACTACAAAACATAGGTCAGGGCGAGTACATGTTGTCAAATAAATGAGGCTACCTACAGCATCTGTCAGTTTCTGAGCATCCTCTTGGTAGTCTAGTTTTTGATCACATGGTGTTTCCCTTGTCCTACATTCTTGCATGTCAAAACATTTCAGGATCTTTTCCACATATCTCTTCTGGGATATTTTTACACAACTGGCAGACTGTTCGAAGTCCATGCCTAGAAAATGCTTTAACCTGCCTAGGTCTTTCATTTTGAATCTGGTGGAGAGCATACTTTTCACCTGCTCTAGGTTTCTAGTGTTGTCTGCTGCGATGATCAAATCATCCACCCAAATCACAATTATCACTTTTCCTGACTCCTTTGACTCCCTTGAGTAAACACAGGGGTCTACTGGGTTCTGTAGGAAGTGATCTTCAATGAGACATGTATGAAGCATCTCGTTCCAATTTCGCCCAGACTGTTTCAGACCGTAAATGGATTTTTCTAGCTTACACACTAGCTTCTCTCCTTTCTTATCGTAACCTTCAGGTTGTTCCATATATATCTCCCTATCTATGGGTGTGTGCAGGTAGGCTGTCTTCACATCCATCTGGTGTAAAATCAAACTGTCCTCAGCTGCTTTCTGCATCACTACCCTTAAACTGGTCAGATTGCCTGTTGGGGAGAATGTTTCACCGTAGTCTATCCCCTCCCACTGACTGTAACCTTTAGCTACAAACCTGGCTTTGTACTTGTCGTGGCCCTCAATACCCTCCTTGATTGAGTACAGCCATTTTCCTCCCACGGTCTGTCTGCCCTCTGGTAACTTAATTAGAGTAAAGGTGTGGTTGTCCTCTAGGGACCTCATCTCCTCATCCATTGCTCTCTCCCATTTTCTTGATTCAGGGGACACCATTGCCTCTTTAAAGGTCTGAGGTACTCCACTCACTACTCTGTAGCAGTAATCAATGCTGGTAAGTGTACTGTCATCCTCGTCACTTTCTCTCTGGGCATAGTCTTTCAGATACTTTGGGGGTTTGTGTTCCTGTGAGGGATACCTCCCACTGCATGAGGCACGTGACGTCACCCTCGGGTGCTCCTCGTCATCATCCTCTGGGGGTTGCTGACTGTCTGTCTGCACGACTGTGCTAAGTACACTAGGCTGAGGTGTCTCTGTTTCTTCACACCTTACTCTGGAGTCCAGCTCTGGCTCCTCTGTCTGTGTCTCATTCTCACATGTTGTCTTTGTGACAAATTTGACTAGCCTGTGTTTCTGCACTCTCCCTTTACCGGGATAGTATACTAGGAAAGCGGGGCTTCCTTTGTCGTGCCCTACAAAGAGTCCTTTTTCACATCTGGACTCGAGCTTTCCTCTGTCCTGCTGGTAAGCATAACACACTGATCCAAATTTGTGCATTCTAGCTAGATTACACTTTTTATCTGTAAGTGCTGTATACGGGGTGGTGCCCGTGTGCTTATTAAAACACCTGTTTCTGGTGTAAGCGGCTTCTTGTACCGCATAATGCCATAGACTCTTAGGTAAGTTACCATCTATTAGCTTACACCTAGCCATTTCGAAAAGAGTACGTCCTTCCCTCTCTGCCACCCCGTTTTGGTGCGGGGAGTAAGGGCATGATGTCTCGTGCCTTATCTTGTTCCTTCTCAACAGTGATTGCAACTCTCTATTTGTGACCTCGGTTCCGTTGTTGGACCTCAAGCATCTTATGTTGCCATAAGGGGCTACATCTGCAAGGAATTTCTCCGTGGCCTAGAGTGTGTCACTCTTTGCTTTGAGAAAGTAAACAAACACTGCCCCTGTACACACATCTGTAAAATACTGTACATATTTAAAGCCACCTTGCTTACTGGACCGGCTAGATCTGTGTTAACTAGCGTGGTACCTTTACTTTTTCTGTGGGACCTCTGTTTCTCGATTGAGTGAACTTCCCCTTTATACACACTTCAAATTCTTTGTTCGGTCTATGCTTTTCACCATTAATGTGCATGCCTTCTGTTACTGCTTGCAGTTTCAGTAAATCCTCATAATTACAATGACCCATGATCTCATGCCATGTCTGAATATCGTGACTGACAGTCACATTACACATATCATTATTATTACACTTATCGTTATCATTACACTCTGTTTGTAGATAATACATTCACTTGTACACCTCTATGTTAAATCGCGTACCGTCAGGCTCTACAAGAACATCTTTACCTTCATTGAAAACACTTCGGCACCGTTCGCAGTAGCAGATTTTACAGAGAATAGTTCTTGTGGGAACGAGGGTATGTAGAGAGCGTTCTTTAACGTCACTGTACACCGGCGCCCCTCACTGTCTATGAGGCATACCTGTGCGTCTCCTCTCCCTTGCGCCAAACCGAATGTGCGCTTCCCGTCTGCCAGCGCCATGCTGTGTCTCTCCGGCTCGAAGGTGTTGTCAAAGTTCTTGAATCGATTCCTGTCATTGATGATGTGGGACGACGCACCTGTGTCCACGATCAGTCTTTTCCTTTGGACCTGCTGCTGCTGCGTTGACTGGGTGACGTACATTGTCTGCGCCCCGAAGATGAAGTCCTCTCGTCCCGCTGTTCTCTGGGTGTCGTCTCGACTCGTCTCATGTCCACCGTTGTCGCCATCTTGTCCACAGCCGCCATCTTGTCCATGCGCGTACCTAGCGCTCTGGTCGCGTTTCTTTCTACACACTTTGTCTGTGTGCCCCGTGCTCTTACAGAAGCTACACCAAACAGTCTTTGTGCAGTTATCTTTCCGGTGCCCCTTTTCTCTGCATCGCCAACACGCCAGCTCCGTCGGGGGTCTGGTCTTCTCTCTCGGTGCCGCCCGGGCCTTCAGCACCCTCTCTCCCGCCTCCGCGGCGACTGGGTGTGTGTCTACTGAGGCCTCAAAGTTTCACAACTTGGCCTTGAATTACCCCAGCGACATGTCCGCTGAACCGTGTGTCACCAGTAGTGTGAACGGTTTGTACAGCTCCGGTAGTCCTCTCATAACCATCACCATCATTAGTCCGTCGCTTGGTGCTTCTCCTGAACTCTTAAGCGCCGTAATGATCTGCTCAGCCCTGATGACGTATTCGGTCACAGTCTCGGTGTGCGCTTTCTTCAGCGCGGTCAGTGTTATGTAGAGGGATACGATTCGGGGTCTTCCCCTTCCGATATAGTGTTCTCTCAACACTTTCAGGCTCTCTCGGCCTTTGTCCTTAGTGTCGTGGAATATCAGCCCCAAGCTTGTGTCGTCTAGCAGTGGTGCTAACTCGCAGTATGCGTCTGCATCTTGCTTGGTGTCTAGGGCTTGTGCGGCCGCCGTTACTTCTCCCGTGGGGGCCGTCAAGATCGTTGTCTTCAGCCCCACTCCGTGCATACAGCACAACATTCGCTCTTCCCAGAGCTCATAGTCCTCTGCCCTTCCGTTGAACGAGGGCCATTTGCTTTTTCCTTTGGTCGCCATCCTCTTTTGATGGTAGGCGTAGCTTTAGCTCCCGTTAGCCTAGCCTTAGCCACGCGGTGATCCCGGTGCTAAACTGGCCTATACTTCAGCTAAACTTGCTACCCTTATTATTTCGCTCCCGCGTGATCTGGGCCCATAACCTGTTGGCAGAGTCAGCTGTGGAGCGACAATAATATGTTCATGATGACAAGGTTTCTCTCTTTAGCCTTTGGCGTGGTTTATTATTCATGGAGTACCTTTCGCTTCATTTATATATATCTGTGATCGTATAGTCTTTTACCCTTCTCTTCTGCATTGTTTTGTATTTTCAGGTGTTCGGTTCTATTAAGGAAAACGCAGACGAGGTGGTCTGAAATCAAACAAATGGGGTGTTTATTTCCATTGTTAATAAAACACAGCTATGCGTCAAACAAGTACAGGATCTTCATTTCATCTAATCGTCTCTTTGATGTGGCAGTTTTGTCCATTATCTGATCAGCTGCGGCCGATCAACGCTTTCTCCGGTGATGGTGTTCTGTCTCGGGTTGTCCAGGACAACATGCGGCTTCTCTTTGTGGTTGGTAGTCGCCAAGGCAACCTTGGGTCTCCGTGAGTCTCAGCGCTCAAGCAGGGAGCGCTTGATTTCGTCTCTCTCCGTGGCAGGATCTCCTGCTGCGAGGCGATCGTCTATCATCGTCTGGGTCCATAGCTCTGTGCGTCTCCGGCTCGGCTCTCGAGTCTCTGGTTTCTTTGTCTACCTCCAGCGCTCTCCTCCTCTCCAGGTCTGTCTCGCTCCAGGTCTTTTCTGTCAGCCGGTGTGTGTCTCGCTTCTGGTCTGTGTCTCGGTGCTGTTCCTTTAACTTCTAAACCACACCTCCCAGCGCATCGTCAGATGACGCTGCCCTAGGAGGCGTCAGCCTATCAAATCAATTTGAAACCAGCTGGTCTTTTCTGAGGTCAAGAAAGGCTTGCCCCCTTTGTATTTCTTTAAGAGAACTAAGTTTATACAATTTAGCCTATTGGATTCATTATTTTACATTTAGAATTAGCAAATCAAATCATAATATTTGAACCCAAACACATGGACACTTTTCTTGACAATGCTAATGGTCTTCTTGGCTGAAAACAGTTTTAGTCATTTCACCACATGTAATTTGATTTTCACAGTGTAGGACGATTTTCTAGTCGCTTTGAAACACCACATTTGCAAATGGTCTAACCCTTAACCTCTGATATTTACTAATTAAATGCATTCTTATTGTTTTACTTTTATCCTTGGTCGTTTTGAACCAGTTTTTAATATCCAGTTACTCAAATTATTAAACAGAACACAGATTTCACAGTTCTGAGTTAGTTTGGTGCTAATCTCAGCTTGTTGTTTCACTTAATTTAATTCCTTCTCTGCCCCTGCTAGGCAGGGCTTAATTTCTAAATCTTGATGCACTGAACACCTGGTCCCACTTGGGTGCAAACTGAGTCATCTATCTTCAGGCTGGAGGGCTCTGTTTACAGTCCGTTTACTCTGTTTCCTGACCAGCTGCCTTGTCGTAACCTGAAATTGCTTAGCTAGTGTCAATAAGACCTTTTGACCTCAACTGTATTTTCAGTTGGTTTCCTGTTTCTTCAAAGATATTATCTCTTACCAAATAGGTTCGCCCGGTGGGGGAAATGGGTCCTTTTAAGTAAGCTTTTGTTCCTCTTTAGCAAAAGTAAATACCACTCCTTCCTGCCCTATCTCAATATAGTCTTGAGGGGTCAGTTTATGACCTTAATGGTCTGGCCTCCTGGTCGGGGGAGTCACTGTGTCTCAACCTCTTTTAAGCCTGGGGCCACAGAGTACACCAACATGGGGTTTCCTGTGGCCCTCTGTCAAATCAGCATTTTCGTCTGATATTATTTTGTACAGTTCCGTTGATATTTTCATGTTTCATTTTGATAAATTCACGACATTCACATTGCACCCAACAGTACATGAGACCTTCTCCTTATGAGACGGAGGAAGAGACAGAGGGGGAGGTAACATCTCCTTTTATACCTCTTACCTGGCGTCAGCTTCAATAGCTACGCCTATAGCGCCCTCTTGTGGAAACAGTTAAGCAGTTACATACAATCATACATAACACATAACTTCCTGTATTTCTGTATGACAACTAATAAAGAAACTTGAAACTTGAAAGTATGGAAGGCGTCCTAACTATTCCCAAGCAAGGTTTACCAGGTTTTTTCATTGCCTTACATGTAGTGACGCCAGGCCTCACAGCGTCAGCAGCGGATGGTTGTCAAGCCCTGGCTGACCGTGGAGCTAACGGTGGCGTTGTTGCCCCTGGTAGCCAGTGTTGTGGTCCAGTCACTAAATCTCGAGTCCAAGTCGAGTCTCAAGTCCGAGTTGAGTCTTGAGTCCAAGTCGAGTCTCGAGTCTCCAGTGTTCGAGTCCAAGTCAGAGTCACCAAAGAAGAGCCCGAGGTGAGTCCAAGTTGAGTCCCCATTACCTGAGTCTGAGTCCAAGTCCTAACGTAAATCTCTTGACAAAAATCACTGCCATTTTTGTCAAAATGTGGT
>NC_140165.1:97628118-97685618 GCF_963971535.1 Notolepis coatsorum | reverse complement strand
CCCATCCAAGACACCCCCCCTGATAAAGCACGTCATGACCGCAGGAAAACACAAACAGCAACGTTCCCAGCCCTTCCCAGAGACAGTCGCATTTCTCTCCTCTCCACAGGCTCCTCAAGGCCGTTCCTACCACCGCCTCTACTGCTCCATGGAGCCCGACGCTGCTACTGTATGCTCTGCTTCGTGCCGGTTGCCGGACTATACTCAAATCAACTCTAAATGGATCTAATCAGTGGATTGCATATTTTCTTCAATAAGCAGAATAAGGCTAACCCTATTGGGACATCATAATCGGGCTACCAACTTGAAGACGTGGTCATTTTTGGATTATTGAAGCTTTTGGACTGCAATAAGAAGATTTTGGATCTGTTTACCGCGCACAGGACCTACCAAAATGAACTGATTAAGACACTTGGACACTTGGACTAATAATGCATTCAGTCATTTGGACGGAGTTGTTAAAACTCACTCCACTCAAATCAATAGAGTTATATTTCACTCTATTCAAATCTAATTTAAAGTGACGTGGCTGGGATAAATGTGCCAGTCAGTCAGCCAAAACAAATTCCTGGACCAAGGTCGAACCAGGGAGCTGCTGGAGTCGAAGGCCCTCTGGGAGATAAGAGTGGCAAGCGGCTTCCCCCACCCCCAATCCCTACCCAATCCCCCCTCCTGCGTGTACGCCCGGCGCCACTCGCACGTGATGGTGACGGCAGCCGACTAGAGGGGGGAGCCTAAGACTGTCTCATCACCAAAGTCCTATCCCCCAGCTGACGGCATTGTAGTTAGTGTCATAAATCCCCGCCCCTCCCGTTGCTGCAACTGTGGTTTCTGGACAATCTCTCCTCCCTCCCTTCCGCCTGGCGCAACGACACCCCGGTGTTGCTGCAGCCGACTATCGCATATGGTGTCTCAGGCATTCTGTAGTCAACATGTGTCAACAAATGTACATGCCTGTTTGAATTTATGTTGTGCCGTTGTTACTGTAAAAACGTAATGATTGTGATATGATGTTGTTAATGAGACGATGAGCTGTATGTGTGTGTCACTGGAATTTCCCCGTGAGGGATTAATAAAAGATTAATAAAAGATATCCTTATCCTTATCCTTACACTTAGACCGCTGATCTCTTCTACTACTAAGTGAGATATCTCTTTAAATCAGGAACATGGGAGGGTCGTGGGAAGAAGTGGCCTAAAGCCACAGCGAGGTACTGTTGAGAAAAAATCATTTTCAAGGACAGACGTTCTGTATATAACTTAGAGAAGTGAGAGGGCTTTTTGGAAGTTCAAATCAAAACAAAGAATTCCATCCAAACCTTGTAATGAACTAAACAACATAGCAGACATCTCTCGCGGAGAATCACGCTAAAGGCTGGAGGCCAAAAAAGAGATCTGATATATTGTGAGAAACGTCTCTTAGACAGTGGTGGAAGAAGTACACAGTTCCTTTACTTAAGTAAAAGTAGAAATACTCAGATAAATGAGTACTCTGGTAAAAGTAAAAGTCCTCAGTATTCAAATTCGACTTTAAAAAAAAGTAGAGAAGTATTTGCTATTGGCAAATGGATGCTTTTTTATATAGCGCTTTGTGGTATGTGGTCCAGTTATGCTGCTCTGATTAAAGGTTATGTTAAAGTGGTATGTGGTCCAGTCATGCTGCCCTGATTACATCCTCTTGAAGTTGACAAGCTTCAAATGTGAAAGTATATACTCTTCATACGTTTTTTTTTTACTTTGTTTATATTGTGTTTTCTATGCAAAATCCTTTTCTTCAAAGTAACTAGTAACTGATGGGTTCAGATAAATGTAGTGGAGTAAAAAAAAGTACAATATTTCCCTTGAAATGTAATGGAGTATAAGTAAGTACTTTTGTAGTAATGCAGTTAAGTACAGTACTTGAGCAAAAATACTGTGCCGAGCAACAGTCTCCTCCCTGGAGGGAAAGAGCTCCTCTCTCGTCTGGAATTTTTTTTTCGGCTGCTTTGTTCATCCATCTCACATGAAAGATGCTCGTCCTCCGGATCCCAATTACCGTCTAGATTTATGGGCAGTTTCCATAGTTATAAAAGGGCCAATAATTCAGCCGAGACGACCTCACCATGGACGTTCCCATCTGGTACACATCTATCTGTATGCAACGTAATGGCTGGAGAGTTACCACCCTGTATTTTATTACTGTATTGTCAATGACCTCTTCTTGAACTTAGTGTTTCAGCGTTTAGGTAATCCCGGAGGACAGATTTGTTCCCTTGCCAATTTGTTCCCTTGCCCTAATTTGGTAGGAGAGTTCTTGATTGATCTAGTTTGGAGCGGTGAACTCGGATGATGTAGATGTAGTGACACACGGGGGTGGGTTATGTGTAGGGTTGGGAAGGAATGGATTTAATGGCTTTGCTTTTAAACCGATCGTCAAAAGACTAAAAGGGTACTCACAGTCCATTACGGTTGCTGTAAAAACAAGGACACCTTTACAATTTAACCTTGCACAGCGGCGGGGCTTTTCATCTGGTCAGGCTTCAAGTTATGCGCTTGTGCCCCGAACCAGCAGTGGTTCAGACCCAATCAGCGTCCTCAGAGGAACCACTGGCGGCTACGAGCGTGGTTCAGGTGTGACGAGGGCGAGAAGACGGTGTCGTATTCGATTTAAAGAGAATAATCTTCAGGACGAGGAGATTGCATTAAGAGGTTTATTCAAAGGTAAGCATGAGCTAAGCATGAGTGTAACTCCATCCACGGCTGGCAGCTAACTGACTGTCAGGACCCCTTGTCAGGTATACATAATAGGAAGGTGCGCCTGGCGCGCCTGTCGTAAAATGAGATATTCAAAGCATGAATATTACATCCTCCTTCTTTTAAAGAAAGCTTTATAAGCTATGAACAAAATTGAAATAAAGAAAGGTTGTGCAATACTCTGTAAGAGTTTCTTTGTAAACAATAACATGTGCGTTACCTGTGTCAGGACCAGGCAATGTAAACAGGTAAGATTAATATGTTAAACATAAGAAGATTCTTGTATCAAAGGTATTACAGTTCGTATTGTGTGCCCTCTTATTCTGGAAAGTCTGCTTTAATATTTTAATACTTCAGCTGTGAATAAGGTATGTATTCAAGGCTTATTTGGTCGTGTGTCTCACCACTCTTACCATAGCTCTTATTTGTAGAATTAACTTGCTAACAAAATGGGGCTATATCGACAAGTAAGCAAGGTAAGTAAGTCATAGATTTTCAGTATACATTCATATTTTGTTACATTTCACCACCCCTTTTTTTATTTTTTAATGGGGTAAACGGTGTTATAATAGGGCAGCGATCCGCCTGCACCCTGTACATTTATAGGTCTAAAACGTCCCGAGGCTTCACTGCTCGGCCGGATCTGGTGTAGTATGAAGCTGAGTTCGCTTCTGAGTCCTCTGACAGTTCAGGGTCGTTGGTCTCCGGCGGTTGATCGACGCTCTCTGGACTTGGCATACCGTCGCTGTCCTGGAAGTGTTCCTCTTTTGTGTCCCTCAGGTGCCTGCGGTTGCAGCGGTATTCGCATCCATCTTGGGTGCGAACGTGGTATGACCGCGCAGTGTCGGCTGGTTGTATGACTACTGCTGGCCTCCAGCGTCCATATTCTTGGAGCCTGACAGATTCACCACAATGTAGTGGGGGCAGTGGTCTAGCTGACCTGTCATAGTATTTCTTCTGGTGCTGTTGTCTCTGCACCTCGCTTGTCATGTCCATCTTTGGGGCTTACTACCCCTGGCCGCAGCTGTTGGTTGGTGCTCGGGAGGGTTGAGCGTAGCCTGCGGCTCATCAACAGCTGTGCCGGCGATTTGAAATTGTCTACTGGGGTGTTACGATACTCCAGGAGGCTTAGGTACGGATCTCTTCCGTCTGCCTTAGCCTTGTTCATGAGTGATTTTGCCATCTTCACAGTTCTCTCCGCTAGTCCGTTGCTCTGCGGATAATGTGGGCTTGACGTGACGTGTGTAAACTCCCACGACTTGGCGAATGCCTTGAACTCTTTAGACTTGTATTGTGGTCCATTGTCTGAGATAATGGTCTCTGGGACGCCATGCCTGGCACAGGCTGCCTTTAGCTTGTGGACAACAGCTGCCGATGTGGTGCTGTGAAGTCTGTCTAGTTCGAAGAATCTGCTGTAATAGTCGACGGTCACAACATAGTCCTGGTTGTTCCAGTTGAAGAGATCTGTCCCTACGACCTGCCGAGGGCGGTCTGGGATACGATGAGGCATCATAGGCTCCTTGGTGTTTGATCGGCGGCGCTCTTGGCATATTGAGCACTTTTCCACGACTTGCTCTATATGTCTACCCATTCCAGGCCAGAACATGATGTCTCGTGCTCTCAGTTTGCATTTTTCCATTCCCATGTGGCCTGCATGGATCTTGATCAGCATCTCTCCTCTGAGGCTGGTAGGGATGACTATTTTCTCCCCTTTGAAAATGATTCCATTCGTCTTGGATAGTTCATCTCGGTGATTCCAGTATTCAGTGATGTTCTGGGGGCATTGTTTTCTTTCCTCAGGCCATCCCTCCAGGATAGCCTGGCTGAGCAGCTTTAGCTGTGTGTCATTGTCTGTTGTTTCTCTGATCTCCTGTAGCCTGTCGTCGTGCACAGGTAAGCTGTTGTACACCATGTGTACCTGAAGGTCCATCCCTTCACTGAGACCGTCATCGTGAGAGGTGAGTGACTTCCTGGACAGCGGGTCGGCAACTGGGATGTCTTTCCCAGGGCGGTGCACGATCGTGAAGTTGTACTTGTGTAGTTGTAGTATCATCCTCTGTAACCGCGGTGGGGCTGCGGCGATCGGCTTCTTCATGATCGACTCCAGGGGCTTATGGTCAGATTGCACCACAACATGGCGACCGTAGGCATATTGGTGGAAGCGTTTGAATCCATAAAGGACTGCGTACATCTCCTTTTCGATTTGTGCGTAGTTGACCTCGCTGTCCGTGAGTGATCTGGATGCGTAGCTAATGGGCCTTCCTTCCTGCATCAGCACAGCACCCAGACCATACTTTGATGCGTCCACTTGCAAGCTGAGCTCCTTATCTGGGTCAAAGTAAATGAGGACTGGCCCCGGTTCACTGGTAAGTATGTCTTTCATCTTTTGGAATGCAGCGTCGTGCTGCGCGTCCCACAGGAACTCATTCGATTGTTTAAGCAGCTGTCTCATGGGTGCGTTGATCTCGGAGAGGCTCGGGGCGAATTTCGCCAGATAGTTGACCATACCTACAGTAGCACGGTCTCCAGTTCTGCACGGCTCTTTGGCGCCTCCATCTCCTTGATGGCAGCTATCTTGCCTGGGTCAGGCTTAATGCCGTCAGCTGAAAGGACGTGCCCGAAGTAGCTCACTTCGGTGGCTCCGATGGTGCACTTGTCTGCGTTGAGCCGAACGCCTCTCTCCCGTGATCTCTCCAACATTGCATGTAGATTCTTATCGTGTTCCTCTCTGGTCGCGCCATAGACAAGGATGTCGTCTACTATAGCTGCTACTGCGTTCAGTCCCTTGTATGTCTCGTAGATTTTCCGTTGGAACTCGTCCTGGGCAGAAGCGAGCCCAAATGGTAATTGTAGGAATCTGTATCGTCCAAACGGTGTGTTGAACGTCGTCAGCTTCGATGATTCTGTGGAGAGCTTGATGGACCAGTATCCTGACCTTGCATCCAGTACGCTGAAATAGCGTGCGCCTGTTAGTCTGGGTGTGATGTCCTCTAGTGTCGGCAGAGGGTAGTGCGGGCGCTTGATAGCCTTGTTTAGCTCCTTAGGGTCCAAACATAGTCTGAGCTTGCCTGTGCGTGGTTTCTCAACAATGACCAGTGCACTGACCCACTCCGTTGGTTCGATGACTTTAGCGATGATCTGTGTGTCTTCCATACTCTGTAGCTCCTTTTTCAGTCGGCCACGCAGGGCGATCGGTGTCCTTCTCAGTGGGCAGACTACTGGCGTGGCGTCTGGGTCTATATGGATGTGACACTCTCCTGAGAATAGTCCGATCCCTTTAAACACGTCGTGGTATTCTTCCATGATGGTCTGTTTATCTGTGTAGGCATTTACTGACAACACTAGTTTAATGAGGTCCATATTCAGGCATGCCTGTAAACCTAGAACTGGGGGTGCCTGAGTGTCTACTATGTAAAAGTCTAACAACATGTCACGCTCTTTGTATTTACACTTTAACGTGCATGTGCCCTTTACCACTAGTTTCTCTCCACCATATCCTGTCAGTCTGCGTGAAGTAGGCTGTACTTTGCGTTTATCTTGTAAACTGTGATACTCTCTCAAAGGAATTACATTTACTTGTGCACCTGTGTCTAGCTTAAATTTAAGCTCTGTGCCATGTTTTCCTATTTGTATGTCTGCGAAGGCTTGTTCTGTTGCATCAAACCGTCTGTCTGTCACGGTGTCTACATATAGTTCGTCTGACTCTTCTCCTGACTCAGAGCGCATGCTAATCTCATGTACTGACTTTTTCTGGAAACTACCGGCCCTGCAGACTTTAGCAAAGTGGTTCCATTTTCCACACTTCGTGCATTGTTTCCCTCTAGCTACACAGTTATCTCCTTCCTTGTGAGCTCTGCTCCCACAGTATCCACAGTTCTTACGTGTGTCTGTGTCGCTCGCTCTGTTCGCTCTCTCTGTCCACTCTGTTCTGGGGCGGTACCTCTGTGCGCTATTCTTCTGTTCATGTCTGTGCACCTTGTGTACGAGCTGCTCCTGCGCGCTGCTCGTGGCGCCATTAAAGCTCTTTATCTGTGATTGTGCTAGCTCGTGGGCTCTAGCTATATATATCGCTTTGTCTAACGACAAGTCTGATCCAACGATTAATAGTTTCTCTCTTACTTTTGCTGAGTGTATGCCAAACACTATACAGTCTCTAACCATCTCATCATTGTTCACATATGCACAGTCCTTCACAAGTAGTTTCAATGCAGTGACAAATTGTTCAAATGACTCGCTAGGTTGCTGGGTTTTTTCATGGAATTTGTACCTAGCGAAAATCGTATTCCTCCTTGGAAGTACGTATGCTTCGAAATTGTCATAGTAGCTCTTCAATACCTTTGCTTCATCTGCACTGAGAGTCCATGTGTTGTGAATGTCTCTCCCTTTTTCTCCGCTCCACAGTAGCAGGTAGCTACATTTCTCGTCCTCTCCTTTCTTCTTGAGTGGGCCCGAAAACATTAGCTCCGCGTGCTGTCTGAACTTCTTCCATTCTCCCGGTAAGTCCAGAGAATCCCAATTCATCCGTGGCGACGGGACTCCGTTGATATCCATGTTCATCCCGCTTCTGACACCATGTCGTATTCGATTTAAAGAGAATAATCTTCAGGACGAGGAGATTGCATTAAGAGGTTTATTCAAAGGTAAGCATGAGGTAAGCATGAGTGTAACTCCATCCACGGCTGGCAGCTAACTGACTGTCAGGACCCCTTGTCAGGTATACATAATAGGAAGGTGCGCCTGGCGCGCCTGTCGTAAAATGATATATTCAAAGCATGAATATTACAGACGGCAAGTTATGAAAGTTACAAAAGACTTCCCAGAGTGACAGGCGGTCTGGCGGGTCAGGTTATCAAATGTTTGCAGTGCAAAGAAAAGACGATTCTGATCTAGTTGTCTGAGCATTTTGCATGATGCAAGACAGAGAAGAACCTGGGTTCAGACTCTCTGCACTTTTCACTTTAGTTAGGGGCTAGTTAGGTTTTTATTGTTATTGTCAGGTAACAGGAGAAGAGGGGGGTCTTGTGTTGGAAGGTGGAGAGAAGGACTGTGGCCTGGGTTTCCTGCTGTGTTTGCATGACTACATATACAGTTTACGCTTTACTTGAATCCACCAAGTAAATGCATCATAGATTTAGGTTTAAAAGGTTCAACACGATTTAAGTGAGCATGTAAGTGTGTGTGTGTGTGTGTGTGTGTGTGTGTGTGTGTGTGTGTGTGTGTGTGTGTGTGTGTGTGTGTGCGTGCGTGCGTGCGTGCGTGTGTGTGTGTGTGTGTGTGTGTGTGTGTGTGTGTGCGCGTGTGTGTGTGTGTGTGCGTGTGTGTGTGTGTGTGTGTGTGTGTGTGTGTGTGTGTGTGTGTGTGTGTGTGTGTGTGTGTGTGTGTGTGGGTGTGTTGGTTAGTTAACCAGACACCATCTGAACTTGACCCTGGGGCATCACACACCCTCACACAAACACAGAGTCCCAAGACACGCTCCTGTCCACACAGGCCTAATCAGTAGAGCTGAGTGCATCCACACTAGTGCTCCCTGGACATCTGTGATTACATGACTACGACACCAAGGTTCCCTAGCGGTGCTGCAGTTACCTGGCTCTGACCTCTGACCTCAGACACCTTGGTCCCTAACGGTGCTGCAGTTACCTGGCTCTGACCTCTGACCTCAGACACCTTGGTCCCTAACGGTGCTGCAGTTACCTGGCTCTGACCTCTGACCTCAGACACCTTGGTCCCTAACGGTGCTGCAGTTACCTGGCTCTGACCTCTGACCTCAGACACCTTGGTCCCTAACGGTGCTGCAGTTACCTGGCTCTGACCTCTGACCTCAGACACCTTGGTCCCTAACGGTGCTGCAGTTACCTGGCTCTGACCTCTGACCTCAGACACCTTGGTCCCTAACGGTGTCCAAGTTCAGGCGTGGTTTTCCCTTGGGTTTCCTAGTGCTCAACCAACTGTAATCCTAATCCTAATCCTAATCCTAATCCTAACCCTAACCCTAACCATAACCATACCCTAACCATAACGCTAATCTAAAGGGATATATATTATTTCTATCTGGCTGCAGAATGGCCTAGCTTAGCACAGGCGAATGGAAGTGGATACTGACCAATAGCCTAGTAACTCCGGGAGAGTTTTTGGCCAACAGCTAGCTGGTCCGTATCCACTTCCACTGATTTCTGCTAAGCTAGGCTAGGTTGGTATCTATCTTTTTGACTCTGGAGAAGACTGTAAGCGCATTTACCATACTGTTGGTGTGATGTTGATCGATAGAATCCTGTGTTCCTCATACTAGCTCCAGGATAGTTACAGTACAGTAGCCACCAAAAAAGGCAACATCAATGTGGTCAAGCTTCTGTCTGTACAAGCTTGACTGAGGGTTTACTGAAATGTACTCCATAGTGCAAAGTACTATTTCAGTGAACCCTCATACAGCTCATCAAATCCTGCACCATCTACAAAACCCTCCTGATCACTTACAAGTCCCTCCATGCTCTGGCACCTCAGCACCTCACAGACCTCCTCCACCCACTCACTCAGTCACGGTCCCTGCGATCCTCGGACACCGGTCAGCTCTCCATTTCCCGAACCAGACTGCGGACCTTCGGGGACAGAGCTTTCAGCGTGGCAGCTCCCACCCTCTGGAACTCCCTCCCCGCAGAACTCCGCAATGCCCCAACTCTGGACTGCTTCAAGAAACTCCTCAAAACTCACCTCTTTAACATGGCCGTAGCCACCCCTAGCTCCCGATACTTAATGTTGTGTCTGTCTACCATCTTTGTCTCCCTATATAAAGCGACCTTGGGTTTCATGAAAGGCGCAATATAAAATGAAGTTATTATTATTATTATTATTATTATTATTATTATTATTATTATTATTATTATTATTATTATTATTATTATTATTATTATTATTATTAGGAGCTTGACCACATTGACTTTGTATTGGTAAAGTCACCCGCTTTAAGTACGAGCCACAAGACATTCGTACTGCCGAAAGCGGTGCACTCCTTAGAACCTACGCAGTCTTGTGGCAGCGTACGACAACACCGGACAATTACCAGGGTGTCCCAGCGGATGAAGATGTGGATCAACAGGTTCATTTAATGGTTCATTAATCTGCCTCTAATCTTATCTCCACTCTGCGTTGCATCACCCTGTGTTCCACTTAGCGTTTACAGCGGCTAGTGAGCAAAGGTTTTTCTTTACATGCGGCTGCCACTGTGTAAAGCCTTTTATCTGCAGAAAAAACACACTAACAGTAATTAATAACCGTGGTAATGTATAGGTGCTCAATGGCTGTGTTGTGACAGGCTGCCATAAAAGCCTAGAATGATATGATATGATACATTACATTTATTTATATTGTGCCCCTCAACCAATAGTTACATCGACCCGGGGGCGCAGCCAATAAGAACAATAAGAAAACAGAAAGATTACATGCAGTATTTGTCGAGCAAGACACTTAACCCCTAATTGCTCCCGATGAGCAGGTTGGCACCTTGCATGGTCGCCTCCGCCGTCGGTGTGTGAATGTGTGAGTGAATGGGTCAAATGTGAGGAACAAATTGTAAAGCGCTTTGGATAAAAGCTGTTATATACTGTAAATGCAGCCATTTACCATTTACATGCAGGCCAACCAAGCAGACAGAGAACAGACGGTCATGATGTCATACTATACTACAGACGGACACCTGTCATACTATAACACAAAACTAGCTCAAGGATATTTTTTATGGTGAAAAGGTGGGTTTTGAGCATGGCCTTAAAAGTCTGTAGAGTGCAGATTTGATGTTTAGTGGGAGCTTGTTCCAGATGTTTCTTTTCTATTGGGATTGAAATCTCACAGGGTCACTTATGCCCAGAGCAAGTCTCACGGCCCTATGCCATAGATGTACAGTATATGATCATATATATCTATGCCTATGCCCTATCATGTCATGACCACCAGTGTATCGCTGAAATGCCTCACTCTAGAACCTATTACTATAATTAATTTCATGTGTGTGTGTGTGTGTGTGTGTGTGTGTGTGTGTGTGTGTGTGTGTGTGTGTGTGTGTGTGTGTGTGTGTGTGTGTGTGTGTGTGTGTGTGTGTGTGTGTGTGTGTGTGTGTGTGTGTGTGTGTGTGTGTGTGTGTGTGTGTGTGAACAAATCACTGTGTATACTGTATGTGCAATAGCATTCTGAAATGTGGATGAAAAAGGTTGTACACTTTTGGACAGATACTGTACACATATGCCCCTCCCACCCCCCCACACACACACACACACACACACACACACACACACACACACACACACACACACACACACACACACACACACACACACACACACACACACACACACACACACACACACACACACACACACAGACACACACACACACACACACACACACACACATACAGTATACACACAAATAAGGAGTGATGTCATAATCAATCGCCATACGTTATTGATGCCAAGTGAGGTAAGGTGGGTCTCGGTGAAATGCCCACAGATTCCCCGGACGCCACGTGGCTCAGAGATGAGCGGTTTGCCGTGTGGGTTTAGTCAAACAACACACAGGTTGGTTTCTGCTCAATATCAGTCTTGCATTTTAAAAAGGCCCACGTCGTAAAACGAGATTATACTAATATTTGTACTACTGTATCAAATGTGTGCCAAGAAGACGTCAGTATATGGTACGGGGTATTATTCTCATGAATCATTCCTCAAGTGTATGAGGAATTGCGCAACTTGTAACCGCTCCCTCGTGTTTGAATGAAGAGGCGGATCTCTAATCTTGCCTTCATCTCTTCCATGTCTCTTTGTTGCCATTTTGTTTGATTTGTGTTTCTATCACTCTACGAGTCTGTGTGAAAACAACAGAAATAAAAAGAGGACAGCAACAGAAAAGCGACTTTTAATGATCCACGAGGCTCACAGGGACTCTTATTCAATTTCCCACGCACACGCAAGGTAGATTAGACCCACATACGAGGGTCATTGGTTGCCTGGCAACGGCACAAAGTGGCAGCTTTTGCCTTCGTGTGATTGGCTGAGAAGATGCTCCATTTGTCTCCATAACGTGCCTCTCGTCGTGAACATGCCTGGATTATCGACTGGGCACGCCAGGCAAATGCCCCTGGGGAGTGTTACAGAGCTGTTATTTTTTTCTCTTTTTTCAGTCATCAAAGTTGAGTCCACTCCACTCTGGCAGTCAAAGAGCTGACGTACAAATAAAAAAAAGGTCCACATTAAACATAAATGACACAGCGGTCACCGTTTCAAAGGGAGTTGATTTACTTTGTGACACAATAGCCAAACAAATGCACTAGCCATCAATATCTTATGCCAAATGATTAGGACCTATTTACAGTCCAAGTCCTCGTCTGCACCTTCCAAGTCCGAATGCAGTCAATGCTCGAGTCCAAGTCCGAGTCATCAGTGCTCAAGTCCAAGTCGAGTCACGAGTCCTGAAAATCAGTCTAGGACTCGAGTACTACGACACCGGACAAGGCATTCTCAAAGTCCCGCTTGCCGGCCAACAGCCGTGTGGCAAGCGATGAGTTAAAGGGTGTAAATGCATGCGTTATATTTCGTCGGGGGTCTCAGCAGGGCTTGAGAAAAGAAATTACTAACGTTTCCAGATTTAAGTTTGCAGCTCTCACAGCATACTTTGAATACCGCTGGGTCTTTGGGGTGTTAGTTACACATTAGCTAATTATTGATAACTGACCGTAGCCTGGATGTCAAGGTGAGGGGCCTCCAGAAACTACGCTCTGTGACCTTCTTAACCCTTTCACTACCACACTACAGAAGGTTAACCCTTTACTATCATCACACTACACGGTTAAAGGGGAACACACTTCAATAATTCATCTTATTCACTTCACCACCATCTTCATCTTCACCACATATATTTTCCTTTTTGGCATTTGTAGATTTAGATTATATTTAGATTAAGAAAGACTATATTTTTTGATGTGGTGATATGTCATATATTGTAAGGAAGGGGCAGGACTAGATACGTCTTTACTTCCTCCTGTCCCCTCCTGAACATGTTGTTTGCAAATTGCTTTAGGTAAATGTTGTGTGAAAACACTTTTTTCTTTCTTTTTTATGTTTTATGTTTTTATATATTTTATTTGTATATGTTTGGGATAAATAAAATAAAATGCACTGCCATGTGTGTCAAAAGATGAAAACCACAGAGTCAGTCAGGTAATCATCAGGTAATCATGAGTTTGTAATTCCTAAAGTGTATCATGCCTGCTGTTTTGACTATTTTGGTTCTTGAAGTGGCATTTTTATAGCAACGTTTGAACAGTGAATGGGCACTTCTGCATCTGTACCCCCTATTACATCACAAGTGAACACTATGGCAGAGAAGTGAACAAGGTGGAAGGACAGACATGGCCGCCCAGTGGTAGAAGAAGTACACAGTTCCTTTATTTAAGTAAACGTAGAAATACCCAGATAAATGAGTACTCTGGTAAAAGTAAAAGTCCTCCATTCAAATTATACGTAAGTAAAAGTAGAGAAGTATTTGCTATTGAATGTACTTAAGTATCTAAAGTAAAAGTACACATTCTACATGACGTTTGTAAATGGTAAATGGCTGCTTTTTTATATAGCGCTTTACAATTTGTTCCTCACATTTGACCTATTCACTCACACATTCTCACACCGACGGCGGAGGCAACCATGCAAGGTGCCAACCTGCTCATCGCTCTGGGTTAAGTGTCTTGCTCAAGGACACATCGACATGCTGCCCGGGAGGAATCGAACCGGGAACCTCCAGATTAGCAGACGACTGCTCTACCTCCCGAGCCACTGTCGCCCCTTTGTGTATCCATTGACCTCTATAGGTTGTGTTAAAGTGGTATGTGGTCCAGTGATGCTGCTCTGATTACGTCCTCTTGAAGTTGACAGGCTTCAAATGTGAAAGTATATCATCTTCATTCATTGCATTTTTTTTATATATAATGTTTTCCATGCTAAATCCTTTTCTTCAAAGTAACTAGTAACTGATGGGCTCAGATAAATGGCGTGGAGTAAAAAGTACAATATCTTGAAATGTAGTGGAGTAAAAGTATAAAGTTCCCTGAAATGAAAATACTCACACAAAGTACAAGTAGCTCGAAAATGTACTTAAGTACAGTACTTGAGTAAAATACTTAGTTACTTTCCACCACTGTGACTTCCCAATAACATGTGGTTGATTGATTGATTGAAAAGTTTATTAACAGATTGCAGAATGGGTACAGTACAGTACAGCTCAATACATACAATTGTTAAGGGGATGCAGACCAGAGAAAGACTTTCGTCTTGTTTACATCAGGGTCCCCCATTTTCAATTCATCATATGACACACACGACATACAGATAGACAGTACTGTTACATCTATACATTTATGACATACCAGATTTGCAAATACAGTACTGTTTGTGATACAAAAAGTGTCCAGAAAAAGAGTGTATATACATTTGACATAGAAACTGTACATTGGAGGAGGTTGGGTAGGTGGGGTGGGGCTGTACATTGGAGGTGGGGGGGGGGGTTGGGCAAGGGGGGGGGGACACACACACACTGTACACTGTACTGTACATTGGAATACTGACAAAGCCATACTTGGTCTTTACTTTACAACTGGGTTAGGGCATTTGTAGGGGCCAGTTTCAAATTGCTGTCCCCCGTAGGTGTTCTTTGAGAGTGTTTTTGAAAGTGGGTAGTGATTCACATTCCTTTACGGCTGTGGGTAGGGCGTTCCACATTGATGTGGCATAATTGCGAAACGTGTTTAGTCCCTTGTTTGAGCCGAATCTGGGTTTAACATGATTTGTGGAGCTCCCTCTGGTGTTGTGATCGTGGTATTCACTGACCTTTGGGAAGTATTTTGACATGTACATGGGTACCTTGGTTGTGTAGTGTATCTTGTAGACCAGGCCCATTGCAAGTTGCTGTACTCTGTCGTCTACTCTAAGCCATCCTAGGTTGGCAAAGTGGGCAGGGGTGAGGTGGGTTCTAGGAGTAAGGTCAAGCAGTAGTCTGACTAGTTTGTTTTGTGATGTTTGTAATCTTGTTTTAAGCGCCTTTGAGGTGCTTTGGTACCATGAGGTGCAAGCATAGTGGTAGTACCCTTGAATGAGTGCTCCTGCCAGAGTCTTCAGGGTATTCTTGTTTACCAGAGAGGAGATCCGGTACAAGAATCGAGTTCGTTGGAGTCCTATCTACTAATAAGTGTTGAAACAGGCTGATAACTGCTGGTCTCTTGGCTCTGAACATCAGTCGGCGAAGCAGAGAGCGAATCATAAACAAGGCGGCGCGGCTGTAATCAGTGACCTGACACCGACGTGTCTGTGTGCAACTAAGGTCATTAAGGAAAATGTATTCACAGGAAAAACGACAGGGAGCTGGACATGTATCAATGAAAAGCAGCTTCAAAGGACGACTCCCCAGATGTTTCTGTGTAAGGGAGCATCTGGCGGGTCAGGTCAGTGTTGTAGTAACTCGAGTCCGAGTCATGGACTGATTGTCAGGACTTGTGACTCGACTTGGACTTGAGCACTGACTTGGACTTGGACTCGAGCATTGACTGCATTCGGATTTGGAACGTGCAGACTCGGACTTGTTAATTGATAAATACAGTTATTTATTCATGATTTGTTTTGTAATAGGCCATCATTTGGCGCTAGTGCATTTTATTTGGCTATTGTGTCACAAAGTAAATAAACTCCCTTTGAAACGGTGACCGCTGTGTCATTTATGTTTAACGTAGTCCTTTTTTTTATTTGTACGTCAGCTCTTTGACTGCCAGAGTGGAGTGGACTCAACCTCGATGACTCGGACTCGGACTCGGGTAATTTGGGACTCTACTAACAAGGAAAGTGATAGATACGTTTATGAGAGACCTCGACTTGGTTGAGATATGGAGAAAACTAAACCCAGGCAAGAGGGAATATTCGTGCGCTTCAAAATTACTAAGTAGGCCATCGTTCTCTAGAATAGACTATTTTTTTTGTTTCGACAAGCTTGATATCTAAATTTACAGGAAGTGAATATGACAGTAGATTACTGTCTGACCATTCTTCGATGACGTTAACTATGAACATGCCGGAAATAGCGAAGGCACCCCCTAGATTCAGACTCCAAACCAAGTGGCTCAACAACCCGAAATGTATGACTTTTATAGATGAAAAAATAGACATATACTTCTCCATAAATACAGACCAGACAAGTGCAACGACAAGATGGGAGGCATTTAAGGCGTATATAAGGGGAGAGATGATAAGCTATACTAAACATAAATCCAAGGAACACTATAAGCAAATGGAGGACATAGAAAGACGGGTAAAAGAAGTGGAAGAACAGCTATATAGGGGAGAAGACCCAGCAAAACAGAGAGAACTACGGGTATTAAAGGCCCAGTACAAGCATCTATCCACTACAAAGATAACATCGGACTTACAGTGGCTAAAACAATCATACTACGACCAAGGGGAAAAAGCATCGGCTCATTAATATGCACCTGTAGTGACGTCGCCGTTTGATAAGCTTTTTTGATTCGCGAGTGCATGTTATTCGTGCATGGACCTTTTTAACTCTTTCAGAGTGGCATTTCCGGTGTCAAATGGAAAAAAATAAATAATGAAATTATATACCAATGATGTAAACTACCCATAATTGATCAGTAGGGTTTAACCTGGAGGTTGGGCTTTAAAGAATATTATGGAAAATTATATAAATCAGAATACCCAAAGGACACAGAACAACAAAATGAATTCCTGGACAAGTTAGAATTCCCAAAAATAATGGAGGAGGAACAGAAACAGTTTGACCAAGAGCTAACAATAGAAGAATTAAACGAGGCGATTTCGGTTATGAATAGCGGGAACTCCGGGAAGGTGGCAGGACCAGATGGGATACCAACAGAAATATACAAGAGATTTGCAGGGAAACTGCTACCCCACCTACTGGAAATGTTCAATGAAGCATATGAGGAGGGGACTTTGCCTCCATCCTTAAGATCGGCGATGATTTCGGTACTTAAGAAACTGGGAAAGCCCCCCTCAGACACAACTTCATATCGTCCTGTGTCCCTCATGTCCTGTGATACGAAGATTTTATGTAAGGCGCTAGCTAGACGCATAGAGAAGTCGATTCCACATCTGATAAAAAATTACAAGAACGGATTTGTATTGGGAAGACAGGGATTTCATAACATTAGGAGATTACTAAATGTTCTTCACACTAAGAAAAACGAAAAAGACCACGCAGTTCTGTCATTAGACGCCGAAAAGGCATTTGACAGGATTGAGTGGGGATATCTGTTTGAAACACTTAAAAGGTTCGGGTTTGGGGAAGGATATATATAAAATGGATCAGGATTCTATACACCGACCCAATGGTCAAAATAACTACAAACAACCAAATATCGACACCTGTTCCACCCCAGGTGAAAATCTGCATAAAATGTATACCTAGGTAAATGGAATATTGCTCCACTTCTACAAGGGCTATTTGCATATTCTTGGTATCTAGGAACATCTATGGACCTCAATGAATGTATTCTCAGTGTCAGAAATATTGTGTCTATTACTAGGCTTGCTTAAATTGTGATGAAACAAAGGAAAATATTAATTATGATTTTTCTTTTCATCTTTGACAGTGAATAAAACCATGATAATAATGACCAAACTTAAAAAACTGCCACTGAGCTCATTCAGTACCCTCTTGAGATCATGTGTACAAAAGATCTAAGGAAATTAATAAAGGGAAGATGATCAAACTGAAGGTTCTGTATATACAGTACTGAATTCTCCCATCCGGACCAATGCAATTTGAAATATTATTATAGAATATAGAATATATGCTTATACATTACCTTATTATAGCCAATTCGCACATTTATATATATATACATATAGTATCTTTCAAATGGCCGAGTTCAATTTGGATATGCATAATAACAGATACTGATATTTACTGTAATCGACTGTACTATTTTATTTCCCCCACAGTGTAACCATTTTGAAACTAATTTCAGATCTAATTCTTCCTACATGGTAACAATAGTGTGGAGAAACTGACTGCGTTTCAATATTTGTCAAATATTTTGTAGCTTATTATCGCGAATCATAACAATTATTGATATGATTCATTCAGAACGCTGAACTTTGAACCACCATAGTATGTGACAGGAAGTGTAGATCGGATAATTTCAACGCTGGACGATAGCTATGAACCTCCTCTACAAAATGGCCACAAAAAAACTACAATTCCCATGGTTCAACATTTCCATTTCCGGTTCCGGGTCAGAATAGACGATTGCAAATAGAAAACTTAAAATGATATAAGTACACTTTTAACCTATTGCTAAACTATTGCCAACCTAACGTTTTACATTCTACATGCATTTGTGACATAGTAGTGATGTTAATACTTGAAAACGGTTGATTTTAAAATCACAAATTATTTTCATCATTCATAAAAATATGCATATGATAATAATGTCAAAAGGGGTCGGTACCGACCCCGTCGAGTGGAACAGGTTAGAGATCTACCAGACAGGGATGTCCGATTTCTCCGTTGCTATTTTTATTCGCAATCGAACCATTAGCGATGACGATTAGGCAGGACCCGGGAATCACAGGGATGAGAATAGGGGGAATGGAGCATCGCCTATCGCTTTTCGCGGACGATATAATACTATACTTAACAAAATTGGATACCTCAATTAGAAATGCGAACGAAATACTAGAGACATTTGGAGTATTTTCAGGATATAAAACGAATCAAAATAAAAGCGCACTTATGTTACTTAATAAAAGAGAAAGGGAAAAAGCGCCGGTGCACACGCAGTTTGCGAGCTCCCCCAAGTGGTTTACTACGTACTATACGATACTAAAGATAACCCCGGAGATTAAAGACTTAGTACAAAGTAATTACGATCCAATAATGACAGATGTAGAAAATAGCCTTGAAAGATGGAGCAAATTACCAATATCAATGATAGGCAGAGTGAATATTATTAAAATGACTATGTTGCCTAAATTCCTTTACCTATTCCAGTCAATCCCAATGCCCTTACCGGAAACTTTCTTTCGGAGATTGAAAACGATGTTCACACGTTTCATATGGAACAATAAAAAACCCAGGTTGAGACTGACACTCCTTTACCTCCCGTATGACAGAGGAGGGCTTAGACTTCCAGATATGAGGCTTTATTACTGAGCGGCACAGCTCAGGACAGCAATGTTCTACTTTCAACATGCAGATATACCGGCTTGGATGGAGATAGAAAAAGAAGAGACAAAGATAACACTAGACGCATATATATATATATATTCACGACAGAATAACTTGTTGATAAAAAATACAAAGAACCCGTTCCTCCAGAATACAGTAAGGATCTGGCACAAGGCGCACTTACACTTAGGTAGAAGAGTTAAGTTATCGGGGTATACACCAATCTGGGGGAATGAGGAATTTAAACCGGGAAGGAATGATGGGGGATTCAAAAATTGGGCAGAAAGAGGTTTGGGTAAGATTAAAAACGTATACTTAGAGGGAGAATTGATGACCTTCGAACAGATAGTAAGCACATTTGATATCCCAAGAACCCATAGATTTAAATACTTTCAAATCAGGAGCTACATAGTCTCAAAGAACGGGGGCACAGAGGAACCACCCACATCCATAATAGAAAGACTTAGGAGGAACAATATGGTGGGAAGAGGACAATTATCCAAGTTTTATGATGTGTTGTTATCAGGATCGGAAGAGAGCTCTTTGAGCAGTTTGCGGGCATGGGAGAGGGACATGGGGGTAGAAATAGCAGAAGAGGACTGGGAACAAGCATGTGAGATGTCACAGACACTTTCAATTAATACCAGATGTAAACTCCTACAATATAAGTGGATACATAGAGTATATATGACACCAGAGAAATTACACAAGTTTTATCCCATGATCCCGGATGAATGTACTAGGTGTGGGGTAGAGGTGGGGACCCTGTACCACTGTATGTGGGAATGTGAAAAGATACAGGAATATTGGAAGGAGATATTGGAACTCATATGATATCGTAGATGACAGAGATAGAAATCCCGACCGATCCTAAGTTATGTATACTACACTTATACCCGGAGAAGTTCCCAGCTTATATTAGAAAGAGGAAATTGATTAATTTTTGTTTGTTACAGGCCAAGAGAGTGATAGTGTTATGGTTTGTAACCGACCCCAATTGCACAGGAGATGGGGACAGGGACAGAGGCCCGGAGAGGCGGGCTGGAGACAGGGACAGAGAACAGGGTTAAGGCCTTGGACAGGGCGAGGGCCAGAGCTGCTTACAGGGGTGAGGACAGGGTTCCGACGGCGGAGGCCTGGCACGGGAACAGGGGCCCGACGGCGGAGGCCTGGCACGGGAACAGGGGCCCGACGGCGGAGGCCTGGCACGGGGACAGGGGCTCGACGGCGGGGGCCTGGCACGGGGATCCTCCTCGGATGCTGCAGACGGGCAGCGCAGAACAAAGGGGTCCCAGGGGACCGGGGCGAAGAGACGCCATCCTCCCGTGGAAATAGGGAGCGATGCGCGCCGTCTTGACGTCTGGAGTGGGAACGGTGTCAGGTGGTGATGGCTGGCACGTCGTCTCACGCCAGAGACGCGGCAGGAGATGGTAACGTACAGGATGGTAACCGTACAGAACTCCATGAACACAGAGTGAACATAGATACAGAACGAACACAGAGTCCAGAACACAGAACGACCCGACAAGGACTGGAGGGGAGTCTGCAACCTATGTACTCTCCCGAGGTGATTGCAAACTCCCAACAGGTGCGTGAAGGTAGAGGATCAAGGATGTCCAAGGGTGGGGGCTAGGGAAGAGTAGAGGAGAGTAAATCATCGCAAGGGTGGGGGCTGTTACAAAGGATCAGATTAAACCGAATATATATATTTATTGATTGATATATATTGCATAGTATTTGTATATCGTTTGATATCCCTTGTATATTCCTTGTACATATACACGGAATATCCCTTTAGCCTAGTACAGACCATAATATTTCATTCTCCTATTGGACAGCGGTCCACAGGCGCCAGGGCCATGCCTCCAGAGTCAGGTTCAAGGCCACCGTCAAGACATGTCTGTACATGCCCGGCCTTGCCCAGGGATACGAGACAGAAATGAGGTTGGCACTAGATTGTTCGCCGTGTATATAAATATGGCGCAGGTGAATACAGGAGTAGAGTTACCCAATAAGTTGAAGCCTCACCCACGATACTCCGTGCGGTGAAGTATGGCCTGTTTGGCCCCAAATAGAGCATTGAGACCGCGTGCGAATTGATAACTGAATTGTCAGAGTTTGGCGCTATACCGTCGAGTGCGACATATTTCTATTAAGTCAGTAATAGTCTATTTGTGTATAGTGTATCGTGCGGCTAAAGTTCTACAGTGACCAGCATCACCAACGCTTCCTCGTATCAGCTAGAGTGCTTATCCAGGCTGGGCTGCTTTCATGGCGCTTTCACCCGAGGAGACCTAGACGAGAACCGTGTGGACATGTACACTGGATTAATCTACCCGACGACTACATAGCCCTTTGCGGCTGGATTATATTTGTTTTGGTCCTGTGATTTATGGAGCGGAGAATCGCCGACGCCTACACGTGTGGGATTTACCCTGTGAGGAGCCACGTCGAGTCTGCGCCTCAGAGAGCCTGAGGCCGGCTAGCTTTCTTCACTGTGGAGCTACAGTCTACGGAGAACAGCTGTATTCGTCTGTGGATCAAGAGACTATTGCACCGTCTCCTGTACTTGGAGTCTCCTTAGTCATCGTTGACCAGACTCTCTACTACCGACAGATCCTCTACCCCTGCTGGCTTACAACCGGGGGGACCCTTCCAGTATCTACCGCTATATATTACTAGTGTACCATAGATATAATTCCCTAAGATTCAGGTTGTATAATTACCTCCTGCGTAACCAGAGAATGGACATTCATTATTGATTTGCCTACGCACATTCCTTTGCCTTATAAGCGCATCCAAAGTAAAATAGAGAAGTATATTATGTACCTTTTGCTGCAATAAATACTTAATTACCACTTTGTGTGGAACCGATTCATTGTGGGAAGTGTTCATCATATTTATATATCATGTACTGTATGGCCAGTAATTAAAGTACATAAAGCGGTAGTGGTTTAATGATACCATACTTATCAATACAGTCAGGGAATTGTACCCCTCAGTTACAATTGGTCCTTCGAGCCGGAGGGTAACTAGTGTAATATTAATATAGTGGTATTAATATTGACATGGCCTATGATGAACACTCCACAAAACGGTTCTCCTAAAGTAGATCGCCCGCAGCGTAGACGGCAGACACCTGAGTACTTAGAGGATTACGTTGCCAATATACTACCTAGCTTTCTACAGATGGTAAACGCGGAAAAAGTAGATAGTAAAATTATGTCCGACCCTATCAACCAGGCTACCCCGCCAATAGAGGCCCTAGTGGGTTCTAACGTAACTGACCAAGCTCACGGTAGGGACCAGGAGGGACCCGACATGACTTTACCCCCCGCCAAGACCGAAGAAGTAGTCCCCGGAGAGCTCCAGGATAAAGACAGCTCTCCAGGGATGGAACTCTACCCGCTACAAGAAGAGGAGAGCACCCCGGAGATGGATCTCCAGGACTCGCCACAGGAGAACAGATCTCCAACGAGTACTGCCAGGAGCGGATCACCTCAACCAGCGTCTTCCCCCAGCGAGGCGGACAAGATGCTGGCACAGGCATTCCTCGCCAGCCTAGCAGCCTCAACAGAGCGCGATCGACTCCAAGCACAGACGCTTAGTGAGCGCGAACATTCTTCCATGGAAAGAGAACGCCTTCAGGCGCAGCAACGGAGCGACGAAGATCGTATACGTCTAGAGATTAGATGCCTTCAGACGGAAGAGAATATGGTAAGGGACCGGGCCGAAGCCCAGCGCGCCGCCGCCGAAGCTCAGCGCGCCGCTGCCGGTGCCCAAAGAGAAGCAGAGCGCGACCTCGCTCTCACCAAGCGCGAAGCCGAGCGCGACCGATTACAAGCGCAGATAATGGAGCAGCTGATCACCAGGGCAACACCCCCTCCCTCCGCACGGGGTTCCAGGGCCTCGTCAAGACAAGGGTCAAGGGCACCCTCCCCTACCCGATCAAGCGACCCTGAGCCCGACCACCAGAGAGAGCCTATACCCCCCTCCGAACCCCTTCCCCGACCGGTCCAAGTGAGACCCAGCTACAAGGAAGAAACGGTCTACACCGCGGAGAGGCTAAATAGACGACTACAGGATCTAGAGGACCTGCCAGAGGAAGAAGAAGAGGGAGAGGAGGAGAGTCAAGCCTGACAGCAGCACAGTACTCCACAGGACCAGGAGGTCCAGTACAGCCCAGGCTCTACCCCCGCGGCTCTGCGCTACAGACCCCCGACTCAATTCACGGGTGAGCTTGACGCACGACCAGCCCCGAGGAACAGCACCTGGATACGCGGGCCATGGTACCCAGCAGGTACCAGCCCACCAAGAGGTGTAAGAGGAGACTCGCCTAGGAGGCCTCTCTTCCAACGCTCACCGATGTGCCAGCCATCCATGGCATCATACATTGGCACACCGACGTTTCCGGACTTCACCCACGAGAACAGAGCACAGTACACGGAGCTACGAATGTGCTTAGAGACAATGATGTCCGATGTAGCTGATGAACCGTACAAGTATGCTATCCTACTGAAGCACCTCAAGGTGCCCCGAGCGCACAATATAGCGCTGGCCTATGCCACCTCTACTACCCCATACACAGCGGCTCTAGCAGCACTCGACCAAAGATATGGACGCATATGGGACTACGTAATACAAGAGATAAGGCATATTGACCGCCTACCCCCAGCCACAGACAATCGCTCACTAGATGACCTGTCTATCAAGGTACAATCCCTGGTAGGGATGCTGGGGGCGCAAAGAGAAAAGGGTATGCACGAACTGTACGCAAACTCTAATGTCGAGAGGATTTTAGAGAAGCTTCCGCCCGCCCGACAAGAGCGCTTCAGGCGGCAAAGAGACCACAGTGATCCTAACGGTCCCGAGCCATCCCTCCTAGACCTAGCCGACTTCCTGGCGAGAGAAGTCAACAGCCTACGGTTGGATACGTTCATGCGGAGCACCCCAAGCTCCAGAGAGGGACCTAGGAGAGCAAACGATGGCCGAAGATTGGTGACCGTCATGCACCAATCAGAATCAGTACCGAGCAGCAAGAACCACAGTACCCCCTCGATGAAAGAGAAGTGGAAGATGGTGTGCCCGTACTGCGAAAAGGAACACTGGTTGTCACAATGTGACACGTTCAAGAAGATGACCGCCGACGAGGTGAGTCAATGGATAAAGTCCAACCGACGCTGTTACCGATGTGCGCGCAGTCACATGGCAGCCGATTGCCGCTTAAAGAAGAGGTGTAGTCGGTGTGACGGAGCCCACCTAGATGTCCTACACGACAGTAACAGAAGAAAGCCTGCACCCTCAAGCAGCACAAAGGCAAGTGTTATGTACATTGACCCCGCCAGCAGCGGGGGCGCCCGGGTGCTCTTAAAGGTGGTCCGCGTAACACTGAGTTACCAAGATAAGGTCATGGACACTTACGCCGTCCTTGACGACGGGTCAGAGAAGACCCTTCTCCTCGCGTCCGCTGCGGCCCAGCTGGGGCTGCGGGGGAGCGAAAACCAGATGACGATTCGGACAATAAGAAGAGATCTAAAGACGATAAAGGGCGAGAATGTCTCCTTCACTATCGCAGCAAGCGGGCAGCCAGAGAGACGGTATAGGATTACTAACGCTTTCACCAGCCAAGAAATAGGCCTGTCGCAGTACACCTACCCCATCGCCAAGCTGATGGATAAATATGTGCACCTGCGTCAACTACCTATACCGCTCATAGACGGTGCCACCCCGACCCTGCTGATAGGCTCCGACCATGCAGACCTCATCGTCCCGATTGACCGGGTCCACACAGGGCCCAGAGGCTGTCCTGCAGCAGTCGAGACCCGCCTAGGATGGACATTACAAGGCCCCCTCGCTAAGTCTCTTAACCGAACAGCAGCCACTAACTGCCTCCACTCCAGAGTGACAGAAGAAGACACCACCCTCCTACAGCATGTCGAGAGGCTATGGACACTAGAGACAATGCCCTTTAAGAACGAAAAGAAAGACATTCGTTCCAAGGAAGACATTTACGCTATAGCCCTCCTCGAGCAGGGGACAAAGAGAGTCAAAGTCAACGGAGTGATGAGATACGCAACTCCACTCCTGAGGCGAGAGGGTATGCCTACCTTCCACGCCCCAAAAGAAGCGACGGAGCGGTATCTATTGAACACAGAGCGGCGCCTAGCCAGAGACCCCGCTCAAGAGACTGTGTACCGCGCTGAGATTAACAAGCTAATCACAGCGGGACACATAAAGAAAATTGACATTAAAGAGGCCGATCAGACGACCGAATCATGGTACGTGCCGCACCACAAAGTCCACCACAACGGCAAGGATCGTATTGTGTTCAACTGCAGCTACCAGATCGGATCACAAAATCTGAATAAAGAGCTCTTGCCCGGCCCAACACTCGGCCCCTCTCTACTAGGCGTGTTACTACGTTTCCGCCAAGACAAGGTGGCCATCAGCGGCGACATCAAAGGGATGTTCCTGCAGGTGAGACTAGTGGAGGAGGACAAGCCCCTGCTGCGGTTCCTATGGAGAGAGAGGATCGGGGATGAGCAACCAGCCATCTATCAATGGGAAGTCCTCCCTTTCGGAACCACATGCAGCCCATGCTGTGCTACGTTTGCACTGCAAAAACACGTCGCAGAGGACCCAGCAGCTGATGAAGAGGTCCGACAAAGTGTAGGAAATAGTTTCTACGTGGACAACTGTCTGCAAAGCGTCTCGACGCCAGAAGAAGCCGAGGCCCTTCTACTCAAGCTCCGCGCCTCCCTGATCAAAGGCGGCTTTGATCTCAGGCAGTGGGCCAGCAGCGACCCGCAAGTATTGCGCAGCCTCTCCCCCGAGGACAAGGCAGCAAGCAGCGAGACCTGGATGGCGACCATCCCAGGAGAAGCCCAAGAAATGACATTAGGACTAGTCTGGCGCTTCAAAACAGACTCGATCCATTATAAACACACACCCCTGACCAAGGAGCAGGGAAGGTCGACTGCACTACCGACCACCAGACGGAGTGTATACAGAACACTCGCCAGACAATATGACCCGTTGGGATGTATTCTACCTTACACCACCAGGGCAAAGATGATTGTAAGAGCGTTATGGGACAAGGACCAGGGCTGGGACGACCCCATACCCGAACACCTTGCATCCACATGGAGAGAGTGGGAGACGGAACTCAGCTCACTCCCAGGTGTCAACATATGCCGCAGCTACTTCCCACCCACAGTGAAGCCGGAGACGTGCCAGATGGACCTGCACGTCTTCAGCGACGCCTCCGAAGTAGCCTACGGTTCGGTGGCCTACTTGCGTGCCCGAGAGGAGGGAGGAGAAATACATACTGCTTTCATCCTGGCTCGCTCAAGAATAGCCCCACGAAAGCAACAATCTATCCCGCGTCTAGAGCTCTGCGCAGCCCTAGCAGGAGCGCAACTCACCACGTTAATCCAACGTGAACTCACCATTCCGGTGCAAAGAACAATCTTGTGGTCAGACTCCACGACAGTACTCACATGGATCCGGTCTGATTCGTGCAGATACAAGGTCTTCGTGGGAGTCAGAATCACAGAGATTCAAGATTTAACAGAAGTAGCAAGCTGGAGGTATGTGGACACAAAACACAACCCAGCTGACGTCATCACCCGGGGAATGTCCCTGGATGACCTCACCCGTCACAACCTATACAGTGACTGGCCAGAGTTCCTCAAGCTCCCGGAAGAAGAGTGGCATACACCCACCCCACGGGAAGCGAGTAAAGAGGAGGCCGAAAACAAGAAATCTATGTTCTGCGGATTGAACACACTCGTCTCCACAGACCCCGACATAGACGATTGCCTCACCCTAGAGAGTGCGCAGCTAAAGACATTCCTGTGGCACCACCCAGAGGTTCAGCTCACTACTGACATTACTGCAGCTGACTACGAAGAAGCAGAACTTCTTCTCCTACAACGAGCCCAGAGAGACTCGTTTCCCGATGAGCTAGATTGTCTACAGGGAGCCAAGCCCGTCCCATTAGACAGCAGATTGCTCCACCTAGCCCCCGAGAGCGACGCCCATGGTCTCATCAGAGTGGGTGGTCGTCTGCGGAGAGCTCCAGACTTACCGGATGACGTCAAGTACCCGATAGTCTTAAACAGCCGACACAAGGTCACAGAGCTGATCATAAAGAAATACGACGAGGATGTGCATCACGCCGGGGCAGAGAGAGTCTTCGCGGAGATCAGACGTCGTTATTGGATACTGCAAGGGAGAGAAGCAGTGCGGCGCTTCCAGCGAACCTGTCTAGACTGTCGTAAATGGCGAGCGCAGCCCAGTATACCCCGGATGGCTGACCTACCTCCCTGTCGCCTCCGACTCGGCGACAAGCCTTTTCACTCCACCGGTATGGACTGTTTCGGCCCGCTGTATATAAAGAAAGGAAGAGGAACCGAGAAGCGGTGGGGTATTGTATTCAAATGCATGACCACCCGAGCGATGCATATAGAACTCCTTCCAACCATGAGCACAGACTCATTCCTTATGGCCTTCCGAATATTCACATCGCGGAAAGGCAAACCGTCTATATTATTGTCTGATCACGGGACAAACTTCAAAGGCGGAGAAAGAGAGCTGAGAGAGAGCTTCCAAGCTATGGGCCCAGAACTTAAGACCCACCTCGCTCCATCCCAGATTGACTTCCAGTTTAATCCCCCGAACGCACCTCACTTCGGTGGAACTTGGGAACGAGAAGTACGTTCAATAAAGACAGCCCTGTACGCCGTGCTTGGGGCCCAGACCGTGGCGGAAGAAGTCCTAATGACACTACCCCGAGCTATGTGGCCGGCTGGCCGCGTAAGCAAAGTGATCACCGGTGCCGACGGAAAGGTCCGAGCAGCCGAAGTGCTCGTCCAAGGACGGATCTACACCCGACCCGTGGCGAGGCTAATAGAACTGCCAAGGCTCCCCGATACTATCGATGACGACCATGACCCATGACTTTGTGAACTGCCCGACCCCTCACAACAGACATTGAGTAGTGGACAGTGCGGTTAATCTGTCTCTGCTTAGCTAATTAGGTGGGACTAATTAGGAGGCGGCTGTTACAAAGGATCAGATTAAACCGAATATATATATTTATTGATTGATATATATTGCATAGTATTTGTATATCGTTTGATATCCCTTGTATATTCCTTGTACATATACACGGAATATCCCTTTAGCCTAGTACAGACCATAATATTTCATTCTCCTATTGGACAGCGGTCCACAGGCGCCAGGGCCATGCCTCCAGAGTCAGGTTCAAGGCCACCGTCAAGACATGTCTGTACATGCCCGGCCTTGCCCAGGGATACGAGACAGAAATGAGGTTGGCACTAGATTGTTCGCCGTGTATATAAATATGGCGCAGGTGAATACAGGAGTAGAGTTACCCAATAAGTTGAAGCCTCACCCACGATACTCCGTGCGGTGAAGTATGGCCTGTTTGGCCCCAAATAGAGCATTGAGACCGCGTGCGAATTGATAACTGAATTGTCAGAGTTTGGCGCTATACCGTCGAGTGCGACATATTTCTATTAAGTCAGTAATAGTCTATTTGTGTATAGTGTATCGTGCGGCTAAAGTTCTACAGTGACCAGCATCACCAACGCTTCCTCGTATCAGCTAGAGTGCTTATCCAGGCTGGGCTGCTTTCATGGCGCTTTCACCCGAGGAGACCTAGACGAGAACCGTGTGGACATGTACACTGGATTAATCTACCCGACGACTACATCGCCCTTTGCGGCTGGATTATATTTGTTTTGGTCCTGTGATTTATGGAGCGGAGAATCGCCGACGCCTACACGTGTGGGATTTACCCTGTGAGGAGCCACGTCGAGTCTGCGCCTCAGAGAGCCTGAGGCCGGCTAGCTTTCTTCACTGTGGAGCTACAGTCTACGGAGAACAGCTGTATTCGTCTGTGGATCAAGAGACTATTGCACCGTCTCCTGTACTTGGAGTCTCCTTAGTCATCGTTGACCAGACTCTCTACTACCGACAGATCCTCTACCCCTGCTGGCTTACAACCGGGGGGACCCTTCCAGTATCTCCCGCTATATATTACTAGTGTACCATAGATATAATTCCCTAAGATTCAGGTTGTATAATTACCTCCTGCGTAACCAGAGAATGGACATTCATTATTGATTTGCCTACGCACATTCCTTTGCCTTATAAGCGCATCCAAAGTAAAATAGAGAAGTATATTATGTACCTTTTGCTGCAATAAATACTTAATTACCACTTTGTGTGGAACCGATTCATTGTGGGAAGTGTTCATCATATTTATATATCATGTACTGTATGGCCAGTAATTAAAGTACATAAAGCGGTAGTGGTTTAATGATACCATACTTATCAATACAGTCAGGGAATTGTACCCCTCAGTTACAGGGGCTGTTGAGGAGAGTAGACAGGGAAAACACAGGAAAAAGGTCCAGGGACAGGCGAATCCTCACAGTACCTCCCCCTCCACGGGAGCCACCGGGCGACCCAAAAAATCAGACAGCGGGGCAGGGGAAATGACAAAGCAACAAACAAAAAAAAATTGGCCATGCTAGCAGGGGAAGCTACACCTAAAGTGGGGCTAGCAGAGGGACTGGGTAGCTGCCAGAGCATTGCTAGCTACAGGGCCTATGCTAGCTGTACTGCTACATTAGCATAGAGGCTGCGCTAGCTGCCGGAGCTAGGCTAGCAGACAGGGCTGGACTAGCAAAGGAGAACAAGCTAGCTGGAAGGACAGTCCTAGCTGTGGGGAAACAGGGTAGCTAACAGGGGAGCTAACGAGGCTAACAGGGGAGTCAACAGGGGAACTAACAGGGGAACTAACAGGGGAACTAACGGGAGCTAGAGGGAGCTAGAGGGAACTAGAGGGAACTAGAGGGAGCTAGAGTGGGTTAGAGGGAACTAGAGGGAACTAACAGGGGCTAACTCACATACACCGTCTGTGCTGGCTGGGGTCGTCGACTGGTCGGGTCGTACTGTTATGGTTTGTAACCGACCCCAATCGCACAACACAAGACAGGTATGAGAGTGAGCCAAAACAGGGCAAATATTTATTATAGAACAAAAAGCGGCACAGTCCCTTTAAGGGAAAACACAAAAACACTAGAGTCAAGGAAATATGGAAAATGCGGCACTGTGCCTTTAAGAGGCGAACAGGCTAAGGGACTAAAGGCCTCTACATGCTACAGCAACTTCAAAGCAACTGCAACAATCGGCGCGATTTCAGCGCGGTTGTTTTAGAGGGTCTTGTAGACTGTGTTGCTTGGACGTTGCGTACATGTCCCCAGAATCTAATCTGAACAACCGTTGCGTTGATATTGCGTAGCAGTGATTGGTTGGTTAGCGAATGGGGGCGGGGCTGTCATAGAATAATATTAGTCCCGCAGAGAATAATATCCTCCATTGTTGAAGCCAGCGTTGACGCTAAATAATCAGCGTCACATAGCTCGCCTTTTTCTGAAAACCCAAGCACATATTGTTCCATAGCATACGCCTTCAGTTGATCATGACAAATCCTCTCTTACCTTGACGATTAAAAAGCCTCCATAATTTAGTAAATAAAGATGTAGCCAGCCAGCTAGCATTGGGTCTATTCAAAATGCTAGCTACATAGCTAACCAAGTAAATACAATGGTATCCGTCCTGAGGTAATGTTAAATACAACGTTTGCTAGTCGAAATGACTGGACACACACAGGGACAAGTTAAACATCAATCAAGTAATTTATTCCAATAGGTAGTTTGAGCTGCATGTGAGCCGAGGTCCTCTCCATTGGAAACTAATGATGTTACGGTAACGTTAGCTCGAAAAGCACAGAAAGTGAAGCTGCTAGCAACAGACACTATAACACTTCCGGTCGGGGGTTTTCAAAATAAAAGAGCGACGTCTAAAATCACCGGAAATACGTTTATTTTGTACATTATCCAAAGTTAACACGAACCTAAACTAACTTTAGATTAGTTTAGGTTCGTGTAACGTTAGATATTGTAAAAAATAAACGTATTTACGGTGCTTTTAGACTCGCTCTTTTATTTTGAAACCCCCCGCCTGGAAGTAAAAATTATGCTTATTTTTCTGCTTTTATCAATGGGTTGGTTGAGAAGGGAAGCGTCATCTATCTAGGGAACCTAGCTACATACGGGGTACAATGTTACATAGGCTGCGCGTTGATTTTGCAGAAGCATAAAGGTAGAGTGTCTGCAACACCGTTGCTTTGTCGATGTTGTGTCGAAGTTGCTTTGAATTTGCTGTAGCATGCAGAGGCCTTAAGGCTAAGGGCTAGGGCTAAGGACCAGGGCTAAGTGTCAGGGCCAGGACCAGGGGCACAGGAGAGGGGGACAGGGACAGAGGCCCGGAGAGGCGGGCTGGAGACAGGGACAGAGAACAGGGTTAAGGCCTTGGACAGGGCGAGGGCCAGAGCTGCTTACAGGGGTGAGGACAGGGTTCCGACAGCGGAGGCCTGGCACGGGAACAGGGGCCCGACGGCGGAGGCCTGGCACGGGAACAGGGGCCCGACGGCGGAGGCCTGGCACGGGGACAGGGGCCCGACGGCGGGGGCCTGGCACGGGGATCCTCCTCGGATGCTGCAGACGGGCAGCGCAGAACAAAGGGGTCCCAGGGGACCCGGGCGAAGAGACGCCATCCTCCCGTGGAAATAGGGAGCGATGCGCGCCGTCTTGACGTCTGGAGTGGGAACACCACTCCAGGCTTGGCACGGAGATCCTCCTCGGATGCTGCAGACGGGCAGCGCAGAACACAGGGGTCCCAGGGGACCGGGGCGAAGAGACGCATCCTCCCGTGGAAATAGGGAGCGATGCTCGCCGGCTTGACGTCTGGAGTGGGAACACTGGAAAACCTCCCGTAGAGAATTAGAGAGCGAAGACGGTGTCCCACTCCAGGCAAACGGCGACAGGTGGTGATGGCTGGCACGTCGTCTCACGCCGGAGACGTGGCAGGAGATGGTAACATACAGGATGGTAACCGTACAGAACTCCATGAACACAGAGTGAACATAGATACAGAACGAACACAGAGTCCAGAACACAGAACGACCCGACAAGGACTGGAGGGGAGTCTGCAACCTATGTACTCTCCCGAGGTGATTGCAAACTCCCAACAGGTGCGTGAAGGTAGAGGATCAAGGATGTCCAAGGGTGGGGGCTGGTGAAGAGTAGAGGAGAGTAAATCATCGCAAGGGTGGGGGCTGTTGAGGAGAGTAGACAGGGAAAACACAGGAAAAAGGTCCAGGGACAGGCGAATCCTCACAGATAGCTTTGAACTGGAAGGAGATACAGAGACCAGGAGCTAAACAGTGGTTAAAGGAAGTGTCAGAAAACTTAGCAATGGAGAAACTAACATACATACAGAAGGGAAAAACAGAACAGTTTGAAAGGACATGGACATCGTTTATACACTTCCTGGAGAATGTAAGAATCTAAAGGAGAGAGATAGGAAACATGAAAGGTAAGGGAAAGGAAAGGGAAAATGGGAGAAAGGTTTAAGGGAAGAAAAAAAAGAAGAAAAGTGGATGGAGGTAGAGAAGCCGAAGAACAGTTGTTTATTTTTTATCTTTATTTATTTATTTATTTATTATAATTTTTTTCATTTTATGGTATTTTATTAGTGTATCTTGTATTGTATTTTTATCTTGGTTTATTTTTTATTTTTATTTTTGTGCTGATATTTCTGTGATTTCTTGTAGGTAATTTAAAGGAGAGCTATTTTGCTGTTTCTTTCACGGTGTGGGAACTTTTACACAGTTCCTGTGAGTCTATGGAACACCTCTGAAAGGGTTAAAAAAAAAAAAAAAAAAAAAAGGAAAATAGGAGGATCATTGTTCTATATTTCTAATCAGGTACTGAAAAGCAGCAGTGTTCTACCTCAGGATCTTGGGACATATTAAGGCTGGGCTCCTACCACTGTGTGGCCTGGGGCCAAATGCCACACCGACTGCCACATTATTAGGTGGTTGAGGAATCTTGGACATTGAGAGTCGGAGACGTGGAGCATGTAGATATGAAGAATCCACATAGCTGGGGGACGGTACTGGACACTGAGGAAGGCCATTTATAAAACAGTTCCCCTTTAACGATTAAATGTACAATAAAAACATAGTTAAAAAAAAAAAATTGGGACTCTACTCTGACTCTTCTCCGGTGACTTGACTCGGACTCGAGATTTAGTGACTCGACTACAACACTGGGTCAGGTGACCTAGTTAAGAGCCCTTGAGCTCCGCTCCGAATAACACAACCTTGTGTAAACCCGTCCATCCGGCGAGAGTGACCCAATCCGCCTCGTTCGGGGTGAAATCTTGCCTCGGTCGAAGTAGGCCATGCGTTTGAACGTCTGTTCAAAGGGAATGTTATAGTCCGACAGCTCGACAGGCAGAGCAGCCGCTGGTGGGTGAAGTACACAGTTCCTTTGTAAAAAAAAAAAAAAAAAAAAGGAAAAGGAAAAGGAAAAATACCCAGATACATTTTACTCTGGTAAAAGTAAAAGTCCTCCATTCAAAGTAAAAGTAGAGAAGTATTTGCTATTGAATGTACTTAAGTATGCTCATTTGAATGTTGAATGTTTATTTATTTAAAAAATAATTGTGTCACACAAAGACCATTCACCCTCCAAAACACAGGTGGCAACACCACCTTTATGCTTCACTTGTATGCGGTTAGTGTGAAAGAGGAGGGAGATATTATCAGAGACACCATGAGGAGACAGAGCACTCCGAAGACATGTGTAACGCTAAAGATGGCGGCAACAAAACGACTTTCTACAAAACAAACATATTCAGAAAAAGATATTAAATGTGATGTTATTTTATGTATTCATGTATTATGTATAATGTTATTGATGTATGAGTAAAATGATAATCTACTGCAGTTTGAGGTCAAATGTGAGCTTTACAGATGAAGTTGAATGAATCAGTATACTCCAGTTAGATTATTAGTCTAGTACAGGCTATGGGACTGTAAAGAACTATCTACATGAAGGAACAACTACATGAACAACTATCTACATGAACAACTATCTACATGAACAACTATCTACATGAACAACTATACATGAACTCCTGTGCATGTCAGTTAGCCCACTCCAATATCTGCTGTCAGGGTTCTCCACGCCAAGCCCTGGCAGCACATCACCCCCGCCCTCTGGAACTCTCTCCCAGAGATCTGTTCTGCCGCAGCCTTGGACTCCTTTAAGACGGCCCTGAGAACCCACCTGTTCACAAAGGTCATCTCCCTGTCCTTTATTGTTATTGTTATTTCTTCTGCTTATCTTTTATGTGCCTTTTTGTTGCTCTGTAAAGCGGCCTTGGGTTTCATGAAAGGCGCTATATAAATACAATCTATTATTATTAACCTATTGTCATAATTATTATTATTATTATTATTATTATTATTATTATTATTATTATTATTATTATTATTATTATTATTATTATTATTATTATTATTATTATTATTATTATTATTATTATTATTATTATTATTATTATTATTATTATTATTATTATTATTATCATTATTATTAATAATAATACTATTAATAAAACGTTTTATATTGTTTGAGAGAATAATCCAATTGCTGTCATCATAGTCACTGGTTCAATACAATAAAATACTGTAAAAAATTATCTTATCAATTCAATTACCTTTTAACCCTTTCACTACCACACTACAGAAGATTAACTGTGGTAGTGAAAGGGTTAACCTTCTGTAGTGTGGTTGTGAAAGGGTTAACCCTTTGTCGCATGGCAGTGAAAAGGGTTAACCCTCTGTATTGTCGCAGTGAAAGGGTTAACCCTTTGGTAGTGTTGTAGTGAAAGGGTTAAAACCATTTCACCATTATACTAAACCATTTATGCTGTACGTGGAACTTCACGGTGATCCATCATAACCCCAGTTCTATTTCATTATGGCTTCCGCTCAGCATCATTCTGCACGCACTTCACTTCGTGCACGAGCACTGAATAAAAAATTCCACAATGTACCTTTACATCCCAACATTCGTCTGGCCACACCCCCATCCGCTTACCTTCATAAGCAGGTGTGTGGTCACCTACTCGCCTCCTTCTTCACTTTCACCACAAGGAAGTGCCTTCGGTAGATCCCACACTTGACGAGGTTGTTAGTAGAAGAAAGTTGGAAAACAAAAGAACGGAAAGATACGTTGACATCATATCTTTATTTTCTCTCTCCTCTGTCCTCCACCGGCTTTTTCGTATTAGGGGCTCGCGCCGCTGATGTACTCCCCGACTGCAGTCCTCCTTGCTGCGGCTGGATGGGGTTGCCCTCCGGTCATAAAGCTGGACTGTAGGAAGCACCGACTGTTGTGAGAAATCGGGTTTGCTTCCGGGTGGGGTGAGTATTGTTTTGCTTGCAAGCTCTGGTTGTCGGTTTATGCTATGGGGGTTAGCTGACAATTTTACGAACGCCGACTCCAGACTGGGGTCCTCTGCTTGGTTCTTAAGCAACGGACGGTGGATCTTGGTCTGACGCCCATGACGGTCAACCTAGTGGGCCGCGACCAGGACCTGGTGAACCCAGGATTCTCTGGACGAGCGGATGCTTCTGTAACGGGGAAGCCTGTGGGTATGTCCACAGTCACGGAAACAGGTGTGTTGACGAGTGACTGTGGCAGTGCGGGCTGGTAAATTAAACTCACTTCCCCATAACAGGGTTAACAGACGCATAGGTACGGTAGTTAGGAGTGAATTCACTTCTTAGTGCAGCGGCCTGTGTCGTCGCCCGCGGACACGGGAGCCCCCTGTTCGACTCCCCCTCGGGACATTCTCATTTAACATCAAACACAACGCAGACCCAGTATGATCCGTCACAGTGGTGCCCAGTGACCCGGATGTCCTGAGGGGCGTGAGTTTAGGGAGGTGAGTGTAACGGGGAAGCCCGTGGGTATGTCCACAGTCACGGAAACAGGTGTGTTGACGAGTGACTGTGGCAGTGCGGGCTGGTAAATTAAACTCACTTCCCCATAACAGGGTTAACAGACGCATAGGTACGGTAGTTAGGAGTGAATTCACTTCTGGCGGCTACGTGGCGTAGTGGGCAAGGCGCTCGCCACGAATGCGGAGACGCTGGGCTCGCCTGTTCGAGCCCAGCGCCCCACATTGCTTTCAGTTTAGCTGGTCGTTCATACTAATACACATTGGCCGTATTAGGGGGTGGGAAACTGATGGGTGGGGATCGGGCGTTGTCAGTGGTGCAGTCGTAATATGGGAACTGGTAACACGCCACGCCACATGCATGCGCACAGAACTGATTTATACACACACACACACGCACGCACATGTGATCTGGTAACACTGCGTGTAACCGCGTGTGACCACGACTGCACCACTGGGCGTTGTGGACAGCGACTCCTACAGGTCGGTTGGTGCGCCTGCGCAGTAGAATCAGGAAGTGTCGGGGGCAGCGTGAGCCTCCCACGCATTACTCCTCGCCACTGAGAGATCGAGCTGCGCAGGTGAAAAGATGCGACTGGGGAGCTCCAGTAGCTCACCACGTACCGCGAGTGCTATTTCAGCGCCGTGGACAACCGTGCTCGTCACGGATCTGGGGCTGAGCGCGTTCGAATCCCGGACGGCAGCCGTGCCTTTCCCAGAGTGTCTTCCCCCCCATCTGAACCCTTTCAGCCTGCTTCTGTCGGTCGAACTTGACCAAGTATGAATGCGATGAAAAAGCGATAAACGCTAAAAAAATAACCAGCTGACTGGTCAAAGTTTTAAAAAAAAGAAAAGATGCGACTGCTGTTACCTCAAGTACCGGAGGGGACTTGTGCTATGTATGACTTAGTCCACATTGCAGCCGGCTTGTGGGAGGCAAGAAACAGCGTTCGTGACAGGGGAGGGTTGAATTGGATGATACGAAATTGGGATGGGAGAAAAATATAGAAAAATGGGAGAAAAAGTGGATAAAAAAAAAAGGAGTGAATTCACTTCTTAGTGCAGCGGCCTGTGTCGTCGCCCGCGGACGCGGGAGCCCCCTGTTCGACTCCCCCTCGGGACATTCTCATTTAACATCAAACACAACGCAGACCCAGTATGATCCGTCACACTTCTCTGTCCCGTGCAGGCCCCATCTTTCACATAAAAGTGAAAGTACACCCTAACGAGGAAATGTGGGCATAGGATCTTCTTTATCGGGAGTTCCATGCTCAAAGTCGGCTGCAGCCTGGATGGGAATTGTGCTGGCTCCGCTGTATGTCTGGTAAATCACTGTTGAAAACTGTGTTTGACATTCTTTTTCTCTTCCCTCTTAGGATGGGGAGGGACTTGGACAGCGGCCTGTCTGAAGTGTGGCTTGTTATGTCGTTGTGTACAGTTCAGGTGTTAGCTGCTTAGCTGGCGTGCTAGTTTGTGGCCTACTGTGTTAGCCAGTCAGCTGTTAGCTGCGGCGCTAGCTCGCTGTGTTTACCAGGCTAGTAAACGTTAGCTTGTTGCTATCAGTCGGACGGCTGTTAGCTTAATGCTACACTGTTGAAACGATACTGTGACTATAACATGCCTTAAAACACTCTGACTACGACGTCATCTTTGACAGAGGATGTTAGTCGACCCTACACCCGGTTGCCAGTGCCAGCGAGGACTTCGTCAACATGGAGAACAGCGGCTGGGTGGCGTTGCGGACATACCCTTGTCACCGGCGCAGGAGACGCTGGGTTCAACTCGGTGTCCCGTTAACCAGTGTTGCGGTTCTTTCGGCCTGCGTTCTGGGTGAAGGTAGGAGTCCTTCGGACTTTAAACACTACTTCTTTTCTTCCCTTCTAAATGTTTTGTAATAACGATGTTTCCAAAACATGTGTTGCTGCAATACATTGAGGATACGACGCGTGTTGTGTGTGAATTGTCTTGTCACTGGTATAGCTTCTCTCTGTAGTAAATCGGCGTTGTTTTTTACGTGTGTAAAAATGAACTGGTTGGTTGTGATGAGAACATGTGTATTCATGTAACGTTGTACTTGTACCGTGGGTGAACTCACAACTAAGAGGGTTAATTAAACCTGTAAAGCTATGCTTAGTGACATGTGATTGAGGAATGAATCTTTTTCTCAGCCTGTGATGACAATGAACAGTATATTCACACATTAACAGAGGTGCCTGTTCGCCTTGGTCGTATCAAGGGTAAGATAAGAGGGGTGTCCCCCCGGTTTCCCTGGGGCTTCCCCGCCTCCTCTCAGACATGTTTGGTTACAATATATTGTGTCACTGTGTTTGTGGGGATACGATGTAACCCTCAGCTTAATTGCTGGGGTTGTGCTTTCCGCTTGAGAAACTATTTTTTCCTAAAGAAAAGGTTGCTTGGTCACTTATCATGTGTGCTTAGCAAGGCCTGTGGCCAATACATAATCGAGGACTTCTCGTTATGAAAAACGGCGTTCTTCTGTAGTAGGAGTGTACTGTGCCATTTTTTGTTGTGATGAAGGGTTGTGTGTGTCTTTGTGATCTACAACTGGGTTAGGTTTGGCCCACAGAAGCATATGTGTAAGTCTGGACCGGGGCTCTTAAAGGGGCCCTCTCTGTTCTGTGTTTTTCCTTAGTAAAACTCAGGTAGCAGGTTATCACATGAGCTATGTGAGGCTGTTCGATGCTTCATGTAGCAGCCTATGACTGTGTCATGCTCTACTTGTCATTACATCGTATCATGGGTGAGGGGTCGTAAAGGGGTGAACTGGTAATCCTTTCCTCCCCTTTTTCTGTTGGTCAGGGGTTAAAACCACCTGTCCTTCAAGGTTCCTGTCACGTTGCTGTTCGGCACGTTACAGGGTAAGAGGGGGGGGGGGGGGGGAGTTTCCTGGTCCCACGCCCTGGAAGATTGGGCGTGTGCACCGCGGAAATTCCCCCGCCATAGAGTACGTCACTGAGCGCGTCTCTAGTGGTAAGACTTCCGTGGGTTGTTCAGGTCCATGTTATGGATCTGTTTCAGGGAGTTGTCAGAGCTCCTCCTCACAAAGCTCCTCCTCAGAGAGAATTAAGTGCCTTCTGTGAGTTCAGACTCTCCTTCCCAGTGAGGGAGCCTCCTCAGAGTTCAGAGCCTCCTCCTCAGATTGTCAAGGTGAGTAGAACAAAAAAAAGGAGTTCTGCTCTATTGTGTGTGTATTCGATTCAATTCGATTATTGAGTGTGTATTGGTTCAGTGCCTCCTCCTCGGAGAGCCCTAACCCAAGTGTTACATAGCTCAATGTTGCAATATATTCTTTTCAATCTATACAGCTCGCGTGGGAAGTCTCTCTGGGGATTTCCGTCTCCTCCCTGTGGCGAGGGTGGCGGGATGTAAAAATGTAAAAAAAAATTACCCTCAGCTGCGTCACGTGGGATTCATGTCTGTGTTTCTTTCTTTTTTAAATAAAAAGAGCAAAGAACATGAAGCACGACGGCTCCGTGTCGTTCTCCCAGGCGACTTGGAGGAACAATGTCTGGTGTCTTGCTAGACTATCCATTGATGTGTTTGGGTCTCGACGCGTACATAGTGCTGGCTCGGGGTGTTTCTGTTAAGAATCACGTAGGGGCTAAGTGCGCCTTGGTTGCTCGTTATTAAAACAGCGTTTTTATAGGGCAACTGGGATGGAGTTTACTAGGTTGTCTCGATGAATTCTCGTTCATATCTGGGGGATGATAACGGAATAGATCAGAACATAGGTAGAGGGGTCTCACGCCCTTGGGGTGGGCCACTGAGCGCGGTACAAATGGGACCGTCTGGGTGGCGCCTCTTTTCATGTTTTTAGATCGACACGCATACCTACCCCCTCTTCTGGAGTGGGCATGTCGGCGTGGTTAGGGCACGGGACTGGTTCTGGTTGCGCTGGTCCAGGTCAGTTAACCCGTTGTCCGCCTGGGATGCAGATCTGCTGTTCTGGTACCCTGAGGGACTTGTGCTTTTTTCGGGGGGAAAAATGCCGGGTCGGCCCGGGTGTCACAGGGTTAGGCGTTATGGAGACCCTTTGTTGGGTACACGTTGTACCTGGCACTATCCTAAGGGACTGGTTCTCCTTTCTTTCGCTCCTCTCTCACGCATGGCGAAGAGGGGGCTGTTGGGGTAGTTTTCTGGACCTCCTCTGGTAACCCTCTGTGCTTCCCGAGCCGCCGGGCCCGGTCCGAAGTAATGTTTTGTTGAAACCGTAGGCCTGGGATAACCCTTTTTGAAAACTGGAACACTTGTACTGCGGTATAGCCAGTGTATACCCGCAGGTGTGTTTTGGAGTTTTTTCTTGAGGGCTTATAGGAACAACCACCGTCTGTGTACCGAGAGGGTGGTTGATTCCCTGGTGTGTTGGAGCAGAGTCAACTCCCGGGTTACCCGGTTGAGTGTGCCCCTGCACGTTCATGACGTCTGCCAATTGTGTCAGCCTTCTCTGCCTCGACCCCTCTGGGTGTTTTTTTTTTTGATGGAGGCTTTGTCATTGTGCTCAACAACACTAGCATACGCCCCTTCCGCCGGGGGGGGGCTGTTTTCAGTTGACCCCTTTGGCGCCTGTCTCGTCCGCAGTGCTCCAGGCTCAGGTCTACAGCCTGCTGCCTGGTTTCCCCGGTGCGCTGCCTGCTTCCGTTGGTTAACCTTTTTTGAGTGCTTTACGGCCATGCTGACTGCCTGTTTTGCAGGGTCAGTGTGCCAGGCGGTGTACTATTGGGGGGTAAGGGCCCGCTCTTGGAGGGGCTCTATCCGAATACGCTGGCGATGTGGGGGGCGGTGTCACTAAGTGACCGCCTGGTGGGGTCTTGATGCCTGGCGTCATTGACCTCTCCGGGCCCCCTTTTTCCAGGGGATCCAGTCTCTTCAGTGGGTCTGGGTCTTCCTTCGCGCTCCGCTGCTACGGCCTTGCCACAGGGTTGAGTTTGCTCTTGACCGCGTGATTCTGGGGGCAGTAACGAGGGTTGTTCCTTCCGTTCGTTCCCTGGTGGCATGCGGGTTGTGTGTAGTCGTGGGGTCAAGCCACGGTCTGCTCACCCTGTGCGTTGAGTTGCTTGAGTTCCTCTTCGCACGGTCGGATCCGTCTCCCTCCCGTCCTCCAATAGGGAGGGTATCCTCCATTAGGGAGGGTCGGGGGGCTCGGTCCTCCCCGGTCTGATGGTTGTGGGGGGCCTCAGCGGGGTACATTTGTCGAGCTTTGGCTCCCGCTCAGCTCCTCTTGTGCAGAATGATGCTGAGTGGAAGCCATAATGAAATAGAACGTAAGGTTATGTATATAACCAAGTTCTATGAATTATGGTGACGCTCAGCATCAGGACGCCGCTGCGGCCCTTGATCTCGCCTTGTGGTGAAAGTTTGGGAAGGAGGCGAGTAGGTGACCACACACCTGCTTATGAAGGTAAGCGGATAGGGGTCTGGCCAGACGAATGTTGGGATGTAAAGGTACATTGTGGAATTTTTTATTCAGTGCTTGTGCACGAAGTGAAGTGCGTGCAGAATGATGCTGAGCGTCACCATAATTCATAGAACTTGGTTATATACATAACCTTACGTTCATTGTGTTGCCGGGGCAACCCGCACTCCATTGTGGAACAAAATCCAATCAACCGGAAAAACTCAAAGAAAAACACAACAACGCCACGTGAGCAAACAATCCCCTATAGCCGCGCTCCTCATTTCTCCACCTGTGACATTCTGTGAGATGAAAACACCCATCTACTGTATTCCACCAGAGAGGATCATCCACCACACAAACTGCATTAGCCCCAGCGAGGACCCCGCTCCCTGGGCAGCCTGCTGATGAATAGCTGGCATTAAGTGTGTGGGGGGGGTGGGGGTGTTAAGGGGAGTGTGGCCTTCTGGACATCCATCATCCTCACCACCACCACCGCAGAGGGAGGTCTGGTCTGGCCAGATGCTGACGCCTGTTGCCTGGCGTCGGTCTGAGGGACAAACACACTAATGTGGGCTAGCTAGCCACCAGCCCATCGCTACAGCGTGGCTGTCCTCACAACAACAACAGCAACAACAACAAAGACAACAACAAGCTGGCTCCCACATATATATATTTAAAGGTTACCGCTTTACCTTTAGAAAACACTTAAAGAACAGGTTAACTTTTTCTTTAACCCAGGCTTTATTTAAACATTGTCTGGCATGATGTTGAGTAGTACTAAACCCAGGCTCTATTTAAACATTGTGATGTTGAGCAGTACTGAACCCAGGTGTGACCGATCGTATGTTACTCCTTCTGCTTTGTGTTAAATGTCGAACCCGGGTCGGCCGCACTGCGGGCGACAACATAGACCGCTATACCAAGAGGCAAATTCACTCCTTGGTAACGTGTCTATGTGTCTTTTATGGGGAAGTGAGTTTAACTCGCAGTACCGCTTACTGCCACAGTCACTTCACAACACTTCGTGTGGATATTACTCACGGACCTCCGTTACCCAGGCTCAATTTAAACATTGTGATGTTGACTAGTACTGAACCCAGGCTCAATTTAAACATTGTGATGTTGACTAGTACTGAACCCAGGCTCAATTTAAACATTGTGGTGTTGACTAGTACTGAACCCAGGCTCAATTTAAACATTGTGATGTTGACTAGTACTGAACCCAGGCTCAATTTAAACATTGTGATGTTGACTAGTACTGAACCCAGGCTCAATTTAAACATTGTGATGTTGACTAGTACTGAACCCAGGCTCAATTTAAACATTGTGGTGTTGAGTAGTACTGAACCCAGGCTCAATTTAAACATTGTGATGTTGACTAGTACTGAACCCAGGCTCAATTTAAACATTGTGATGTTGACTAGTACTGAACCCAGGCTCAATTTAAACATTGTGATGTTGACTAGTACTGAACCCAGGCTCAATTTAAACATTGTGATGTTGACTAGTACTGAACCCTGGCTCAATTTAAACATTGTGATGTTGACTAGTACTGAACCCAGGCTCAATTTAAACATTGTGATGTTGACTAGTACTGAACCCAGGCTCAATTTAAACATTGTGATGTTGACTAGTACTGAACCCAGGCTCAATTTAAACATTGTGATGTTGAGTAGTACTGAACCCAGGCTCTATTTAAACATTGTCTGGCATGATGCTGAGTAGGACAGGCAATCATTTCACTGATCTGAACTTAGCGCTGTGCTGCATCATCTCTCCAGACTCAAATCCAATCCAATGAGGCAAGAGTTCTAGCTTTCAAAACCCATAATTACATGTAATCTTTCAAAATAGGAGGCTCACAGTATAATCAGATGTGTTCTTCTTCTACTGAGGAAATGGTTGCAAACTGTACATTGTATTAAACATTATATGGAGTTTCCTATGCTTTGTGCAACTGGATATACGTTGAGCCTAAATCATTATAACTCTTGATATGACAGCTTGCAATCATTAGTAGAAGAATCTTCGAGATTCTGTCCTGGTGCACCTGCGTACATTTCTATTGTGTATGTATTTAACGCATGACTTAAAGGAACATGCCACCATTTTGGGCAATTGGCTTATCTTCTTCTCCAGAGAGAGACAAGAAGATCGATACCAGTTTCCTCTCTGTGCGTTCAGTAGAAAGCTATCTGGCTGCACGTTAGCTTAGCTTAGCACAAAGAATGGAAGCTGACAGTGCCGGTTAGCTTAGGCATTGTCCAACTAACACCTCTCCCGAAGGCTAACCGGCCATGTCCGCTTCCATTCATTGTGCTAAGCTAGGCTAACATGCAGTCAGATAGCTTTCTACTGAATGCACAGAGAGGAAACTGGTATCTATCTTCTTGTCTCTCTCTGGAGAAGACGGTAAGCAAATTTCCCCAAATGTTGGCGTGTTCCTTTAAGTAGCAAGAATTGCTGGAAGCCTGATGTAGTTTCACTCCACCGACACTACTTTGAAGTCCCTGAGGAATGTTGGAACACACGTCCCCAACTCACTAATCATGTCACTTTGTGTAATCAAAGGCAGCATTTCCCAGCCTCCATCACTCTCCTTAGCACAGGAGACAGCTGTGGCCGTGGCCAATATTAAGCTATCAAGTTATTCATCGTCCTTCTGCGGCCCGTTTTGTGTTTATTCTCATCCACTCTGTGATTTATTGAATAAATTTCCCTCTTCGCATAAACGCTCCGGCGCCGGCTGACTAACGCTCGCCTCTGGGAGCGGAAGCGTGTCCTAGATTTAGCACGCTTACTGTAGCTAGCTATGGCCAGACTTTCCCGCTATCGTAGCTCATTGCTAGGTACCGAGTACACGCGTGGTCTGCTCAGTGTAAGTCAAGTTTTGGATACAGTGCTTTTCATCACAGTCTTTTCCAGGACTGTCTAAACATTCCAGGGAGGTGTGAACTAGAGGGTTGAAAACCTTTAACCATGCATTAGCCGCTAGGCACCTTATGTTTCTCGGCTGCCAGCTTGCCAACCTCCTATGAGCTTGTGAGACACTGTATCTAGATAGAGACATTAGCCTTCAAACTACGTGGATTTTGATTGGGAAAACACCATCCCCTTGACTCTGTTTCTTTACATTTCTTTAGACACATTATAAGGATAATGAGCAAGCTGACTGGTTTTGTGCTTATAAATGTATTATCTGGGGAGCCCCGGTGGCGCACCGCGTTAAGACGCACGCTGCATAATCACAACGTCCTGGGTTTGAATCTGGCCCAGGACATGTGTTGCATGTCCTCCCCCATCTCTTCGCCCGATTTCTCTCTCTGACTGCCCTATCAATAAAGCACAACATGACCTAAAAATATATATATATCTTAAAATAATGTATTATCTATTTATCAGCTAGTTTCTTCACACAAAGTTCAGCAACAAAATGAAAGAGACGACGACGACAGCGGTGGGCGGGGTGTATGAGGTGAATGGGAGGCCAGGTGGCGTGGAGGATTGGTAGGGGAACAGGTGGTGTGGAGGACAGGTAGGGGAACAGGTGGTGTGGAGGACAGGTAGGGGAACAGGTGGTGTGGAGGACAGGTGGGGGAACAGGTGGTGTGGAGGACAGGTGAGGGAACAGGTGGTGTGGAGGACAGGTGGGGGAACAGGTGGTGTGGAGGACAGGTAGGGGAACAGGTGGTGTGGAGGACAGGTGAGGTGGGGGAACAGGTGGTGTGGAGGACAGGTAGGGGAACAGGTGGTGTGGAGGACAGGTGGGGGAACAGGTGGTGTGGAGGACAGGTGGAACAGGTGGTGTGGAGGACAGGTAGGGGAACAGGTGGTGTGGAGGACAGGTAGGGGAACAGGTGGTGTGGAGGACAGGTGGGGGAACAGGTGGTGTGGAGGACAGGTGGAACAGGTGGTGTGGAGGACAGGTAGGGGAACAGGTGGTGTGGAGGACAGGTAGGGGAACAGGTGGTGTGGAGGACAGGTGGGGGAACAGGTGGTGTGGAGGACAGGTGGAACAGGTGGTGTGGAGGACAGGTAGGGGAACAGGTGGTGTGGAGGACAGGTGAGGTGGGGGAACAGGTGGTGTGGAGGACAGGTAGGGGAACAGGTGGTGTGGAGGACAGGTGGGGGAACAGGTGGTGTGGAGGACAGGTAGGGGAACAGGTGGTGTGGAGGACAGGTAGGGGAACAGGTGGTGTGGAGGACAGGTAGGGGAACAGGTGGTGTGGAGGACAGGTGGGGGAACAGGTGGTGTGGAGGACAGGTGGAACAGGTGGTGTGGAGGACAGGTAGGGGAACAGGTGGTGTGGAGGACAGGTGAGGTGGGGGAACAGGTGGTGTGGAGGACAGGTAGGGGAACAGGTGGTGTGGAGGACAGGTAGGGGAACAGGTGGTGTGGAGGACAGGCGGGGGAACAGGTGGTGTGGAGGACAGGCGGGGGAACAGGTGGTGTGGAGGACAGGTAGGGGAACAGGTGGTGTGGAGGACAGGTGGGGGAACAGGTGGTGTGGAGGACAGGTAGGGGAACAGGTGGTGTGGAGGACAGGTAGGGGAACAGGTGGTGTGGAGGACAGGTAGGGGAACAGGTGGTGTGGAGGACAGGCGGGGGAACAGGTGGTGTGGAGGACAGGCGGGGGAACAGGTGGTGTGGAGGACAGGTAGGGGAACAGGTGGTGTGGAGGACAGGTAGGGGAACAGGTGGTGTGGAGGACAGGTAGGGGAACAGGTGGTGTGGAGGACAGGTGGGGGAACAGGTGGTGTGGAGGACAGGTAGGGGAACAGGTGGTGTGGAGGACAGGTGGGGGAACAGGTGGTGTGGAGGACAGGTGGGGGAACAGGTGGTGTGGAGGACAGGTGGGGGAACAGGTGGTGTGGAGGACAGGCGGGGGAATAGGTGGTGTGGAGGACAGGTGAGGTGGGGGAACAGGTGGTGTGGAGGACAGGTGGGGGAACAGGTGGTGTGGAGGACAGGCGGGGGAACAGGTGGTGTGGAGGACAGGTAGGGGAACAGGTGGTGTGGAGGACAGGTAGGGGAACAGGTGGTGTGGAGGACAGGCGGGGGAACAGGTGGTGTGGAGGACAGGCGGGGGAACAGGTGGTGTGGAGGACAGGTAGGGGAACAGGTGGTGTGGAGGACAGGTAGGGGAACAGGTGGTGTGGAGGACAGGTAGGGGAACAGGTGGTGTGGAGGACAGGTAGGGGAACAGGTGGTGTGGAGGACAGGTGGGGGAACAGGTGGTGTGGAGGACAGGTGAGGTGGGGGAACAGGTGGTGTGGAGGACAGGTGAGGTGGGGGAACAGGTGGTGTGGAGGACAGGCGGGGGAACAGGTGGTGTGGAGGACAGGTGAGGTGGGGGAACAATAGGTCTGAGGTCCACAAAAAAAATTTGCTCTCGGTAAGATACACAAGTGTTTCTCAAATGTTTTCATGCCAACAACCCCGATATCAGGAGCTCATACAGAAAAAAGCATTTAATGGAAAAATATTCTGTATTTTAATATGACAACTATTAAAGATATTTATATATATAAATACGATAAACATGACTGGCGAACGCAACAGCTTTTTTTCATCGTCCTTCTGCGGCCCGTTTTGTGTTTATTCTCATCCACTCTGTGATTTATTGAATAAATTTCCCTCTTCGCATAAACGCTCCGGCGCCGGCTGACTAACGCTCGCCTCTGGGAGCGGAAGCGTGTCCTAGATTTAGCACGCTTACTGTAGCTAGCTATGGCCAGACTTTCCCGCTATCGTAGCTCATTGCTAGGTACCGAGTACACGCGTGGTCTGCTCAGTGTAAGTCAAGTTTTGGATACAGTGCTTTTCATCACAGTCTTTTCCAGGACTGTCTAAACATTCCAGGGAGGTGTGAACTAGAGGGTTGAAAACCTTTAACCATGCATTAGCCGCTAGGCACCTTATGTTTCTCGGCTGCCAGCTTGCCAACCTCCTATGAGCTTGTGAGACACTGTATCTAGATAGAGACATTAGCCTTCAAACTACGTGGATTTTGATTGGGAAAACACCATCCCCTTGACTCTGTTTCTTTACATTTCTTTAGACACATTATAAGGATAATGAGCAAGCTGACTGGTTTTGTGCTTATAAATGTATTATCTGGGGAGCCCCGGTGGCGCACCGCGTTAAGACGCACGCTGCATAATCACAACGTCCTGGGTTTGAATCTGGCCCAGGACATGTGTTGCATGTCCTCCCCCATCTCTTCGCCCGATTTGGCGGGGGGACAGGTGGTGTGGAGGACAGGTAGGGGAACAGGTGGTGTGGAGGACAGGTAGGGGAACAGGTGGTGTGGAGGACAGGTAGGGGGAACAGGTGGTGTGGAGGACAGGTGGGGGAACAGGTGGTGTGGAGGACAGGTAGGGGAACAGGTGGTGTGGAGGACAGGTGGGGGAACAGGTGGTGTGGAGGACAGGTGGGGGAACAGGTGGTGTGGAGGACAGGTGGGGGAACAGGTGGTGTGGAGGACAGGCGGGGGAATAGGTGGTGTGGAGGACAGGTGAGGTGGGGGAACAGGTGGTGTGGAGGACAGGTGGGGGAACAGGTGGTGTGGAGGACAGGCGGGGGAACAGGTGGTGTGGAGGACAGGTAGGGGAACAGGTGGTGTGGAGGACAGGTAGGGGAACAGGTGGTGTGGAGGACAGGCGGGGGAACAGGTGGTGTGGAGGACAGGCGGGGGAACAGGTGGTGTGGAGGACAGGTAGGGGAACAGGTGGTGTGGAGGACAGGTAGGGGAACAGGTGGTGTGGAGGACAGGTAGGGGAACAGGTGGTGTGGAGGACAGGTAGGGGAACAGGTGGTGTGGAGGACAGGTGGGGGAACAGGTGGTGTGGAGGACAGGTGAGGTGGGGGAACAGGTGGTGTGGAGGACAGGTGAGGTGGGGGAACAGGTGGGTGTGGAGGACAGGCGGGGGAACAGGTGGTGTGGAGGAACAGGTGAGGTGGGGGAACAATAGGTCTGAGGTCCACAAAAAAAATTTGCTCTCGGTAAGATACACAAGTGTTTCTCAAATGTTTTCATGCCAACAACCCCGATATCAGGAGCTCATACAGAAAAAAGCATTTAATGGAAAAATATTCTGTATTTTAATATGACAACTATTAAAGATATTTATATATATAAATACGATAAACATGACTGGCGAACGCAACAGCTTTTTTCCACATCTGTTCACGTCGTCAAGTTTCTCTCTCTCTCTCTATTTTGATTCTCTACTTATTTCTACTCATCTCATTCTGAGAGGCTATTTTTAGCCTCGGAGCAGGGCTCGGAATAGCTTGCGTCCTGAAATGGAGATTTGGGATGAGCACAATGAATACTTAGCCCCGGCACTGTCGGCCCCCACAGGGGAGAGAGTGACTCATGAATCCTCAAACACTCTGCGGCTGTGACCCCAGGTCTCGCTCAATTAACAAGAAGAACCAGAGGGGGAGCGAGGAGGGAGAGAGAGAGAGAGAGAGAGAGAGGTGGGGGAGAGAGAAAGAAAGACAGAGCAATTAAAAGGGGATTTTTTTTTTTTTTTTTACAACGCATTCACAGAGAGAGAGAGAGAAAGAGAGAAATAATTTTGCAAATCCATTCTCCGCACCCAATTATTTGGAAAACACCAAATAATGCATGCAGAGCAGAACTACAGGAAGATACCACTGATTATCAAAATAAAAAAATAGCATTCAATTCTAAAATCACCTAAAAGAAAGTGACCCAGACACAACAAATCCCTCACCTACAAAGATGCCCGCTCAGCCAGTGACTCACAAACACAAGAAACCACACTGGATTAAACCAAATTATAAGAAAACAAAAAGAAAATGATCTGACACATTGGAAAGAATCAACCCAAAACCAGAGCAAATTGGAATGGTATTTTGGCCCTAAACAGAGAGTACACAGTGGCAGAATACCTGAGCACTGTGACTGATCCAAAACTAAGAAGATCCTTGACTAGGTACAGACTCAGTGAGCACAGCCTAGCCATCGAGAAAGGCCGCAAACACAGCAGCAAGATTTGTGAACTGCTGTGACATGAAAAGGACATCCAATGCAATACAACCACCATAAAGACTGTCAATCACACAAAAAAGTCCTTCTGTACTGTACTGATTTCTTCTGATTTCTCGGTTTGATTGTTTTACTTTGTTTAGTTTGTTTTAACACTGGCTTTGGCAATGTAAACGTATGTTTCCCATGTCAATAAAGCCCCTTTGAATTTAATTTAATTAAAGAGAGAGAGAGAGAGAGAGAGAGAGAGAGAGAGAGAGAGAGAGAGAGAGAGAGAGAGAGAGAGAGAGAGAGAGAGAGAGAGAGAGAGAGAGAGAGAGAGAGAGAGAGAGAGAGAGAGAGAGAGAGAAATATGAGAGGGGAAGAGAAGTGAAGAGAAGAGGGAAGCAGCGGGTAGGGGACACTAGTCCATATCCAGAGATATATCTGTCTCATCCTTGGGGTTATTTAATTCTTTTCTGTTCTGTTCTTTTTTTTCCACCCCCACATCGGACTGCTGTTCCCTGGGTGAGGAAGAGCACATGGCCCCTGCTTACATGTTCCCATTATTAAGTGATCACTTCCAAGCAGGGTTCGCAGACTGTAATCCAAATGAAGCCAGAGACCAGAGCCATTAATCAAGCTGTTAGACCAGGGGGGGCTTCTATCACCGGAGAGAGAGGGAGAGCGACTGTCCCTCTCTAAACAGACACGGCTCTGCGGTATGTGTGTGTATATCTAATCAGGGATATCTAATCAGGAAGAAACCTTCTTACTGTGTATTCTAATATCATGCACTCTTCCTACTATACTAATATGTCTTTACTACTATGCACTCAACACTACCTTCATGCACTCTTCCTACTATACTAATTATGTCTTTATTACTATGCACTCAACACTGCAGCACCCAAGTTTCAGCACTGTTTGATGAACATTGTTACTCAGTTGTAAGAGTTGTACCCTTCCTGCTGACTTGTCGTACAGAACTTGTATGTCGCTTTGGATAAAAGCGTCAGCTGAATGAGGAAATGTAAATGTAAATGTAAATGTAAATGTATATCTAATCAGGGATTTGAAAGGTGGAGGTGGGCCATGGCTATGTAACCGAAGCAGAATCGGAATCAGGATCAGAAAGGTCTTTATTGCCAAGTAGTTCACATACAAGGAATTTGCTTTGGTCGTTTTCGGTGCAACATTAACGGACAGACAATAACGGACAGATAATAAAATAAAAAGGTGGAATAAAATCAAAATGGAATATGAACTAAATTAAGATAGAAGCACAATAGAATAGAATTATGAAATAAAAATATCACAGGGCTGTACAACTGTAAAATAAAAAGGTGGAATAAAATAAAATGGGATATAAGCTAAATGAAATATGAGCACAATAGGAAATAGTATAATTCTATAATGGGAGAGAGAGCGGGGGGGGGGGGGAGAAAATGTTTATCAATCTGCGCACACACACACACACACACACACACACACACACACACACACACACACACACACACACACACACACACACACACACACACACACACACACACACACACACACACACACGCACACGCACACACACACACACACACCACTATGTTACCACTTGAGGGCAGAGTTTGAGCCAAACACAGAGCCAAGAACAGAAGTGGTGTCATTGGTATGCTGCCGTCGATCCGTGTCATTTGAAGAGCTATAAGCTACACTCACAGCTCCTATGACTAGATCTAAAAAGACTACTTCAAAAGGAAGAGATCGTTTGATCCTTTCTCTTGATGCACCGATCGACTAACTCACGCCATGTACCAGACGGCATGACTACAGAGAGAGAGAGAGAGAGAGAGAGAGAGAGAGAGAGAGAGAGAGAGAGAGAGAGAGAGAGAGAGAGAGAGAGAGGAGAGAGAGAGAGAGAGAGAGAGAGAGAGCGCGCGGTCATGCACGACGGACCGGCCCTGTTTAACACGAAGCCTATAAATCGTATACACAACTAGCACAGCTCCGGGACTAAACTAACCCAAACACACTTTATCCACAACCGCGTCCGAAGCGGCTAAAACAAGTCTTCCCTCCACCAATCGAGCCACGGATAAACATGTCCTCTCCGACGGAGGTGCAGCGAGGCGCGAAATACAAATGAAAAAGGCCCTGGGAGATATATCCATAAGTATTAGGAAACGCCGGATAGGAAAGGAGTGTTTTTGGTGCTGAATGAGGTTCAGGCTGAAGTATAGAAGCCTTATATGGTCAGAAGAACAAACCCATCCTCAGGGCTTTGCAGTAGCAGGGCGCTCTGCACGGCCTTGACGTCACTGATAAGCCACCAGAATTGAACAGGTACTTAGGAAGATAAAGACAAAAATGTCTGGAATCCTCCCCGAGAGGGAAAAGCATGAAACGCGGCGAGGCCTGTGAGGGCGTCGGGGTCAGAGGATCCCTCTAGCGGACAGCGTGGCCTGTGAGGGCGTCGGGTCAGAGGATCCTCTAGCGGACAGCGAGGCCTGTGAGGGCGTCGGGGGTCAGAGGATCCTCTAGCGGACAGCGAGGCCTGTGAGGGCGTCGGGGTCAGAGGATCCTCTAGCGGACAGCGAGGCCTGTGAGGGCGTGGGGTCAGAGGATCCTCTAGCGGACAGCGTGGCCTGTGAGGGCGTCGGGGTCAGAGGATCCTCTAGCGGACAGCGAGGCCTGTGAGGGCGTGGGTCAGAGGATCCTCTAGCGGACAGCGTGGCCTGTGAGGGCGTCGGGTCAGAGGATCCTCTAGCGGACAGCGTGGCCTGTGAGGGCGTCGGGGTCAGAGGATCCCTCTAGCGGACAGCGAGGCCTGTGAGGGCGTCGGGGTCAGAGGATCCTCTAGCGGACAGCGTGGCCTGTGAGGGCGTCGGGTCAGAGGATCCTCTAGCGGACAGCGTGGCCTGTGAGGGCGTCGGGTCAGAGGACCCTCTAGCGGACAGCGTGGCCTGCGAGGGCGTCGGGGTCAGAGGATCCCTCTAGCGGACAGCGTGGCCTGTGAGGGCGTCGGGGTCAGAGGATCCTCTAGCGGACAGCGTGGCCTGTGAGGGCGTCGGGGTCAGAGGATCCTCTAGCGGACAGCGTGGCCTGTGAGGGCGTCGGGGTCAGAGGATCCTCTAGCGGACAGCGTGGCCTGTGAGGGCGTTGGGGTCAGAGGATCCCTCTAGCGGACAGCGTGGCCTGTGAGGGCGTGGGGTCAGAGGATCCCTCTAGCGGACAGCGTGGCCTGTGAGGGCGTCGGGGTCAGAGGATCCTCTAGCGGACAGCGTGGCCTGTGAGGGCGTCGGGGTCAGAGGATCCTCTAGCGGACAGCGTGGCCTGTGAGGGCGTCGGGGTCAGAGGATCCCTCTAGCGGACAGCGTGGCCTGTGAGGGCGTCGGGGTCAGAGGATCCTCTAGCGGACAGCGTGGCCTGTGAGGGCGTCGGGGTCAGAGGATCCTCTAGCGGACAGCGTGGCCTGTGAGGGCGTCGGGGTCAGAGGATCCCTCTAGCGGACAGCGTGGCCTGTGAGGGCGTGGGGTCAGAGGATCCTCTAGCGGACAGCGTGGCCTGTGAGGGCGTCGGGTCAGAGGATCCCTCTAGCGGACAGCGAGGCCTGTGAGGGTGTCGGGTCAGAGGATCCTCTAGCGGACAGCGTGGCCTGTGAGGGCGTCGGGGTCAGAGGATCCTCTAGCGGACAGCGTGGCCTGTGAGGGCGTCGGGTCAGAGGATCCTCTAGCGGACAGCGTGGCCTGTGAGGGCGTCGGGGTCAGAGGATCCTCTAGCGGACAGCGAGGCCTGTGAGGGTGTCGGGGTCAGAGGATCCCTCTAGCGGACAGCGAGGCCTGTGAGGGTGTCGGGTCAGAGGATCCTCTAGCGGACAGCGTGGCCTGTGAGGGCGTCGGGGTCAGAGGATCCTCTAGCGGACAGCGTGGCCTGTGAGGGCGTCGGGGTCAGAGGATCCTCTAGCGGACAGCGTGGCCTGTGAGGGCGTCGGGGTCAGAGGATCCTCTAGCGGACAGCGAGGCCTGTGAGGGTGTCGGGGTCAGAGGATCCCTCTAGCGGACAGCGAGGCCTGTGAGGGTGTCGGGTCAGAGGATCCTCTAGCGGACAGCGTGGCCTGTGAGGGCGTCGGGGTCAGAGGATCCTCTAGCGGACAGCGTGGGGGTGACCGGCGCCAACAACTCAGCAGATCACACTTTGTGAAAATGTTTAGGGCCATCCTCGATTAAAGACATTCTTAGTCAACGAATATTCATAGAATTGATATATATATATTTGAGTTTTCCTGCATACAATAACGCAGAGGGACCTTAATGCTTACCAACCAGAGATGTTCTTGTACTGTCATCTAGGGGTGTAACGTGGGGCGGCTATGGCTCAGGGGTAGAGCGGGGCGTCCAATGATCGAAAGGTTGGTGGTTCGAATCCCGCTCAAGCCCATGTCCATCCCATCGCCGTTGTGTCCTTGGGCAAGACACTTAACCTACTTGCCTCGTATGAATGTGTATGCATGTGAATGAATGTTGGTGGTGGTCGGAGGGGCCGTAGGCGATGATTATTCGCCACGCTTCCGTGAGTCTGCCTCAGGGCAGCTCTGGCTGCAATTGTAGCTTACCACCACGGGTATGACTGTGTATGAACGAATAATGGACCCTACGAAGCGCTCTGAGTCAGAGGAGAGAGCTATATAAATCCAATCCATTATTATTATTATTATTATTACACAGAAGCCACGGTTCGGTACGTACCTCGGTATTGGGGTCACGGTTTGGTACGAGTTCGGTACAACAGAAAAAATATATTTATAATTATTATTATTAATATAATCTTTTATTTTTAATTTATTTTTTAATTTATTTATATTATATTTATGATCATTATTATAATTATTATTATTAAATAGAATATTTTCTATATGCCTGCCGTGGTAGTCAGTGATACTGGTGTCATTCTGTGTTCAGGCATCCACTTGCCTACTGCCCCTTTAACAACTTATCCTTGAGGCGGTCAGGTGGCGTAGCGAAGATTGCGTTCGTCACCAACGCCGGAGACTGTTCGCCTGTTCGAATCCAGCTCTCGGCGTTGCTATCAGCTTGGCTGGCCGCTCACACTAATACAATTCTCCACTTGCACAATCTCATAGTAGCCATTTCCGGCTGACTTCCGGTTGCCAAAGGCACTTCCTGTCCCATCCACATCCATTGGTTTTAGCTACTTTTCTCCCCTTATTTAACAACTTTGTCGTCACAGAGAGGCAATGAAACGTTTGTATTATTATAGTATAGAATGTATTTAATAAGCAAACGTTTGTCAGCAGGGTTTTTGGGCTGTATTTCATGTAAAAACGTTTACTGTTAGTTTCCTTGCTCAGCCAGCATTAGCTAACAGAAGCTAGTGGTTAAACAGGCCGGATAGCTTTGAGCTAACTATCTTTCCCGACCCATGTATTCATTCCATTCTAAACATAACGTTAGTTTACAAAACATGACCCGTCTATATAACGTTGAGGAACAAATTATATAGACGGGTAATGTTTTGAACAACTAACTTTACGTTTAGAATGGAATGCATCGGCAAAGATCCGTTAGCTCAAAGCTATTCCGGCCAGTTTATCAACTTCCTGTCATTTATAAATATGATTTATAGTGAAAATCATTACCAAAACGTCCGGAAAAACCTAACTGGAGCATATAGACGGTCATACAAATGTACAAATGCTATAAGGTGGCAAGAAATGCACTATAAACAATACTTTGCTGCGTCGTTTCTTGCGCTAGCCTCTTGTTAGCCAGCTATTAGCCTTGATAGCTTTGAGCTAAGGATCTTTGCCGATGCATAAAGTATTGTTTATAGTGCATTTCTTGCCACCTTATAGCATTTGTACATTTGTATGACCGTCTATAATGCTCCCGTGAGGTTTTTCGGACGTTTTGGTAATGATTTTCACTATAAAATCATATTTCTAAATGACAGGAAGTTGATAAACTGGCCGGAATAGCTTTGAGCTAACTATCTTTCCCGACCCATGTATTCATTCCATTCTAAACATAACGTTAGTTTACAAACATGACCTGTCTATATAACGTTGAGAACAAATTATATAGACGGGTAATGTTTTGAACAACTAACGTTACGTTTAGAATGGAATGAATACATGGGTCGGGAAAGATAGTTAGCTCAAAGCTATTCCGGCCAGTTTATCAACTTCCTGTCATTTAGAAATATGATTTTATAGTGAAAATCATTACCAAAACGTCCGGAAAAACCTCACGGGAGCATTATAGACGGTCATACAAATGTACAAATGCTATAAGGTGGCAAGAAATGCACTATAAACAATACTTTATGCATCGGCAAAGATCCTTAGCTCAAAGCTATCAAGGCTAATAGCTGGCTAACAAGAGGCTAGCGCAAGAAACGACGCAGCAAAGTATTGTTTATAGTGCATTTCTTGCCACCTTATAGCATTTGTACATTTGTATGACCGTCTATAATGCTCCCGTTAGGTTTTTCCGGACGTTTGGTAATGATTTTCACTATAAATCATATTTATAAATGACAGGAAGTTGATAAACTGGCCGGAATAGCTTTGAGCTAACGGATCTTTGCCGATGCATTCCATTCTAAACGTAACGTTAGTTGTTCAAAACATTACCCGTCTATATAATTTGTTCCTCAACGTTATATAGACGGGTCATGTTTTGTAAACTAACGTTATGTTTAGAATGGAATGAATACATGGGTCGGGAAAGATAGTTAGCTCAAAGCTAATCCGGCCTGTTTAACCACTAGCTTCTGTTAGCTAATGCTGGCTGAGCAAGGAAACTAACAGTAAAAATTTTTACATGAAATACAGCCCAAAAACCCTGCTGACAAACGTTGCTTATTAAATACATTCTATACTATAATAATACAAACGTTTCATTGCCTCTCTGTGACGACAAAGTTGTTTAAATAAGGGAGAAAAGTAGCTAAAACCAATGGATGTGGATGGGACAGGAAGTGCCTTTGGCAACCGGAAGTCAGCCGGAAATGGCTACTATGAGATTGTGCAAGTGGAGAATTGGCAGTATTAGAGGGTGGGAAAGCTGAAGGGTGGGTCCTGGGCGTTGTGGATAGCGACCCCTACAGTTCGGTCGGGGCGCCTGCTCAGCAAGGGTAGGATCAAGGGAGAGATAGTGCGGCCTCCCACACGCTACACTCTCCCCGGTGAGAATCTGTGCGGCCAGGCTGGCCTGCTGGCAGGCTGCACAGCATGTGACAGTCTCCGGTCTCTCGGACCAACAGTAGGGGAAAGTACGCAACAACCAGGAAGGGTGGGATGGGAAAAAAATCGGGAAAAAGAGGGGAAGAAAGATAATAAAAAAATAATAAAAAAAACATATCCTTGCTAAGTTTCAGTTTCACTTCTAGAGAGAATTTAACTTCACGACGAGACTGAATACTAGAGAACAGATGACATATTACAACAATGGCAGAGGATTATTTGGATTTAACACAGTGGAGCTCAGATGATCTGTCCGGAAAAGTATGTTTATTTAATTTTATTTGATGAGCTGTGCCTGTGAGTCCGGCGGGGAGAATGTTGATGTGTTTGTTGGCGCGCGTGTGTGTGTCGGCGACGCGTGTGTGTTCTTTCCATTGGTTTCATTTGGTTAACGTTATTGGGCGAACAAGAAAACGAAAGAAAACTGTAAAATTGTAATGACCCTGCAGCTGTTCCAATGTAAATGTGCCTCTTCCTCCGTGCACTTTCGCCCGCTCTGAAGTCTGACTCGGTGTGCCCGGCCACGCGCGCTGTTCTCGCACGGACCTCGCGAGTGCCTGCATGTGCGACTCGCGTGTGTTTGCGCTGTGGGGGCGTATCTTCGTATGGCTGCATGTGGCGGCCGTACCGTAATTCGCGGGACGAATACACGTACCGTTACACCCCATTTGTCATAATAACTCATTCATGGTAAAAACATAAAATAAAAGAATGTACTAATCGGCTGACAAAGTCCTAAGACCATAGCAACCGTTTCATCCATTGTGAGGATGAAACATTCAACAAAACCAGCGAGGTACAAAGAACAGCAAGGAGACGGAAAGAACGAGAGGAAATAGTACAAGAAGGATCGACAGACACAAGTAATAGAACTACAACAACGCTTCATAATCCAGGGGGGAAAAAAGATAAAACTGACCATCTGAAAAGCCTCCGAAAGCTGA
>NC_140165.1:97624116-97627918 GCF_963971535.1 Notolepis coatsorum | reverse complement strand
GGGGGGGGGAATCCCCTTGAGCTGTTTCTCATCTGCCCAGCGTTGCTCTCAGCAAAAAAAAAAAAAAAAGTGTCTATGCTCCGAGATTGTTCCATTATGCATTCAATTATAGTAACAGGTCACGCACACACAGACACACACACACACGGACACACACATGCACACGCAGACACACATGCACACGCACACATGTACACACACAAAACGTCTCCCTACTTTGCACTCCTGTGCACACGCTCCTTCATTCAACGCCCCTCTTCGCACACTTCGAACACCATCTCTTTACTTGCACACACACCGACATACACACACACCAACACACACACACACACACACACACACCACACACACACACACACACAGTCCTAATCGGATGGGAACAACAAACTCTCTCACAGACAAATGCGGTTGCGGTCTGCATGGAGGACACAGACAGAGCAGTACTCACCCCATGTTGCAGTCAGAGCTTCTCCTCTTCTCCTCCTCCGTGGTCAGGCTCCCCCTTAACACACACACACACACACAAACACACACACACACACGCACGCACACTCACATGCACACACGCACACGCACACACTCTGGTGGGAGACAAGGGGGTTTCCTCTCCTCCTGCGTCTCCTTTGCACTTTTTTTTCCCTTTTCTTTTCTGCCTTTGTTGTTACACGTTCCCGCTCTCTTTGCCGAGCGGAGCAGATTATATCCTTTTTTGGGACTGAAGACGAGAGAGAGAGAGAGAAGGAGAGAGAGGGAGAGAGAGAGAGAGAGACAGGGAGAGAGAGAGAGAGAGAGAGAGACGAGAGAGTGAGACGAGAGAGAGAGAGAGAGAAAGAGAGAGAGAGAGAGAGAGAGAGAGAGAGGGAGAGGGATCATAATTACTCCCTGTGTGCCACCCATCACCCCTCCCACCACCCCCTCCCTCGCTACCCCAGCTTGGAGACTATGCCAGGCCTTCAGGGAAAGAGTCTGGGCTGAGTTCTCTCTCTCTCTCTCTCTCTCTCTCTCTCTCTCTCTCTCTCTCTCTCTCTCATCTCTCTCTCTCTCTCCTCTCTCTCCCTCTCTTCTCTCTCTCTCACTCTCTCTCCCTCTCTATCTCTCCCTCTCTCTCCCCTGTCTCTCTCTCTCTTCCTCCCTCTCTCCCCTGTCTCTCTCTTTTCCCTTACTCTCCTGTCTCTCTCTCCATGTCTCTCTCTCTTTCTCCCTCTATTTCACTGTCTCTCTTTCTCTTCTCTCCTATATCTCTCTGTATCTCTCCCCCCTCTCTCTCTTTCTCCCTCTCTCTGGGCTTGGTCCTCTCTCTCCCTGTCTCTCTCTCTCTTTCTCCCGCTCTTTCCCTGTATCTCTCTCCTCCCCTGTCTCTCTCTCACCCCTGTCTCTCTCCCTCTTTCTCTCGCTGTCTCTCTCCCCCCTCTCTATGGGTCTGGGTCCTCTCTCTCCCTGTATCTCTCTATTTCTACCTCTCTCTCCCTGTATCTCTCTCTTCCCTCTCTCTGTCTCCCTCTCTCTCCCTCGCTCTCCCCTCTCCTCTCCCTGTCTCTCTCTCCCCTGTTTATCTCTCTGTCTCCCTCTCTGTCTCGCTCCCCCTCACTCTCCATATCGCTCTCTCCCCTGTCTCTCTCTCTCTTTCTCCCTCTCTCTGTCTCTCTCCCCCCTCACTCTCCCTATCTCTCTATCCCTGTCTCCCTGTCTCTCTCTCTTTCTCCCTCTCTCCCCCTCTCTCCCCCCTCACTCTTCCTATATTTCTCTCTCTCTCTCCCTCCCTCCCTCTCTTTCTCTCTCTCTCTCTCTCTCTCTCTCTCTCTCTCTCTCTCTCTCTCTCTCTCTCTCATCTCTCTCTCTCTCTCTCTCTCTCTCTCTCTCTCTCCTCTCTCTCTCTCTCTCTCTCTCTCTCTCTCTCCTCTCTCTCTCCCCCTCTATCTCTCTTTCTCCCTGTCTCTCTCTCTGCCTGTCTCTCTCTTTCTCTCTCTCTCCCTGTCTCTCTCTCTGTCTCCCTCTCTCCCTCTCTTTCTTTTTCCCTCTCTCTCCCTGTCTCTCTCTCCCTGTCTCTCTCTTTTTCCCTCTCTCTCCCTGTCTCTCTCTCCATGTCTCTCTCTCTCTTTCTCCTTCTCTTTCCCCTGTCTCTCTTTCTCTCCCTATATCTCTCTCTGTATCTCTCTCCCCTCTCTCTCTTTCTCCCTCTCTCTGGGCTGGGTCCTCTCTCTCTGTCTCTCTCTCTTTCTCCCTCTCTCTCTCTCTCCCTCTCTCTCCCTGTCTCTCTCTCTTTCTCCCTCTCTCTCCCTCTCTCTCCCTGTCTCTCTCTCTTTCTCCCTCTCTTTCCCTGTATCTCTCTCTCCGCCTGTCTCTCTCTCTCCCCTGTCTCTCTCTCTCTCTTTCTCTCTCTGTCTCTCTCCCCCCTCTCTATGGGTTGGGTCCTCTCTCTCCCTGTATCTCTCTATTTCTCCCTCTCTCTCCCTCTCTCTCCCTGTCTCTCTCTCTTTCTCCCTCTCTTTCCCTGTATCTCTCTCTCCGCCTGTCTCTCTCTCTCCCCTGTCTCTTTCTCTCTCTTTCTCTCTCTGTCTCTCTCCCCCCTCTCTATGGGTTGGGTCCTCTCTCTCCCTGTATCTCTCTATTTCTACCTCTCTCTCCCTGTATCTCTCTCTCCCTCTCTCTGTCTCCCGCTCTCTCCCTGTCTCTCTCTCCCTGTGTATCTCTCTTTCTCCCTCTCTGTGTCTCCAGACCAGCACCTACACTCCCAATAAGGATGTTTTGATATAATACAAGATGTGCTGTCCTTAACTAAACACGTACAGAATGTGTTAAAAGATGTGTTAAAAAATGACACAGTAGCACTTAAAATTATGTTGCATAAAATACAAGGTTTGTTTACTATCTAATGACATGGAAATGTGTAATTATGTACTTTCTCGTAGTCAGTTTACCTTTAATTACAAATAATGACATGTCATTAGATCTTCTATATTATTACCCTGTAATGTATGTAATTATGAATTTGCTATGAATGTGAATCGAGACACTGTCTTATAAAAAAGCATGTGAGTCCATGCTGACATGTAGGTCATCCACACCTCTCAACAGTGTTAGAACTAACAAGGCTTAAGGCTCCACATAATAGATCAGACATCCTCAAAGTCCGGATCCGGACCGAACCACAACTGTTCTCCACTATCTCCACTGCAAGCAGCACTCTGCATGTCCGACTGCTCCACTGTTTTTTTTTTTTATCTACTTTTTCTCCCATTTTTCAATTTTTCTCCCATCCCAATTTCGTATCGTCCAATTCTACCCTCCCCTGTCTCGAACTCTGTTAGGCCATGCCTCCCACTGGCCGGCTGCAATGTGGACGAAGCCTTACATCACGTGTCCCCTCCGGTACTCGAGGAAGCAGCCGTTGCATCTTTTCACCTGCACAGCGCGATCTCTCAGCGTCGGGGGTCTGCGTGGGAGGGACACGCCGCCCCCGTTGCTTCCTGATTCTGCTGTGCAGGCGCACCAACCGACCTGTAGGAGTCGCTGTCCACAACGTCCGATCCCTACCCACCAGCTTCCCACCCCTAACACTGCCAATTGTGTTAGTATGAACGACCAGCCAAGCTGGTAGCAATGCCGAGAGCTGGGCTCGAACCCAGCATCTCCTGCATTAGTGGCGAGCGCCTTGCCCACTGCGCCACTTAGCCGCCCTCGACTGCTCCACTGTCTGTGTGCGTCTGTCTACTCTGCTTTGGTCCAATCACATTCAGCGTCCCGTCAGCGTTTTTCCCCTCCCCCCACCCACAGTGTGCGAATCAGAGGCACAGTAGGGCGG
>NC_140165.1:97609116-97619116 GCF_963971535.1 Notolepis coatsorum | reverse complement strand
CTACAAAGTCAGTGGGTCATGGTCGTCATCAGGGGAGTCAGGGATCTCCGGCAACTCTATCAACTTCGCCACAGGTCGGGTGTAAGTCCGCCCTTGGACTATGACTTCTGCCGCTCTGACCTTCCCATCGGCACCAGTAATCACTCTGCTCACGCGGCCGGCCGGCCACGTAGCTCGGGGTAGTGACTGGTCTATTATCATGACGACTGTGCCCACCTTCAGGTTGTCCCTGTCCTTTACCCACTTCGGACGGGCTGGAATGGATGGTAGGTAGCGTAGGAGGAAGCGGGCCCAAGACTGGTCGATCTGTGCTTGGTTGTGTCTCCTCATCCTCCGTCCGTTCCTGTCGTCCTGTCTGTACACCGTCTGAGGAGGGGCCGGGTCCGGCCGCCCCATCAAGAGGTAGTTTGGGGTGATGGGTTCGAGGTCAGCTACGTCACTTGGAGCGTAGCTGAGGGGGGTGGAGTTCGGAACTCCCTCTTCTTGAGCCCACGGTTCTCTCACAGGCATCTTCGTCCGCCTCAAGAGTGGGGCTGCGCGTCCGAACACTCCGTCGACCTTGACTCTGGCGGTCTTCCGATCCAGCAGAGCGATGGCGTAGTTGTCCTCCTTGGAGCGAACTAGTTTACGTTCGCTCTTGAATGGCAGCGAGTCTAATGTCCATAGTCTCTCGACGTGCTGCACGAGGGTAGTGTCTTGGTCGCTCACCTTCGTGTAAAGGCATCGTGTAGTCGTTGGTTGGCTGGCAGGTCCGTAGAGGGGGCCCTGGAGCGTCCACCCCAGTCGGGTCTTTTTTTTTTTTAAACTTTATTTTTTAGCGTTTATCGCTTTTCTGGTCAAGCATGACCGACAGTTGTAGGGTGAAACGGGAGAGAGAGCAGGGGGAGACATTCGGCAAATGACGGCGAGTCCGGGAATCGAACTCGGAGTCAACCAGATCCGTGACGCAGCACGGAGTCCCGCGACGCAGCGCGGTAACATGGTGTGCTACTGGAGCACCCCCCAGTCGGGTCTTAACCGCGGCTGGGCATCCTTTGGGTCCGATGTGGGCCGCTTCGATTGGGACAATGAGGTCCGTGTGGTCGGAGCCTATGAGTAGGGTCGGTGTGGCGCCGTCGATGAGCGGTATAGGCAGTCTGCGTAGGTGCGCGTACTTCTCCATCAGCTGTGGGATGGGGTAGTCGTAGCTTGACAGACCTATGTCGTCGCTTGTGAACGCCTTGGTGATGCTGTACCGCTTCTCGGGCTGCTCGAATGAGACGTTTTCACCCTTTATTGTTTTTAAGTCTCGACTAATTGTACGGAGGGTCATTGTTTCGTCGGTACCCCGCATGCCCAACTGGGTTGCGGCGGAAGCGAGGAGGAGAGTCTTTTCTGACCCGTCGTCGAGGACGGCGTAGGTGTCGAGGCCCTTGTCCTCGTAGCTCAGGAGCACTCGGACCACCTTGATGACTACTCTGGGGCTCCCACTATACGCGGGGTCGATGTGGAGCACTTCTGTTGGTGAGTGGCCTTGTAGGGCTAATCTCCGCTTGGGGGCCTCGCACAGTGATTCGCGGTAAGTGGGGGGGGGGTCAGCCTCAATCCACTGATCCATTTCGGCGATGGTCAGTCCCTGGAACGCGTCGCACTGTGCCAGCCAGTGTCCTCTGTTGCAGTAATAACATGCAATCTTCCATTCCTCTTTGGCAGGGGGGTTGTGACTCTTCTGTGTCAGATAGATATTACATTCCTCTGTGGCGGGGGCGTTGTGACTCGTCTGTGGTGACACCGACTCGGCCTGGTATGCGTAGCACCGTGACTCCCAGTGTCCGCTGCGGCAGTCAGTACACCAGGGGGGGGGGTCAAGACTGGTCTGTGGTGACACCGACTCAGCCTGGTACATCACCGTGATGGGCCTACTTTGGTTTCCTGGTGGGCGTTTATTGCTCTCATGCAGTACTTCCAGGTGGGCGCCGTCACACTTGCCACACCGCTTCTTAAGGCGGCATTCTGCTGCCATGTGGCCGCGCGCGCAGCGGAAGCAGCGGCGGTTATCCCTAAGCCACTGACCTATTTCGGCTGTAGTCAGTTCTTTGAAGGCGTCGCACTGTGACAGCCAGTGTTCACTGTCGCAGTACTGACAGGCGGCCTTCCATTTCTCCTTGGCGTGGGGGTTGTGGCTCATCTGCCGTGACACAGCCTCGGCCTGGTGCATCACGGTGACGGGCCGGCGGTTGTCGTTGAACCTTCTCGGTCCATCTTTAAGGTTAGAGCCACCCCACGCGAATGTGTCTATTCGTAGACTGCTGACCTCCCTGGCTAGGGAGTCAGCAAGGTCTAGGAGGGATTGTTCTGGGCCGTGGGGGTCACGGTGGTCTCTCTGCCGCCGAAAACGCTCTTGACGGGCTGGGGGGAGCTTCTCCAGTATCCGCTCCACGTTGGAGTTGGCGTATAGCTCGTGCCTCCCCTTCTCTCCTTGTGACCCGAGCATCCCTACCAGGGATTGTACTTTTATAGATAAGTCATCCAGGGCTCTAGTGTCTTTAGCTGGGGGGAGGCGTTCAATCTCCCGTATCTCTTGAATTAGATAGTCCCATGTACGTCCATAACGCGCGTCGAGGGCCACCAGGGCATCAGAGTAGGGGGTTCTTGAGTTAGAATATGCCAGCGCTATGTTGTGCGCTCTGGGTACTTTAAGGTGCTTGAGGAGGATGGCATATTTGTAGGACTCGTCCTGTACTTCGGACATAATAGTCTCTAAACACATACGTAGTTCAGTATACTGTGCTCTGTCCTCACGCGTAAAGTCTGGGAATGTGGGTGTCCCAATGTAAGATGCCATGGATGGCTGTGACATCGATGCGCGTAGGGGGAGAGGCCTCCTTGGCGAGTCTCCCCGTACGTGGGGTCGTGGGTTAGTGCTGGGTGGGAACCAGAGGCCGGGCCCCCAGGTACTGCTCCTCGGTGCTGACTGTTGATTAAACTCACCCCTGGGTTTGGTCGGGGGTTCGTAACGCAGCATCTCGGGGCTGAGGTCGGGGCTGTACTGTTCCTCCTGGTCCGAGATGGGTTCGTGCGTGTGGGCTTGATGTCCTCCCTCGTCCTCCGCTAGGTCTTGAAGTCTCTTGGTTAGTTTCTCGGCGACGTAGGCAGGTTCTTCCCGTTGGCTGGGTCCCGTGTAGATTGGTCGGGGAGGGGACTCGGCGACGTAAGCAGGTTCTTCCTGTTGGCTGGGTCCCGTGTAGATTGGTCGGGGAGGGGAAGGTGCCCTCGACCCGTGTCGTGATGATCTCCGGGAGCTCCGGGTGGAGGAGTGGGGAGTCACCCTTTGGAGCGCTAGCTCCATCATTTGCGCCTGCAGACGGTCTCGCTCCGCCTCGCGCTGTGCATTGGCGGCGTCGCGCTGTGCATCGCGTTGCGCCTTGGCGCGGTCTCGCTGGATGTTTTCTTCAGCCTGGAGGCGCCTCTCTTCCAGTCTGATGGTCATCGCGGCGTCAGCCTGGAGGCGACTCTCTTCCAGTCGGAGGCGTTCACGTTCACTCTGTAGGCGGTTACGCTCACTCTCTTGTTGCGCCTGGAGACGTTCACGCTCACCCTGGAGGCGGTCTCTTTCGGTTGAAGCTGTCAGCGTGGCGATCAGGGCTTGCGCTAGTCTCTGGTCGGCCTCGCTTGGGGATGACGCTGATGAGGGTGATCTGGAGTTGACAGGACTTGGCGTTGACCTGTTCTCTTTACGCGCTCCGAGGTCCATCTCGAGGGCGCTGCTTCTTATCTTCTCCCGCGCTCCGAGGTCCATCTCTGAGGCGCGGTACTCTTCTCTTTGGTGCGCGCCGAGGTCTATCTCGGGTGCGCGCTCTTTATCCTCTTGCGCTCCGAGGTCCATCTCGGTGGCGCTGTCTTTATCCTCGGGCGCTCCGAGGTCCATCTCGGTGGCGCTGTGATCTTTGGGTATAGTCACGTCATGTCCCGCTTGTCCCCCCTGTGAGCTAAGTCAGTTTCGTTTGAACCCGCTGGGGTCTCTACTAGTGGGGCCGACAAGTCGATAGGATTGGGCATGCTTAAACTATTAGTTTTATCCGTGCTTAACGTCTTTTTAGATAAGCTAGGAGGTAAAACGAAAGCGTAGTCCTCCAATTGTGGAGGGGGCTGACGATGGCGCCTAGGGCGCGCTAGTTTGGGAGAGTGTCCGCCGCTGGCCATATTACTATTAATATGATTAAGATTACTGATACCCTCCGGCTCGAAGGACCAATTGTAACTGAGGGGTTACAAAACCCTGACTGTATTAAAGATTGTGATAGATTAAACCACTACTACATATTATTATTATTACTTGCCAGACAGTACAGTTAAATATGGCAGACACTCAGAATAGACGGCACAGTGACAAGGAGATATCATTTACAGTATTTATTATTATGCAGCCAATATACAAATGGGAATGACTTGGTCGCTCTTTTATGGCGAATGATATGAGAAAGTCAGCGAGTAGCAAAGTCAGTGGAATGAATAATTCCTAAGCTAGGTATACTAGACCAAACGCCGCCTGGCGTGGGATGGCAATATAGGGGGGCAAACGAGGGTACCGCTGGAGACAGGTGATATCTTCCCAGAGTTGTAAGCTCCAGAGGAAGGAAGAATGTACGGATACTCAGGCTGTTCACTTGAAGAAAAGGGGTTCTCATACGGATCCGGCCTTTATAATCCAAGTGCTCAGTAGCAAGGTAATAGCTGTAATCCAATGCTCGATAGCAATGATGATAGCCAGCCAGCTTCGTCCTCTAAGCTAGCCCGAGGTAAGATCTTCAAGGTAGTTAAATCCAAACGACAGTGGGTATTAACGATGCTCTTCTCCACGGTACTACGTTCCACAATCACTATAATCCAACCAATAATGGTTCTACAATATCGCCGCGGTAGGTTCCAATGTGCACATGTCCAATAGTTCTGCTACTAGGCCCTCCTCGTGTGCTGGCACTAATTACTAAGTCCACACACACTTGCTAAGGTTCACACTAGTTACTAAACGAACGAACTGCTTGTTAATGCTGCACACCGAACGAACTGCTGTAATACGATTCACACTAAATGACGACTCTTTACTTCACATTAAGTTAGGTCGAACTTGACTCTGCTATACGCTAGGTGCAGCTACTGCTGTTGCATTACTCCGGACGAACTTCACGTTACTTCATACAACTGCTACTTAGACGAACACACTACTGTTTGCGCCTTCCACGATATATATACTTAGAGGGCTTTCTAGTGCCAAGCCGCAGCTCTTGTCTGGAATCAATGCGCTGGCACCAGGCATGTCCCAACTTGTCCAGACTCGCCTTTGAACCTGTCTCAGGGGCGCGGTCCTTGGCGCCGCCAACGTCAAGGGCATTATCCAATGAGGAAAGCGAATAATGCTATGATTCAAACGGAGGCTTAAAGGGATATAGCTTATATATATAAATAATATACAAGTTATATAAAACAATAAAACGTAGATTCTCAATGTTAATCTGGCCCTTCAGAACATAAACAATGATGCATGTAATTGTATTAACGTTATTGTGTGTTGTAGCTATGTTAATACATTCTTCTTCTTTCGTGTATCATCAGATGGCCAGCTCCGTATCCTGCAGCCTCCTCGTCTCTGGTCCTACGTCGAAAAGACCAGCTTCTGAGGGCGGGCTGTAGAGGGGGCAGCCGGTGATTATATGCTCGGCAGTCTGTTCAGGCTCGCCACACTCGCATGCCGCACTGTCCGTGAGGCCCCACTTCTTCATGGAAGACTTGAAGCGCCCGACTCCAGTGCGTAGACGGTTCAGCGAGGTCCATAGATGGCGTGGCAAATCGTCTCCTTTTACACCACCTCCTGGGTCCTGGATGTATCGCTGGATACGGGAGGGCCCAGCCGACTCCCATGATCGTTTCCAGGATGCTGCCAGCCAGGCGTCTCTGGACAAGTCCTCAGATATAGACTGTAGCATTTCTTGTGCTGCAGTTGTAGGGATGGCGAGAGTTTAGCCTGCCTGTGTAGCACTTGTGTCACTAACAGTAACAGCTGTTCGCCATGGACCAGTTCTAGATTCGAATGAGGAGAGGAGTAATATACACAGTTAAAGGAATGGCAGGCCAGAGACAAGGTTATAACAATGACCGGTATTTTATTCTCGACAGCGCTAGCTAGATAATTACAATACATACAAAAGTAAAGTAGTGAAGTATCCCTTTTTGGTTATTTTCTTAACCACTTCCTCTTTCAGGAGGGTTAATTCGATATCAAGTCCTAGGTTGATTGGATCAACACATTAGGTTCGGTTCAGACGTCTCTGAGGTTGTCACTAGCTAAAAGCTAGGTTCAAGTTTGGACATTAGATGTATCCCTTTTTCGTGAGTAACTCGTTATCTTTCTTCTGCTATTGCAGATCAGTAAACTCTATAACAGTTTATCATTCAGTAAACTCTATATCAGTTTATCATTTCAGTAGGTAAGTGTTTAAACTTTAAACATATTAATTTAAACCTTTAAGTGTGCAGGGAATGCAAGTACCTTATTAGGTGAAATTACCCTTTAAACTCTTCCTTTGCAGGTGTAATACGAACAAAGTACCAATAGAAATATTCAAGGTTATAGGAATGCAAATACCTTATTAGGTGAAATGACCCTTTAAACCATCTTTCTTTACAGGAGAACCATCAGCGATTCAACTATAATCAATATGTTATCAGTGAGATTCAAGTATCTTATTGGGTGCATTGACCCTTTAACTCGTCCTCTTTACAGGAGAACATCAGTGGTTCAAGTATCTTATTGGGTGCATTTACCCTTTAACTCTCCCTTCTTACAGGAGAAATATCAGTGGTTCAGGTATCTTATTGGGTGCATTTACCCTTTAACTCTCCCTTCTTACAGGAGAAATATCAGTGGTTCAAGTATCTTATTGGGTGCATTTACCCTTTAACTCTCCCTTCTTACAGGAGAAATATCAGTGGTTCAAGTATCTTATTGGGTGCATTTACCCTTTAACTCTCCCTTCTTACAGGAGAAATATCAGTAGTTCAAGTATCTTACTGGGTGCATTTACCCTTTAACTCTCCCTTTTTACAGGAGAAATATCAGTACCCATATATACAATGTGCATCAATCAAATACAAAATACAATATCAAAATACAAAAGGTGAAACAGGGTCAAAATCCCTTGGAAGTCCTTGTGCTCTTGTTCAATCAGTTCGTATCATAGAAAAGGATATGATGGTCCTTGGAAGTTCTTGTGGCTCAAGTTCAATTAGTTCGTTAATTCCTGATCCACTTCCTCACTGGGAATGAGGAAGGTCATTGAATGAATGAATGAATGAATGAATGAAAACTTTATTTAACAGATTGCAGAATGGGTACAATACAGTACGGCTCAATACATACAATTGTTAAGGGGATGCAGACCTGAGAAAGACGTTTGTCTTGTTTCCATCAGGGTCCCCCATTTTCAATTCATATAGACATTTATGACATACACAACATACATGACATTTATGGCATAGGGACATATAGGTATTTAGTACTGATACATTTGTGACATAAACGGTATTCAAATATACAGTACTGTTACCCCTAGATCCTGACAGAGTATTCACAATCCTACCAGGCTGTTGAGGCAACAGGGTGTTGAGGCAACAGGGGTAACAGATCAGGCTCCGGGTATAGCCCTGATCTAGATCTGAGGTTCAGTGGGTTGGCTCGCCATCTTGTGTCGGTCCGGTACACCTCCTCGTCCCGCGTGGGCACACGTGATGAGTGTGGTCGGTCGGGACTCCTGGGAACTCTTCCCGGGGGTGGAACAGGGTGCTAGAAAACCTGGCCTGCGTTATACAGGCATTCAGAAAATAAAAGATATTTACCATATTTCATTGCTTTATCATCTTTTCATTGCTTTTAGAATGAATAATCAATCAGGCTACTTTTAGCTATGCTAAACTAAAGTAGGCTACCTTATCACAGCACGTGGGAATGTCCATTTGTCTTATGCTAAGTTAGGCTAAAGTGCACTAGCATATGCGAACATTCCTCACATTCCATATTAAACTCTCAAAGCAGTCAAAATGTATATAGACCATGTTCTTATCATCAGGGCCGCCTCAGGGGGTGTGCGAGCAGTGCGGTCGCACAGGGCCTCGCGGGAAGGGGGGCCTCACACAAATTATTATTATTTTTTTTATTTCTTTATTATTTCTTTTTATTTTCTTTCACATTAGACACGTTTGTAAAATGTGTCTGACTTGTTCCTGGCTCTGCGGCTCTGCAGATACACTATTGGAGCTCTGAGGCTCTGCAGCAGATATACTATTGGTTTCAACGAAGGGAGGGGTTACATGTTAACATTCGTGCTAGTATTGTGAGTGATGCTCTTAGCACAAACTCTCAAACTACAAATGCCGCTAGTGGTGCTATATGCAACAGGATAAATCGCTCCAGGGGAAGTCTAGCATCGTTCTGTGAAATTGATGAAAAGGAACTCCGCAAAACTATGTCGCAAATGTCATCATCCTCCTGTTCGTTGGATGCCATTCCCACCCCCTTCCTCAAAGAGGTTTTAGACAGTGTGGTTGGAGATATCCTTAAAATTGTAAACAGCTCTCTCAAATCAGGCATCTTTCCAGACTCACAAAAAATGGCTGTAGTTAGGCCCTTACTAAAGAAACACAACCTTGATCCCTCTGTGTTGAGTAACTATAGACCTATCTCTAATCTCCCTTTTTTGGGCAAGGTCTTAGAAAAGACAATTTTTTATCAACTGGATGCGTTTTTACAGAAAAATAGGGTCCATAACAAATTCCAATCTGGTTTCCGGAGGGGCCATAGCACTGAGACAGCACTTGTAAAGGTAATTAACGACCTTAGGGTGTCTGCGGACAATAAAGAGGTATCCGTTCTCCTACTCCTAGATTTAACGGCTGCGTTTGACACAATTGACCACACAATTCTAATGCACCGCCTCGAGTATTGGATAGGTCTGTCAGGCACGGCCTTGTCCTGGTTTCATTCCTACTTAACAGGTAGAAGCTACTCTGTCAATCTAGCGAATTATGATTCCGACAAACACACCATCTGTTCTGGTATCCCGCAGGGATCCATTCTTGGCCCTTTATTGTTCTCCCTGTATATACTGCCGCTGGGTGGACTTATTACCAATCATAGAGTTAACTTCCATTTATATGCTGATGATACCCAGCTTTACCTCTCCGTAGCTCCAGACGAGCCCTGTGCTCTAGACCCGTTGTTGACCTGTTTGTCCAGCATAAAAGGCTGGATGAGTGAGAATTTTCTCAAGCTAAATGAGGATAAGACAGAAGTTCTCATAGTAGTGGGGTCTAGTGAGCAGAGAGAACTGATAAAAAGTAGACTGGGTAACCTGAACGTAGAAAATAACACTGCAGTAAAGAACCTGGGGGTTATTATTGATTCTGAATTGAATTTTAATACACACATTAATCATGTCACGAAGATTGCCTTCTTTCATCTTAGAAATATTGCACGAATTAGAGCCTATGTGTCCCTGGATGATGCAAAAACGCTAATCCACGCTTTTGTTTTCTCTCGGCTTGATTATTGTAATGCACTTTATTCTGGCCTTCCAAAGAAAACAACTGACAGATTACAACTTGTCCAAAATTCGGCAGCCAGAATTTTAACTAGAACTAAGATGAGGGAACATATTACTCCAGTTTTAGCTTCACTGCATTGGCTCCCGGTTGTCTTTAGGATTGATTTTAAAATTCTCCTGCTTGTTTTTAAAGCTCTTAATGGTCTGGCACCATCTTATCTCTGCGACTGCTTACATAGATATGTTCCAAACCGCCCCCTCAGGTCCTCTAGTGCGGACCTGCTCGAAGTGCCTACAATGAAATATAAAAAATATGGCGAAGCAGCCTTCTGTTTCTATGGGCCGACGGTGTGGAATAATCTCCCACTACATATAAAACAGGCAGCCTCTGTGGATAGCTTTAAAGCACAGCTCAAGACATATTT
>NC_140165.1:97576616-97604116 GCF_963971535.1 Notolepis coatsorum | reverse complement strand
CTGCTTGTAGGAGAGTGTCCGGTCCAAGCGTACGCTGAGGTACTTGGGGGCTTGCTGTAACTCCACATGTACATCCAGTTCCCTCCTTGTTTCCCGATTAAAGAGTTGGTAAGCTGCAGACACTGTTTTGCCCATGCTGAGCTGAAGATGCCACTTCTGGAGGTAGTTTGCCAGAATGTCCATATCTTGGTTGAGGCCATCTTCCATCGCCTTCCATGTTGGGCGTCGAAGCATGATGGCCAAGTCGTCCGTATAGCCATACTTAGTAGATGTTGTTAATGGCAGGTCATGAATGTAGATGTTAAACAACATTGGAGAAAGGACGGAGCCTTGCGGGACACCGTTCTTCAGCCTTCTGAGCCTGCTGGTCTAGCCATCGCTGGTCTGTAGGATGAAGCTCCGGTTGGATATCATCTCCATGATAAACCTCACCATGTGCCGGTCCGGGATTGTCCTCAAGAGTTTCAGTCCACGGTGCCACACGGTGTCGTAGGCGGCTGTGAGGTCGAGGAATAATGCTCCAGCTTTCTCATTGTCCTGAAAGCTGTCTTCAATGTCCTGAGTGAGTAGCGTAACCTGGTCACCTGGATAACGTCAACATTCGCTTTGTGAGGATTTGTTTCAGACCAAAATGGAGCAAATCATTACGTAAGTCGAACACTGAATGTATACTAATGTGCAAACAGATTGAAACTTTTAATATTTCTCGTATGAAGCACATTCTCAGGGGTTCAGGATGAATGTAATGTGAGCCGCCGCGCTCGATGGGCTATTGAGGCAACAGGGGGGCTTGTCTCGCTTTGCCAGTTTCTGACAGAAATGCGTCAAATTGGTTACTAATGTGAAAGATCGGGTCGGGTAAGATCGGTATCGGCAGATAGTCAAAATCACATGATCGAGATCGGATCGGGAGCAAAAAAATCACTAGTTTTAACTAGGGCTGTCAGTTTATCGCGTTAATTAGATTAATTAATTACACAGCAAATTATCGCGTTATGAAAATTAACTAAAAATTCATTAAAAAAAGAACGTAGAATACACATTTACAGACTTTTTTTTAATATGGTAAATTTGCATGTTCTTGGTATCTGATTCTAGGGACATCTATGGAACCAAATGAGAATATCAATAAATTTTTTTTTATCTTTGACTGTGAATAACACCATGCTAAAATTGACCAGACCTGAAAAATCTAAGCAAATTAATAAATGGAAGATGATTAAACAGAAGGTTTTGCATAGATACAGTACTGAATTCTGCCATCCGGACACATGCAATTTGAAATATGATTATAGAATAATAGAATATCAGGCATAAAATGGTTATGCGATTAAAATGCGATTAATTAGATTAATTAATTACAAATCCTGTAATTAATTAGATTACTTTTTTTTATCGCCTGACAGCACTAGTTTTAACACATACAGAGTGATGATATAACGTAGGCGGTGAACATACAACGTTTGTAACATGACTGAGGAGGTGACACTTGAAGATAACACCGTGACCAATCAAAAACAGCTAGCCAACACTTGATCACGCACTCTCTCCTTTTCCTCTCTCTGTCTCTTCCTCTCTCTGTTTCTCTGACACGTCTTTGGTTTGACCGCCATGAGACAGAGCTCGGCGTAAAAGGGTGAGCTTAGAGAATGCTAATCAATTGATGGTGAAGAAAAACGCACGGACACACACACACACACACACGCACGCAGGCACACACACACACACACACACACACACACACACACACACACACACACACACACACACACACACATGCACACACACACACACAGTGGCACATATGACACAGAATGTGTATTCTTTACTATATTCTATTGTGCTTATATTTAATTGAGTTTATATCACATGTTATATTGTATTCCACTTCTTTATTTTACAGTTGTACAGCCCTGGCCTATTTTTTTCAGAATTATATTCTATTCTAGTGTACCTCTATCTTAATTTAGTTCATTATTTCATTTAATTTTATTCCACCTTTTTATTTAATTTTATTGTCTGTCCGTTAATGTCGCACCGAAAACAACCAAAGCTAATTCCTTGTATGTGAAAACGACTTGGCAATAAAGACCTTTCTGATTCTGATTCTGAATCTTTGTCGCCATTTTTATTAACATGGATCTATCAGTGGCCGTCATTTTCCAGCCTCTGGCAGGAAACCTTGGAGCCAGAATGGGCTCCTCACCGCTGTTGTTTACATGCATCCCAGTCAGACAGCTGTGTTTTAAAGTGACCAGTAAAACAATGAGGAAGAAGAAGAAGAAAAAGAAAAAAAGAAGAAGAATACTTTATTGTCAATAAATACACAAGGCAATTAATTTGCTTATCCCTACACAAACACATAGCCCCCTACACTTGTGAGAGGTTAGAGTGCAGGGTCCATTTCAATATTGCAAATAAAGTATTTTCTACTTTTGATGTTAAAACTAGCCATATAGCTAAGTCTAGCACACTTTCTTTGGTTGTACAGTACATCATCATCAAAAGGCAAAATACATCATAAAAAATACGTCTTTATCTGCTGAACTAGATCTAAGCAGCTGCAGCTGCCCTGCATTAAGCTAAATCCCAGTGTGGTAGTGAAAGGGTTAACCGTCTGTAGTGTGGTGGTGAAAGGGTTAATGTATGTAGTGTAGTAGTGAAAGGGTTAACCTTATGTTGTGTGGTAGTGAAAGGGTTAACCGTATGTAGTGTGGTAGTGAAAGGGTTAACCTTATGTTGTGTGGTAGTGAAAGTGTTAACCTTATGTTGTGTGGTAGTGAAAGGGTTAAACTTCTGCTGTGTGGTCGTGAAAGGGTTAACAGTATGCAGTGTGGTGGTGAAAGGGTCAACCTTAGTGTGGTAGTGAAAGGGTTAACAGTCTGTAGTGTGTTAGTGAAAGGGTTAACAGTATGTAGTGTGGTAGTGAAAGGGTTAACCGTCTGTAGTGTGGTCATGAAACGGTTAACCTTCTGTAGTGTGGTCGTGAAAGGGTTAACCGTCTGTAGTGTGGTCGTGAAACGGTTAACCTTCTGTAGTGTGGTCGTGAAAGGGTTAACAGTCTGTAGTGTGGTAGTGAAAGGGTCAACCTTCTGTAGTGTGGTAGTGAAAGGGTTAACATTTTGTAGTGAAATGGTTACCCGTCTGTAGTGTGGTAGTGAAAGGGTTAACCTTCTGTAGTGTGGTAGTGAAAGGGTTAACCTTCTGTAGTGTGGTAGTGAAAGGGTCAACAGTCTGTAGTGTGGTAGTGAAAGGGTTAATCTTCTGTAGTGTGGTAGTAAAAGGGTTAACCGTCTGTAGTGTGGTAGTGAAAGGGTTAACCTTCTGTAGTGTGGTAGTAAAAGGGTTAACAGTCTGTAGTGTGGTAGTGAAAGGGTCAACCTTCTGTAGTGTGGTAGTAAAAGGGTTAACAGTCTGTAGTGTGGTAGTGGAAGGGTTAACCTTCTGTAGTGTGGTAGTAAAATGGTTAACTGTCTGTAGTGTGGTCGTGAAAGGCTTAACCATCTGTAGTGTGGTAGTAAAATGGTTAACTGTCTGTAGTGTGGTAGTGAAAGGGTTAACAGTCTGTAGTGTGGTAGTGAAAGGGTTAACAGTCTGTAGTGTGGTAGTGAAAGGGTTAACAGTCTGTAGTGTGGTCGTGAAAGGGGTAACCGTATGTCGTGTGGTAGTGAAAGGGTTAACCGTCTGTAGTGTGGTAGTGAAAGGGTTAACAGTCTGTAGTGTGGTAGTGAAAGGGTTAACAGTCTGTAGTGTGGTAGTGAAAGGGTTAACAGTCTGTAGTGTGGTCGTGAAAGGGGTAACCGTATGTCGTGTGGTAGTGAAAGGGTTAAAAGCAGACAACCAGACCAGCTGACTGTCCATTCAATGAGATCTCAGCTGATGGAGAAACAGGTGTCAGTCAACAATGGCCCTGTGTCGGGGCGGCTAGGTGGTGTAGTGGGCAAGGCGCTCGCCATCAACGCTGGAGACGCTGGGTTCGAATCCAGCTCTCGGCGTTGCTATCAGCTTGGCTGGTCGTTCACACTAACACAATTGGCAGTGTTAGGGGTGTGAAAGCTGATGGGTGGGTCCTGGGCGTTGTGGACAGCGACCCCTACAGTTCGGTCGGGGCGCCTGCACAGCGAGGGTAGGATCTGGAGGGAGGTAGTGTGACCTTCCACACGTTACACTCTCCCGGTGAGAATCTGCGCTGCCAGGCTGGCTGCCGGCTGGCTGCACATGCGTCGGAGGAAAGCATGTGACAGTCTCCGGCCTCCCGGACCTGTGATGGCCCCGTGTCCTGAAAATAGCCTGCCCTATTATAACAAATAGAATGATGGTGTGAGAGCAATGCGACAGTGTGTGTGTGTGTGTGTGTGTGTGTGTGTGTGTGTGTGTGTGTGTGTGTGTGTGTGTGTGTGTGTGTGTGTGTGTGTGTGTGTGTGTGTGTGTGAGAGATCCGGTCATTTCCTTTTATCTCCAATGTTCTTGCCTCTCATGCCATTTCCTCTGTTCCTATTTAAAGGCCCAGGCAGTGATCCAAACATAAACAAATGCCCCACCACGCGGCTAGGTGGCGCAGTGGGCAAGGCGCTCTCCACCAACGCTGGGTTCGAGCCCAGCCCTCGGCGTTGCTACCAGCTTGGCTGGTCGTTCATACTAATACAATTGGCAGTATTAGGGGGTGGGAAGCTGGTGGGTGGGGATTGGACGTTGTGGACAGCGACTCCTACAGGTCGGTTGGTGCGCCTGCGCAGTAGAATCAGGAAGCGACGAGGGCGGCGTGTCCCTCCCACGCAGACCCTCGCCACTGAGAGATCGCGCTGTGCAGGTGAAAAGATGCAACGGCTGCCTCCTCGAGTACCGGAGGGGACACGTGATGCAAGGCTTCGTCCACATTGCAGCCGGCTTGTGGGAGGCATGGCCTAACAACGTTCGAGACAGGGGAGGGTAGAATTGGACAATACGAAATTGGGGACAGGAGAAAAATAGAAAAATGGGGAGAAAAAGTAGATAAAAAAAAGAAATGCCCCACCACCAAAAAAGGACTAACACTAGAGAAAGAGTAAATATTGAGTAAATAAAGAGTCAAACATTTCAATGGCAAATGTATTATGTGGTTGTAAATTACTTATAGAAGTTCCAAATAATGTAATCTGAATTTAACCCACATTGATATTTTTTTTATTATTATTTTATCACTGATTGGTGCTTTAAACTGACCATTCGGGCTACTGTTTTGATGTGATAGAAGAGACGGAATATGATTATTGAATTCATCACAGTGAAGCAGAGAAAGACGCTCCATTCTTCCAGTTTTGAAGTTGAAAAGATGTCTTATCCGACTCCCCAGACTAATTTCCCATTCATGAAGAGAGGGAGAGAGATGAAATGGACTCTCCTCTAGCAAGTTGCTTAGCATTTGGAACATTCACTCGACCTACAGACTCTACAGAGAATAAGTCTGCACAGTACCTTGTTTCATCTATTACCCCCGCCGTTATCATGGGGTGTCTATAGAAGCCAAGAGCAGAACACAGGCACAGGAGAATGTAGCGGTTTAGAATGTTTAATTAAGCAGGAGGGGGGGGGGGGGGTGGGGGTCCAAGGGTCAGGCGATGGGGAACAAGGAGTGGAGGAGAGACAGACAGACGGCGTGGGTAGGTGAGGTCCAGGGGGGTGCAGGCTGGTGGGATCCGTGGTCGAGGTGTAGGCCGGAGGGGTGAGGTCCAGGGGGGTGCAGGCTGGTGGGATCCATGGTCGAGGTGTAGGCCGGAGGGGTGAGGTCCAGGGGGGTGCAGGCTGGTGGGATCCGTGGTCGAGGTGTAGGCCGGAGGGGTGAGGTCCAGGGGGTGCAGGCTGGTGGGATCAGTGGTCGAGGTGTAGGCCGGAGGGGTGAGGTCCAGGGGGGTGCAGGCTGGTGGGATCAGTGGTCGAGGTGTAGGCCGGAGGGGTGAGGTCCAGGGGGTGCAGGCTGGTGGGATCCGTGGTCGAGGTGTAGGCCGGAGGGGTGAGGTCCAGGGGGGTGCAGGCTGGTGGGATCCGTGGTCGAGGTGTAGGCCGGAGGGGTGAGGTCCAGGGGGGTGCAGGCTGGTGCGATCAGTGGTCGAGGTGTAGGCCGGAGGGGTGAGGTCCTGGACATCGGAGAACAAGGGTTAGTATGTAACAAGGTCACTGAGCACACAAACATAACTAGGAGTAGTAATAATAACTATGGTCTAGACTAGAGAAGAGTCCTTATACCAGGGGAGGTGTAAACAACACTCGGACAAGGAGTGGCAGGGGTGCAGGCCTCTTATCCTGGTTCGGTGACGGGGTGTTAGCCGGCGGGCAGGAGGTGTGTAGTCGGGCACATGGTGAGTAGGGTGACGGTGAGACAGGACATATTGGACCCAATGTGCAGATAATGAGACTCAGCAGACAGATCTTGTTCATTAAAACCCAATTTGGGTATATTTAATAATAATAGAACGATCAGGTATTCAGGCAGGGGTCGATACACGTGCATTGACGAGAGAGAGAGAGAGAGAGAGAGAGAGAGAGAGAGAGAGAGAGAGAGAGAGAGAGAGAGAGAGAGAGAGAGAGAGAGAGAGAGAGAGAGAGAGAGAGAGAGAGAGAGAGAGAGAGATAAGCCCAGGTCGGGACTGTGACAACGGTGGCACGATGGTCAGCAGGGGGCCTGTCTGTCTGTGTGGAGTTTGCATGATCTCCCCGTGTTTGCGTGGGTTTCCTCTTCGTACTCCGGTTTCCTCCCACAGATGAAAACTAGCTCATTAGCTAATTCTGGCACATTTACATTGATGTGGAAACTGAAGATGTTGATTAATGTGCACTGTCCCTGGGTAAAAAAATGTATTAATAAAACGTAAACATAGAATCTGATCGTTTCAATTCTAAATGCGGTCCCAAATTAGATGCAGGTCTGATTTTAATTAGCTGGCCTCCACTACATTCAACTTGTAAATTAAACGGTGATTTCAGTGTCCTCCATGTTCATCATTATTATTGTTATATTATTTGCGCATGCGGGTCAGTTTAGGAGTGTGACCAGTTCATACACCAACGGCGGAGGCGACCATGCAAGGTGCCAACCTGCTCATCGGGAGCAATTAGGGGTTACGTTTAAGTGTCTTGTTCAAGGACACTTTGAAATGCTACCCGGGAATCGAACCGGGAACCTCCGGATTACTAGACAACTGCTCTACCTCCCGAGCCACTGTCGCCCCAGTGATGAAAATGATGATGGACCTATACTATGTACTATTCATTTGTTGTGACTTGACTTTCAAAAAAAATGATGTTATTTGTTTTTTATATGTTTTTTATGTTGTGCTCATTTGTGCAAGACGCATTCCCTCCAGCGCATGGGGGTGGGAGATGATTATCATAATGAATGAATGAATGAATGAATGAATGAATGAAAATGAATGAAAACTTTATTTAACAGATTGCAGAATGGGTACAATACAGTAGCCTACGGCTCAATACATAAACAATGGTGCCACCAGGTGGACAAAAACCGAACTATTTTTGGGATAGACAGGCTCACGTCACGTGTGTAGCTATAAACTAGAGACCTCCTTTCATCCTTTCACACCTTTTCCTAAGATTTCTGTACAAACTCTGACCTCTGTTGCCTATACTCAATGTATGCCTTCACTGTCTACAAACTGCCTTACACTGTAATCATAACTACTTACCTCAAACTATTAGTCTACCCATATAACTCTGTATGATAGCCATGTACAATAATACTGTATATATATTTATATTTACTGTATATCTATCGACACCTGGATATACCTGCATATATTCCTGTTTACATACCTGTATATACTAATATACCATATCCACTCTTACTAGTTATACCACTGGCCACTATGGCTACTACCATAGTGTATTTACCTGTATCACTGTACATAATAATACTGTCAAATTAGCATTATTACTCAGTAATACTCATTTATATATATTCCAGTTGAATCACTTGTACATTGTATATTGTTAATTCACTTTACTGTTACAGTACACTTGCACTCTGGTTAGATGCCAACTTATTTTTGTTGTACTGTACTTGTGCTGTACAGTATGATAACAATACATTTGAATCTAATCTCATTTCAGAGTTATATTTACTGTTGCGGCTCAAATGGTAGAATTTCATGATTTATTTTCGACATAGAAGAGTTATACTACAGTGTGTCACAGGATTCTGTAGGACAGCTAATGAAGAATTACAAACAGACTAAATTAGTTGGAGAATCAAAATAAAAATGGGTTTATTGCATCAACAATGTGAAGATGGTAAGTAAGACATAGGACCAGGGTTTCAAAGACCTGAACTATCCCTTAGAGTGGTTTAGTGAAAAATGATTCTCGGAGGACGTAATCAGGTTCAGTTCATTTAAAAAGGACAGTACACATTAATCAACATTACTGTACATGTGCCTGTTTTAGCCAGCTGGCTAATTCACAACTGTAGTCCTTTTGGCAAGATGTTATACCCTAAAACAGAACCTAAAACAGAACCTAAAACAGAACCTAAAACAGAACCTAAAACAGAACCTAAAACAGAACCTAAAACAGAACCTAAAACAGAAGCATTAAAAGTAAAAACACAATAATTACAACACAATCCAACACGATACTAGTAAAAGCAATAATAAAATACACAATGAACTGATTAAAAGTGGTCACATGTTTGATTTGTAAAGGTGTGGTATAGGTAGTGTCTTGTTTCAGTTGGTAGGATGTTCCAAAACTGAGCGGCTCTGACTGCAAAACAGGGTTGACTGAAGGAGCTGGACCTAAACGGCACAGTACAGTCCCCTCTCTGGGTAGATCTTGTGGACCTATTACGTAATGTTTTCTGTTTTGACAAAAGTACTGAGCGGTGGAGGGGCCTTGCCATTATTATTATGTTGTGTGTCACGACAGGAAGGATTAGCACTGCATTAGGGACAGTGTTTCCTTTAGTGCCAAAAGATACTGGGCTAGATCCACAAAGAATGGATTGCACGGAGCAAGTTGCATCCTTACTTACAATTCATTATGAATTGAAAATGGGGGACCCTGATGTAAACAAGATGAAAGTCTTTCTCTGGTCTGCATCCCCTTAACAATTTTGTGTATTGAGCCGTACTGTATTGTGCCCATTCTGCAATCTGTTAATACAAATTTCATTCAATCAATCACCGCATCTTTCTAATTCCTAGGCTATAGTGGTTCCATTTTCCCCCTTCAATATAAAGAACTGTATTAAAATGGCCTATGATACTGGAAACATTGGAGGAGTGTTAGGGTGGTGTCTAGCGAACCCAAGAGCAGAACACAAGGCACAGGAGAATGAGGCGGTTTAGGTTATTTAATAGGAAACCCAGAAGACGACAAGGCAGGCAGTGAGAGAATACAGGTGAAGGATGTGGGTGTGCATGAGGTCCCGGGATAGTGCAGGCTGGTGATGTCCAAGGGTGGAGGTGCAGGCTGGAGTTCTGTGATCCTACACACAGGAGAACAGGGGTTAGAATGACGCTGGCTACAGAGCTCACAAAACACACTATAAATATATAGAGTATAGAGGTCCAGATAAGAGTCCTAATACCAAGGCAGGTGAAACAACACTCGGACCAGGAGTGGCAGGGGGGCAGGCCTCGTATCCTGGCTCAGTGATGACGAGATGAGTCTCAGGTGTGTAGGCCGGCCCGGGTAGGCAGGCTGAGGGTGAAGCGGGAACATGGAAGGACCCATATATGGTAGCGGGGACCTGCTGACAGACAGGGGAGAGAAAGGCCCTGGCTGTGGCTGTAACAAGGAGGTGCAGTTCAAGCTCTGCTCTCAGCTCTGATACAAAAATTATAATAATAATAAAAAAATTATAAGAATTATGATCATCTTTTTTTTTGCACAATGGCAGAAATACCTAACAAAACAATTGACAATTCTTTTTATAAATTATTTTATATATGTTTTTTTGTAGATTTTTATTGCGTTTTTTTTACTACCGAGCAGTCGGGTAGAGAGAGAGGGAGAGGAGGAAATGGGAGACAGGGGAAGACATTCGGCAAAGAACGCCGGGTCCGGGAATCGAACCCGGGTCGGCCGTGCCACGACGCAGTGTGTTACGTGGTTCGCCACTTGGGCGCCCCAGCAGCGCCATTGGTGCGGAAGCTAGCACCAGCAGCGCCATCGGTGAGGAAGCTAGCACCAGCAGCGATCTGTGAGGAAGCTAGCACCAGCAGCGCCATTGGTGAGGAAGCTAGCATCAGCAGCGCCATCTGTGAGGAAGCTAGCACCAGCAGCGCCATCTGTGAGGAAGCTAGCACCAGCAGCGCCATCTGTGAGGAAGCTAGCACCAGCAGCGCTATCTGTGAGGAAGCTAGCACCAGCAGCGCCATCGGTGAGGAAGCTAGCATCAGCAGCGCCATCTGTGAGGAAGCTAGCACCAGCAGCGCCATCTGTGAGGAAGCTAGCATCAGCAGCGCCATTGTCGCCACCGGTAAGGAAATGCAACTAACTACTGCAAGCTCCACTCCAGTCTCACCTGTTACCGCTGAGCCATGTGAAGCCAACGAAAGAGACCCTTGCCAGAGACCACCGCAACACTTCCACTCTTCTGAAATCATGGGAGAGAGAGCGGGATCATGTCTCCAGCACCCCCACAGCCGTAGCTACAACCACTTAATCATGGCTCTCATCCACATTCATTAATTTTCTCCCCCCGCTCTCTCCTCCATGAGCTTCTGCATAATGCGGAATTGCAGTGGTCTATGGTCCGGATAAAGCCAGGCAGCCTCTGGCATCGGGTCCATATCAACCCAATGTGGGATTTCCATCAAAAGCCACTCACGAAAAGGCAGGCGTGGTGTGCTGGATTCCCCCGGCTGGAATATAGTGTGCCATGACCGGACATTCTGCCTCCGCTGTCGGGCATTTAATAACACTTAGTAACAGCCATCCGACTGTTCAACACCATATGACCCCCCCCCCCCCATCTCTCTCTCTCTCTCTCATGACCTGGGCGGAGTATAGAGGTCCAGATAAGAGTCCTAATACCAAGGCAGGTGAAACAACACTCGGACCAGGAGTGGCAGGGGGGCAGGCCTCGTATCCTGGCTCAGTGATGACGAGATGAGTCTCAGGTGTGTAGGCCGGCCCGGGTAGGCAGGCTGAGGGTGAAGCGGGAACATGGAAGGACCCATATATGGTAGCGGGGACCTGCTGACAGACAGGGGAGAGAAAGGCCCTGGCTGTGGCTGTAACAAGGAGGTGCAGTTCAAGCTCTGCTCTCAGCTCTGATACAAAAATTATAATAATAATAAAAAAATTATAAGAATTATGATAATCTTTTTTTTTGCACAATGGCAGAAATACCTAACAAAACAATTGACAATTCTTTTTATAAATTATTTTATATATGTTTTTTTGTAGATTTTTATTGCGTTTTTTTTACTACCGAGCAGTCGGGTAGAGAGAGAGGGAGAGGAGGAAATGGGAGACAGGGGAAGACATTCGGCAAAGAACGCCGGGTCCGGGAATCGAACCCGGGTCGGCCGTGCCACGACGCAGTGTGTTACGTGGTTCGCCACTTGGGCAGCGCCATCGGTGAGGAAGCTAGCACCAGCAGCGATCTGTGAGGAAGCTAGCACCAGCAGCGCCATTGGTGAGGAAGCTAGCATCAGCAGCGCCATCTGTGAGGAAGCTAGCACCAGCAGCGCCATCTGTGAGGAAGCTAGCACCAGCAGCGCCATTGGTGCGGAAGCTAGCACCAGCAGCGCCATCGGTGAGGAAGCTAGCACCAGCAGCGATCTGTGAGGAAGCTAGCACCAGCAGCGCCATTGGTGAGGAAGCTAGCATCAGCAGCGCCATCTGTGAGGAAGCTAGCACCAGCAGCGCCATCTGTGAGGAAGCTAGCACCAGCAGCGCCATCTGTGAGGAAGCTAGCACCAGCAGCGCTATCTGTGAGGAAGCTAGCACCAGCAGCGCCATCGGTGAGGAAGCTAGCATCAGCAGCGCCATCTGTGAGGAAGCTAGCACCAGCAGCGCCATCTGTGAGGAAGCTAGCATCAGCAGCGCCATTGTCGCCACCGGTAAGGAAATGCAACTAACTACTGCAAGCTCCACTCCAGTCTCACCTGTTACCGCTGAGCCATGTGAAGCCAACGAAAGAGACCCTTGCCAGAGACCACCGCAACACTTCCACTCTTCTGAAATCATGGGAGAGAGAGCGGGATCATGTCTCCAGCACCCCCACAGCCGTAGCTACAACCACTTAATCATGGCTCTCATCCACATTCATTAATTTTCTCCCCCCGCTCTCTCCTCCATGAGCTTCTGCATAATGCGGAATTGCAGTGGTCTATGGTCCGGATAAAGCCAGGCAGCCTCTGGCATCGGGTCCATATCAACCCAATGTGGGATTTCCATCAAAAGCCACTCACGAAAAGGCAGGCGTGGTGTGCTGGATTCCCCCGGCTGGAATATAGTGTGCCATGACCGGACATTCTGCCTCCGCTGTCGGGCATTTAATAACACTTAGTAACAGCCATCCGACTGTTCAACACCATATGACCCCCCCCCCCCCATCTCTCTCTCTCTCTCTCATGACCTGGGCGCGCCTGCCCCCCCTCCCCCCATTGGGACAATGTGCAATTCATTTTAAATTTGTATACTGTACTTTTATATAGCAATTTGATTTAATTTGACTTAACACAGTGCAATAGTGCTCACCATTTATTTATTTAATTCATTGTAACTTTTTACTTCAGCGCTGACCTTCATTGTTTGTTTGTTGTATTGGTTGTCCTTTTTTATCGCTCTCTATTGTCTGTCAACTGACTGAGCTGCTATACTGGATACCTGAATTGCCCCAAGGTGATTAATAAAGTATCTATCTATCTATCTATCTATCTATCTATCTATCTATCTATCTATCTATCTATCTATCTATCTATCTATCTATCTATCTATCTATCTATCTATCTATCTATCTATCTATCTATCTATCTATCTATCTATCTATCTATCTATCTATCTATCTATCTATCTATCTATCTATCTATCTATCTATCTATCTATCTATCTATCTATCTATCTATCTATCTATCTATCTATCTATCTATCTATCTATCTATCTATCTATCTATCTATCTATCTATCTATCTATCTATCTATCTATCTATCTATCTATCTATCTATCTATCTATCTATCTATCTATCTATCTATCTATCTATCTATCTATCTATCTATCTATCTATCTATCTATCTATCTATCTATCTATCTATCTATCTATCTATCTATCTATCTATCTATCTATCTATCTATCTATCTATCTATCTATCTATCTATCTATCTATCTATCTATCTATCTATCTATCTATCTATCTATCTATCTATCTATCTATCTATCTATCTATCTATCTATCTATCTATCTATCTATCTATCTATCTATCTATCTATCTATCTATCTATCTATCTATCTATCTATCTATCTATCTATCTATCTATCTATCTATCTATCTATCTATCTATCTATCTATCTATCTATCTATCTATCTATCTATCTATCTATCTATCTATCTATCTATCTATCTATCTATCTATCTATCTATCTATCTATCTATCTATCTATCTATCTATCTATCTATCTATCTATCTATCTATCTATCTATCTATCTATCTATCTATCTATCTATCTATCTATCTATCTATCTATCTATCTATCTATCTATCTATCTATCTATCTATCTATCTATCTATCTATCTATCTATCTATCTATCTATCTATCTATCTATCTATCTATCTATCTATCTATCTATCTATCTATCTATCTATCTATCTATCTATCTATCTATCTATCTATCTATCTATCTATCTATCTATCTATCTATCTATCTATCTATCTATCTATCTATCTATCTATCTATCTATCTATCTATCTATCTATCTATCTATCTATCTATCTATCTATCTATCTATCTATCTATCTATCTATCTATCTATCTATCTATCTATCTATCTATCTATCTATCTATCTATCTATCTATCTATCTATCTATCTATCTATCTATCTATCTATCTATCTATCTATCTATCTATCTATCTATCTATCTATCTATCTATCTATCTATCTATCTATCTATCTATCTATCTATCTATCTATCTATCTATCTATCTATCTATCTATCTATCTATCTATCTATCTATCTATCTATCTATCTATCTATCTATCTATCTATCTATCTATCTATCTATCTATCTATCTATCTATCTATCTATCTATCTATCTATCTATCTATCTATCTATCTATCTATCTATCTATCTATCTATCTATCTATCTATCTATCTATCTATCTATCTATCTATCTATCTATCTATCTACACACTCACCACCACAAGCAGAACAGTGTGGCAGACGTTTGTCAGACATATTATCTTGATGCCAATACTCTTACTGTAACAATGAAATCATAATGAATTCCATGTTCAAAGAACACAAACAGCCCAAAGAATATGAGAATATGTCACAATTTGAAAATAAACGTACGTTTTTTTTCACGAGAAGGGACTGCACAATGCATTTGTTATGTTTTTTTTTATCTACTTTTTCTCCCATTTTTTCTATTTTTCTCCCATCCCAATTTTTCGTATTGTCCAATTCTACCCCCCCCCTGTCTCGAACGCTGGCTGCAATGTGGACCAAGCCTTGCATCACGTGTCCCCTCCGGTACACGAGGAAGCAGCCGTTGCATCTTTTCACCTGCACAGCGCGATCTCTCAGCGGCGAGGGTCTGCGTGGGAGGGACACGCCGCCCCTGTTGCTTCCTGATTCTGCTGCGCAGGCGCACCAACCGACCTGTAGGAGTCGCTGTCCACAACGTCCGATCCCCACCCACCAGCTTCCCACCCCTAACACTGCCAATTGTGTTACAGTAGTATGAACGACCAGCCAAGCTGGTAGCAACGCCGAGAGCTGGGCTCGAACCCAGCATCTCCTGCGTTAGTGGCGAGCGCCTTGCCCACTGCGCCTCTTAGCCACCCTATGCATTTGTTATGTTAGAACAAGTGTATGCTCTATCTCACCATACCGGTCACGACTGCTTCAGCGGAGCGCAGTTTCTCAACTCTGAGACCACTAAAGACTTATTTAAGGACAACCATGACAGATGCAAGAGTGTCGAACTTGGGGATTCAACAAATCGAGAAGGCACACACAATCAACGTTTCCCGAATCATTGAACAATATGCAGGAGAAAAAGGCAGGAAGCTTCAATTCATCGTGTAGGACTCTTTTATTTCTTTGATTGTTTGTTTGACACATGCTTACTTTAGTTACAATGTTGTGTTACTGACATGACATGTTGCTGATGCTGCAGTGCTGCCTGTCTACAATGTGTGTGATATACAGTAGGTGATGCTGGTAGCTCACTGCTCTGCTATGTGTGTGATATGTTTGTATACAGCGAACGGGTCTATGGGAAACACTGGATTAGGAAGTTGCGTCTATGATGCGATAACTTCTCTGTATCTTGTTTAAATGTGTTCGGGGTAATAGTGTATCAGTGTAATCACTTCTTTCATAGTAATTTACTTCATACTATTTTTGCCAGTATGCCCGTGAAATATTTATTAAATTCTATTCAAAGTGGTCTTAAACAGAAAAAAATACCGTATATTAAAAAAGAAAGGAAGATCAGAGACAGAAAATATCAATTTTCAGCCCTTGTACGGGGTTCCCTTTATTATTCATACGCAGCGTTCAAGTCAGAATAATGAAGAGTCCACCCTCTGCCTTTCTGTTAAATACTGTACTGTGTGATTAATTTTCTCATGATCTCACCCTTGTGTGCTATCCTTACTTTTCCAGTCTCTAGCTTTCTCTGTAACCCCTCCTAGCAGCCTCTGTGTCGCTCTCAGGACGAAGAAAGAATTTGTCTCTTTAAACAACTTCTTGTCATTTTGCCTTACTGATTATTTTGAACCGACATCTTCTGCCACCCCTAGCCCACGATTGTGGAGCCTGATGGCCGCTGGCATGAAGGACTGGCTGAGGCAGTTGGTGGAGTGTCGGGGGCGTATGAGTCTGTGGCTGAACGTGCTCCTCATAGAGGGGTTCTGTGGCTGAACGTGCTCCTCATAGAGGGGTTCTGCTGAACGTGCTCCTCATAGAGGGGTTCTGTGGCTGAACTTGCTCCTCATAGAGGGGTTCTGTGGCTGAACGTGCTCCTCATAGAGGGGTTCTGTGGCTGAACGTGCTCCTCATAGAGGGGTTCTGTGGCTGAACGTGCTCCTCATAGAGGGGTTCTGTGGCTGAACGTGCTCCTCATAGAGGGGTTCTGTGGCTGAACGTGCTCCTCATAGAGGGGTTCTGTGGCTGAACGTGCTCCTCATAGAGGGGTTCTGTGGCTGAACGTGCTCCTCATAGAGGGGTTCTGTGGCTGAACGTGCTCCTCATAGAGGGGTTCTGTGGCTGAACGTGCTCCTCATAGAGGGGTTCTCTAGCAGCCAGCTTCCTTCTCATCCTCCTCTCTTCCACCACCACTAGTTTGACCAGCTCGACTCCCACCACGGAGCTAGCCTTCCTCAGCAGCTCGTTCAGTTTGTTGGTGTCCCTTGAGTTGATGTAGCCCCCCCCCCAGCATACGGCAAGGGAGAGGACATCTGTTTTTAATACATTTTCAATTATTAGTATCCATTTGTTGGACATACATTTGAGTTGACATTAGGTTCTAATAAAAAAATAAACCAACGGACATTTCTATCTGTTCATTGACGTACGGACCAAACTTTTGCTGGTCTGGTCTCCTGTGAGGTCCTCTCCAGTTGCACTTTTGCTGCTGCAGAGTTGAACAGACTGCAGAGTGTGTGTAACATGTCGTGTTCCCTAGTCTAGAGCCTTCTTTCTCCCCTTCACGTGAAGTTAAAACTAAGTGAAAGTGAAACCTTAAAATAGCTGTTCAGCACGTTCAGTTTATAATGTCTGATTTACACACTTGATAACACATTTAGCAGTCTTGGTCGCGCTACTGAAACAGTAAACAGTAATGTGGGCATTGATATGCCCTAATGTACTAAATGGGTTTTATTTCTGTAAAATAAACTATAAAAAGCAGACAGCGGTGGGGGCGGTGGGTGGGCACTGGGCAGGTTATGTACTCGGTGGGCACTGGGCAGGTTATGTACTCGGTGGGCACTGGGCAGGTTATGTACTCGGTGGCCTGAACACAGAGTAACACTGACGATTATCCACAGACTGTGGATGCTTTTAAAAAGGGCCTCAAAACACATTATTCTTTTGAATAGAGTTTTTTCTAGTTTTTTCTAGCTCCACACATTTGATGTTCTTTTACTCTTTTACTAGTTATCCACTTTTTCTCCTTATTTTCAATTTTTTTCCCATCCCAATTTCGCTGTTTCCAATTCTCCCCTCCCCTGTCTTGAACGTTGCTCGCATATGCCCCCCACAGGTCGGTCGTAGGGAGGATAGAAGCCTTGCATCACGTGTGCCCTCCGGTACGCGAGGAGGCAGCCTGTCACATCTTTTCACATGCCAGCGCGGACTCTTATTGGCGAGGTGTAACGTGTGGGAGGCTCACACTACCCCCGCTATTTCCTGTCTCTGCTGTGCAGGCGTCCCCCAACCGACCTGTAGGAGTCGCTGTCCACAACGTCCAGATTACCACCCATCGACTTCCACCCGCTGACTTTGCCAATTGAGCCAGTATGACGGCCGGCCCAAGCCGGAGGCAACGCCGACAGCCGATTTGAACCCGGTGTCTCTTGTGTTGGTGAAGAGCGCAATGTCCGCTGCGCCACCCAGCTGCCCTTAGTCCTACTTATTTTATGTTCTTTTTATACTCTCTTACACGTTTTTAAGTTCTTCTACACTGTAGCGCCTTGAGATTTGTTCCACATATCGAATATATTATTATTATTATTATTATTATTATTATTATTATTATTATTATTATTATTATTATTATTATTATTATTATTATTATTATTATTATTATTATTATTATTATTATTATTATTATTATTATTATTATTATTATTATTATTATTATTATTATTATTATTATTATTATTATTATTATTATTATTATTATTATTATTATTATTATTATTATTATTATTATTATTATTATTATTATTATTATTATTATTATTATTATTATTATTATTATTACCGTGCCAAGCCTAACGTCCAGCTCACTGCGTACTGTGTGTGTCCTCTAGCAGTGACAGAGCTGTTCACACACTGACCAGAATAAAATAATGGAAAACAGGATATTTCAATGTAAGAAATCATCTTTCCTTCTTTTTTCTTCACACAGGAGCCAAACCCTACAAATGTGACGAATGCGGGAAAGGTTCTACCTTGAAAAAACGCCCAATATCATAGTCATTCTTGTGTTGAGTTGATGTTTTTGGTGTCTTTTTGTGTATTATTATGGTTATTATGTTGTGATTTGTGCTGTTTTATGTTTGAAAAATAAAAATAAATGTGATCACAAAAAAGAAAACGCCCAATATCCCTTCCTTTGCAACCAGTGTGAAGAAAGCTTCACAACAGAGGAAGCTCTTGAGCAACATCATTGTGTACATTTTCTCTGTAAGTATTGTGGAAAGAGTTTCAATGACAGGGGAGGCTTAATAAACACGTTCACACAGGAGAGAAACCTTTCAAGTGTGATCAGTGTAGGAACAGATTCACAATTGCAGGCAGTTTAAAGATACACCAGCGCACCGACACAGGAGAGAAACCCCTTTCCTGTGACCAGTGTGGAAAGAGATTCACTTGTCAAGGAAATTTAACACCAGCGTATTCACACAAGAGAGAAACCCTATCACTGTGATCAGTGTGGAAAGGGCTTCACCACAGGCTGAAGTCTTAGGGGGCTTTCACACTAGCCATCGGGGTCGAATCGGGGTTGAATCAGAGCGCGATCGCACCAGAATACCGCGTGATGAGAACACTCCCCCCCCGTCCCCGGGGACGCTGATTTGCTCCAAACCTGGACCGCTGGAATAGGTGGTCTCGGGTGCACGCCAGTGTCCCCGACAACGGAGCGGGGGGCGTGGTGTGCAGGCTTACTGTAATGATTTCATGCTTGCTTGAATTTTGGGCAGATACAAACATACAGCAATAACTGGACAATACCCACAAAAACGATATTTATGGGCAATTTGGCGAGTTCAGACCTCAACCAAACAAGCATGTTGAGCCTCACGGCTCAGTGGATGAAAACTTCGAGATGAAGCCACGTTACAAGGACAAGACTTCCCTGGCTCGCATTAGGCCTGGCCATTTTTTTGCCATTGCTATGTCTACTATACATTGGTTTCTTGTTCGAATGCATTTATTTCTATAGACCAGTGGTGCCCAACCAGTCGGCCGTGATCGACCGGTAGATCAATGACATGTAATATAATTGACGCTAGCAATGGGCTAACGTTAGCTGCTAACTAGTAATAACTAGGCTAAGCTAACTAGCGTTAGCCGCTAACCCTGGAAAACGCTCAAAGCGGACTCCACGACACCAGTTCCATTCATGAGAAAAGGGGGTGGGTTATATTGACAACAGAGGTTCAAATATAACTTCATATTTATTGATTATTTGTTCTTTATATCAGCATCCAGTTTCCACCACCGTATGTTAAACTCTTCCTGTGTTGACGTTAGAGTGTGACATCATCGCCTACGGCAGCTTACATGCTCAAAACGCAAACCGTAAACAAACCCCGGAGCGCACCAAGACTGCAGTGTGTACGCAAACTAGAGGGGGGAGAGGGAGGGGGGAAGTTCGCACCCAAGGACGGAGCGAGGACGGAGCGGAGCACCCGCTCCTAATGAGAAAGCCCCCTTACACTACACCAGCACATTCACACGGGAGAAAAAACATATAGCTGTGAACTGTGTGAAAAGGGCTTTACGAGGTTAAATGATTTAAAGGTACACCAGTATGCCCACACAGGGGAGAAACCTTACCGCTGTCACCAGTGTAACACAAGCTACACTAACAAGATGGTACTAAAAAGACATGAGCTCATACATACAGGAGAGAAACCCTACCACTGTGATCTGTGTGAGATGAGCTTCTGTACCTCAGGTAGACTAAGACAGCACCACTGTGGCAAAAGCTTCACCACAGAGGGATATGCTAGGATACACCTGCTCATTCACACAGGAGAGCAACCCTACCACTGTGCAAAAGGCTTCACCAATTTAGCGTCTCTTCAGAAGCACAAGTGCCCAGGCAAGAAGTAATGGTGGGGCAAGAGACGGCAGTTTCTTCAGGTAATGATTGATCAGAGTTACTTGAGACTGAGGCTGTCAATTGTCCTCAAGAATGCCATTCGACTATGAATTGAATGCAATGTGGTAAAATGGTAATGTTAAAGATAATATTTACGTATTATTACCACAGGTATGTTTAATCCAACCCTCAAATTGTTTTTATTATTCGCAGCAGCTTTATCAAACAAAAGTAGAACACATGAAGAAGAACAGGAAAGTAAAAGTTTTAACTACAGATAGACAGTAGTCGTTTTTACTGTATAAAAGTGCATTTTTACAAAGCTGGGGTGAGTTTTCCTTTTCACGTATATCTCACCAGACTATTGTGCTTGGTGTATGATTGTACCTGTTACGAGTTTGATCAATTATAAGCAAACTGGAATTGTATCACATGATCTGCGGCCCAGATATGCAATTTAAGCATCAATATGGAAACAATGATATTTGTTACTTTGGTTCAAATCAGCACACTTTTTGCAGCTACGCAACCACAGTCCCCACCATACAGTGCTCACCATACAGTCCTCACCATACAGTGCTCACCATACAGTCCTCACCATACAGTCCTCACCATACAGTCCTCACCATACAGTCCTCACCATACAGTGCTCACCAGTGGAGGTTTCTCTATGACAACACGTGAAACACAAATTCACTCATAATTCATAATTATTATTAATTTACATATACCTATATATATATATAAAAAAAAATATATATATATATATATATTTTTTTTTATTATTATTATTATTTTTTTTTATTATAAATGTTTTCCTCTGTAAAAAAATGCCAGTGCATTTTTTTTTTTCAAAAATGGCCAAAATTGACAGCTCTGAGCAGGCCTGCACTGCAGTATTGCCTGCAGTAATTATTCGTGAAGAAAACTTCACAGGTGTGACCCTTTGTTAAATAAATAATATATAACAGCGAATCAAAATAGGCTATTAACTTCATCTAAGCACGGTCTGTGCAGTTAAACTCTTGCCATTGAATGGAGGATTGATTGATTGACAGCCCTTGACATCCAATATTACACAGAGGTTGAATGATTGACAACCTTCAAAATCCAATCAGAGACTGTCTGCAAGTGGTGCCTGGAAGTCTGCAGCTGGACTGGCGTCAGTGTTCTACTATAGTCAACGTTGTGTTGCATCATCTGTTTGCCTGAAGAAGAACATTAATTTGCCTAATATAATCATTCATATTTTAAGATCTTTATTCACTTGTTCACTTATTGTTGTGCACTGCATCGTTTACTTGGATGATATATATATATTTTTTTTTAAATCTCAGTTGAAGACTAGTGTAGTTCTAACTAACTTCCTTGTTGTTGTAGCTGGCTAATATAGGAAATTATTTTTGCAAAGAATTATGGATGCTCCTCCAAACATCGTAGATCGGATCATACAGGAATCTTTTCACACATTCTCCTATGAAGAAAAGCTAAGAGTAAAAGCAGACGGGAGACCAAAACCTAAGATCAACTTGAGTCAACAACTTGCGTCGGGCAAACAACGCCGTTTTCAACCAGCTAAGTATGATAAAGTGCTGTGGTTAACTGGGAGCATGCAAACAAACCGCACATATTGTTGGCCGTGCATTATGTTTAAGTCTCCTGCTGGAATAGGGTGTTCAAAGTTTGCAAGAGAAGGATTTGCGGATATACTGAATTTCGACAGGTCTGTAAGGATTCATGAGAAATCGAATGATCACGTCAGCGCTGAAGTACAATTAAGTCTGTTGGGAACAGTCAGAATTGATACTCTGCTTGATGAAGGAAAGCGTCTCCAGTTGACAAAGCATAACGACACGGTCCGTAAAAACCGCGACATTATGAAAAGATTGATTGATTCTGTGTCATTATTGGGTCGTCAGGAACAAGCATTTAGGGGGCACGATGAGACGTTAACGTCTGATAATAAGGGTAACTACAGAGAGATGATAGAACTACTGTCCCGTTATGATGATGTTTTAGCTGCGCATTTGAAATCGGCCACTGTATTTTCTGGGTTGTCTAAGACCATACAAAATGACTTGATTGAAGCTATAGCTGCAACTGTTCAAGATGAGATCAAAAGTGAGATTGCAGCTGCGCCGTTTTTTGCGTGGCATTGATGAAGATGATATCAATAACAACAATGCCTCTCCATGGCCCTATCTGGAATGAATGAATGGAAAAGATGACGTTGTGGGATGTATGCAGCAGGCACGGCTCATCTAAGGTAAGGGACAATAATAATGTTGTTGAAACTGCCGCTGTGCAGTTGTAACGTTATGCAAGTCTTGTGAATGTCTAAACAAACGGCATTGTTTGATTGATTGATTGAAAACTTTATTAATGACGCAATGAAGCATATAGCACTAGTTAGAGGGGACATTCGGATTCCTCTCGGATTCATTCATTGAGCAGAACTGCATTTTGCTCAGCTACAGAAACGTTGAGGAGACAATACCCACAGGACTTGGAGGAGAACTTTGTTTTCACTGTCTGTCTATTGTCTACACATTCTGCCATGAATTGAATTGAATTGTAAAACTTTATTAACAGATTGCAGAATGGGTACAGTACAGTACAGCTCAATACATACAATTGTTAAGGGGATGCAGACCAGAGAAAGACTTTCGTCTTGTTTACATCAGGGTCCCCCATTTTCAATTCATCATAACATATATGACATACATGACATACAGATAGACAGTACTGCTACATCTATACATTTATGACATACCAGATTTGCAAATACAGTACTGTTTGTGATATAAAAATAGTCCAGAAAACGGAGTATATACATTTGACGTAGAAACTGTACATTGGAGGAGGTTGGGTAGTACATAAAAAACTGTACATTGGAATATTGACAACCATACTTGGTCATTTACTGTACATTGAGGGGGTTGTGTTAGGACATTTACAGGGGCCAGTCATAGCATACTGTGTTATTTTTTGATGGGCCCGAGCCATACTGTACATGGTCTGCTTGGTTTGATCAGGGGCCGCCGAGCCACTGTATACTGTACATGGTCTGCTTGGTTTGATCGGGCCGCCGAGCCACTGTATACTGTACATGGTATGCTTGGTTTGATCGGGCCGCCGAGCCACTGTATACTGTACATGGTCTGCTTGGTTTGATCGGGCCGCCGAGCCACTGTATACTGTACATGGTCTGCTTGGTTTGATCAGGGGCCGCCGAGCCACTGTATACTGTACGTCCCCAAAATGAATGGAAGCGAATGAGGAGCCTGACACCTGGGAGGAATGGGGGTGTTGCAGCGTTGGGGATGTTTAAAAAATATAATTTAATATATAATATAATAATTTGTGCTTCACCTAAAAATTTGGTCAGCAGCCTCCACTGGTGCTCACCATACAGTCCTCACCATACAGTCCTCACCATACAGTCCTCACCATACAGTGCTCACCATACAGTCCTCACCATACAGTCCCCACCATACAGTCCTCACCATACAGTGCTCACCATACAGTGCTCACCATACAGTCCTCACCATACAGTCCTCACCATACAGTGCTCACCATACAGTCCTCACCATACAGTCCTCACCATACAGTGCTCACCATACAGCCACAGTCCTCACCATACAACCACAGTCCCCACCATACAGTCCTCACCATACAACCATAGTCCTCACCATACAACCACAGTCCCCACCATACAGTCCCCACCATACAGTCACAGTCCCCACCATACAACCACAGTCCCCACCATACAACCACAGTCCCCACCATACAGTCACAGTCCCCACCATACAGTCACAGTCCCCACCATACAGTCACAGTCCCCACCATACAGTCACAGTCCCCACCATACAACCACAGTCCCCACCATACAACCACAGTCCCCACCATACAGTCACAGTCCCCACCATACAGTCACAGTCCCCACCATACAGTCACAGTCCCCACCATACAGTCCCCACCATACAACCACAGTCCCCACCATACAACCACAGTCCCCACCATACAACCACAGTCCCCACCATACAACCACAGTCCCCACCATACAACCACAGTCCCCACCATACAACCACAGTCCCCACCATACAACCACAGTCTCCACCATACAACCACAGTCTCCACCATACAACCACAGTCTCCACCATACAACCACAGTCTCCACCATACAACCACAGTCTCCACCATACAACCACAGTCCCCACCATACAACCATAGTCCTCACCATACAGTCCTCACCATACAACCATAGTCCTCACCATACAGTCCTCACCATACAGTCCCCACCATACAGTCCTCACCATACAGTCCTCACCATACAGTCCTCACCATACAGTCCTCACCATACAGTCCTCACCATACAGTCCTCACCATACAACCATAGTCCTCACCATACAACCACAGTCTCCACCATACAGTCCTCACCATACAGTCCTCACCATACAGTCCCCACCATACAGTCCTCACCATACAACCATAGTCCTCACCATACAACCACAGTCTCCACCATACAGTCCTCACCATACAGTCCCCACCATACAGTCCTCACCATACAACCATAGTCCTCACCATACAGTCCTCACCATACAGTCCCCACCATACAACCATAGTCCTCACCATACAGTCCTCACCATACAGTCCTCACCATACAGTCCTCACCATACAACCACAGTCCTCACCATACAACCACAGTCCCCACCATACAGTCCTCACCATACAGTCCTCACCATACAGTCCTCACCATACAGTCCTCACCATACAACCACAGTCCCCACCATACAGTCCTCACCATACAACCACAGTCCTCACCATACAGTCCTCACCATACAACCATAGTCCTCACCATACAGTCCTCACCATACAACCACAGTCCTCACCATACAGTCCTCACCATACAACCATAGTCCTCACCATACAGTCCTCACCATACAGTCCTCACCATACAGTCCTCACCATACAGTCCTCACCATACAACCATAGTCCTCACCATACAGTCCTCACCATACAACCATAGTCCTCACCATACAGTCCTCACCATACAGTCCTCACCATACAGTCCTCACCATACAGTCCTCACCATACAGTCCTCACCATACAGTCCTCACCATACAACCATAGTCCTCAGTCCTCACCATACAGTCCTCACCATACAACCATAGTCCTCACCATACAGTCCTCACCATACAGTCCTCACCATACAGTCCTCACCATACAGTCCTCACCATACAACCATGTCACTGCTGAGACCAAAGTCACATCTCTGTCTTCACGCCATGTCTATCGATAATATTCAGGTCTTCTGAAATCTATTGCTTTGTATTGATGACTCATTATTGACAAATGTTCCTATTCTGTAACATTAATGTTGATTTATTAAATTGTGTTTCTGTCTGGATCATTGTCACATCACTGACAATACAGATGGTTCAAGGTATTTTTTTCAAGGAGAGTGTACAGTATACAGTATATGTAAACAATAGGAAGGCAGAGTAAGATCCAGAGGAGGAGAGAAGCTCTGGTGGGATTCAGGGGGTTCTAATGAACCACTACACCATCTCTGGTGGGATTCAGGGGGTTCTAATGAACCACTACACCATCTCTGGTGGGATTCAGGGGGTTCTAATGAACCACTACACCATCTCTGGTGGGATTCAGTAGGTTCTAATGAACCACTACACCATCTCTGGTGGGATTCAGGGGGTTCTAATGAACCACTACACCATCTCTGGTGGGATTCAGGGGGTTCTAATGAACCACTACACCATCTCTGGTGGGATTCAGGGGGTTCTAATGAACCACTACACCATCTCTGGTGGGATTCAGGGGGTTCTAATGAACCACTACACCATCTCTGGTGGGATTCAGTAGGTTCTAATGAACCACTACACCATCTCTGGTGGGATTCAGGGGGTTCTAATGAACCACTACACCATCTCTGGTGGGATTCAGGGGGTTCTAATGAACCACTACACCATCTCTGGTGGGATTCAGGGGGTTCTAATTAACCATTACACCATATCTGGTGGGATTCAGGGGGTTCTAATTAACCACTACACCATCTCTGGTGGGATTCAGTAGGTTCTAATGAACCACTACACCATCTCTGGTGGGATTCAGGGGGTTCTAATGAACCACTACACCATCTCTGGTGGGATTCAGGGGGTTCTAATGAACCACTACACCATCTCTGGTGGGATTCAGGGGGTTCTAATGAACCACTACACCATCTCTGGTGGGATTCAGGGGGTTCTAATGAACCACTACACCATCTCTGGTGGGATTCAGGGGGTTCTAATGAACCATTACACCATCTCTGGTGGGATTCAGGGGGTTCTAATGAACCACTACACCATCTCTGGTGGGATTCAGGGGGTTCTAATGAACCACTACACCATCTCTGGTGGGATTCAGGGGGTTCTAATGAACCACTACACCATCTCTGGTGGGATTCAGGGGGTTCTAATGAACCACTACACCATCTCTGGTGGGATTCAGGGGGTTCTAATGAACCACTACACCATCTCTGGTGGGATTCAGGGGGTTCTAATGAACCACTACACCATCTCTGGTGGGATTCAGTGGGTTCTAATGAACCACTACACCATCTCTGGGTACCAAGGAAGCTTTTTCTTCAGTCCTCATAGACTGTGATACAGACTCAACACCAAGGATGGAAACAGTGCAGTCCCTATAACATTGTACGGTGGACAAAACAAGTCTTATCTTGTGAGAACATGTTTCCCCTTCTCTATGCAGCCACAGAGCTGCTGGCCCACTCAGCCCCAGCCATGCAAGGTAACGGATGTAAGCTAGCCTGCTACACTTGGATATGTGCCGTTCTTAAGTCCAGAGCTGTGTGGGCTCTCCAGTGCTGCGTATTGTTGTATAAATGTATAAATTCCTCAGCTCAACCATCCCACGACAGGGCAAGTATTTCGTTACTGTAGTTAAATTACCCAGAGTTAACCAATGTTCCAGAAATACACAGATTATTTCCATGTGTGGGAGAGGATGTCCTCTGTGTGTTCAGCAGAAGACTATCTGCTGAGCTTGCCAGCCTAGTTTAGCACAATGAGTGGAAGCGGAGGAGGAGGAGCGGCTCGGCCAGCTAACACCTCTCCCAGACTCTAAAGCTAGCGTGTTGCTCCTCCCCCACTTCCGTTCATTGTGCTAAGCTAGGCTAGCATGCAGAAGCTTTACCGGTCAAGTCTCGGAAGAGGTTTTCACTGCCTCTCTGGGTGTCATC
>NC_140165.1:97555529-97576416 GCF_963971535.1 Notolepis coatsorum | reverse complement strand
GAAATTAAGCCCTATGTCTGCAGGGCTTGGTTACAGGGTGAGCGTGTGCGTGTGCGTGTGTGTGTGTGTGTGTGTGGGTGTGTGGGTGTGTGTGTGTGGGTGTGTGGGTGTAGGTGTGTGTGTGTGTGTGTGTGTGTGTGTGTGTGTGTGTGTGTGTGTGTGTGTGGGTGTGTGTGTGTGTGTGTGGGTGTGGGTGTGTGTGTGTGTGTGTGTGCGTGTGTGTGTGTGTTTGCATGAGAGAGGGAGAGCGTATATGTGTGTGTTTGTGTGTGTGTGTGTGTTTGCATGAGAGAGGGGAGAGCGTGTACAGTGTGTGTGTGTGTGTGTGTGTGTGTGTGTGTGTGCGTGTGTGTGTGTGTGTGTGTGTGGGTGTGGGTGTGTGTGGGTGTGTGTGTGTGTGTGTGTGTGGGTGTGTGTGTGTAGGTGTGTGTGTGTGGGTGTGGGTGTGTGTGTGTGTGCGTGTGTGTGTGTGTTTGCATGAGAGAGGGAGAGCGTGTACAGTGTGTGTGTGTGTGTGTGTGTTTGCATGAGAGAGGGAGAGCGTGTACAGTGTGTGTGTGTGTGTGTGTGTGTGTGTGTGTGTGTGTGTGTGTTTGCATGAGAGAGGGAGAGCGTGTACAGTGTGTGTGTGTGTGTGTGTTTGCATGAGAGAGGGAGAGCGTATATGTGTGTGTGTGTGTGTGTGTGTTTGCAAGAGAGAGGGAGAGCGTGTGTGTGTGTGTGTGTGTGTGTGCATGTGTGTGTGTGTGTTTGCATGAGAGAGGGAGAGCGTATATGTGTGTGTGTGTGTGTGTGTGTGTTTGCAAGAGAGAGGGAGAGCGTGTGTGTGTGTGTGTGTGTGTGTGTGTGTGTGTGTGTGTGTGTGTGTGTGTGTGTGTGTGTGTGTGTGTGTGTGTGTGTGTGTGTGTGTGTGTGTGTGTGTGTGTGTGTGTGTGTGTGTGTGTGTGTGTGTGTGTGTGTGTGTGTGTGTGTGCACATGTTAATATGGGCTAAAACCCTAACCTATCCTTGAGTTATAAGAAATGTAATTTATATCAACGGGCCATTGAGAGGGGAATGTGTTTAAAGGGGTTGTGCACGTGCATGTGTATATGTGCATGTGTGTAGTTTATAGTTTGGGGCATATGCAAATGTATAGGTCTGCAGAGGGCAAAGGATGTTTAATGAAAATAGAGATTAATAATGTTGAAACCCTCAGTGCAGAACATTAAACAAAGCATTTAGAGTTTTGGGAATAAATAATAATAATAATTAATTTAATTTATATAGCGCTTCTCAGTAACCCGAAGTCGCTGACAGTAGTCGGGAGCAGGGGTACAAACAAAGAAACGAAAGCAAAGAAACAAAAACAAAACAACAAAGAAACAAAAACAAAAGGAACATGAGACCATGGGGGGAACGGGGGAGACAGCCTGATGGCACAAAAAAAAAGACTGGAGACATATCAATCAGGTTGGAGGGGAATGCTGTCCAATTTCTTTGTCCGACATTTATGGACTAAAACTGAGCAGCAAGTACAGGTTGTCATTTCCTCTATTGCCTTGCGACTGCTGAGAGTTTGTTTTAGGAAATATTATTTATTATAATATATATACGTTTTTTCTAAAGGGGCTTCCAAATGTTAGAGAAAATGGCCTAGAATACAGTAAGCTGTAAATATATTATTTTGATCCTTTGTATTTATTTTACTGTTTTGTAAACAACGAGGACGTTCTGGCTCTGGATGTCTCCAGGGACAGTCTTGAAACCACACGATGTCTGAAGACCTGTCCATCGCCTCCTAGTCAAACGCTTTCATCCCTAACGTGGAGACAATACAAAATTAAGTGATCACAGATCTGCATTATGATCAGAGAATTCTTCTCCAGAACATGATCTTAACATGGACACACTGACTCACAGTCTGTTGTGAGCATGTTTACACTGACTACTGTAGAAGCAGTGTAGAGATATTCCATTCTGAAGTGTCACAGGGAGGCTCTCCCTTCTAACCAATCAGAAAAGCTTAAAGGGAGTTTTGTTAGTGGTTGATTGTACGTGGTCCTCATTCAAGATATATATCAGCACTGCTGCTACACTGGTCAATGAAACTCGCTCATGGTGGACTGTGATTGATTGATTGATTGAACATTTTATTAACAGATTGCAGAATGGGTACAATACAGTACAGCTCAATACACACAATTGTTAAGGGGATGCAGACCAGAGAAAGACTTTCATCTTGTTTACATCAGGGTCCCCCATTTTCAATTCATCATAATAATCATGTGGGGTTAGCATGTCTATGTTAAGATATGTTTTGGAGCAAAGTTCAAAGTAAATACCACTCATCCACAAGGGGGAGACAAAGCACCTAGTCTGGGAGGAGTGAGTTCACCTTATTCACACACGGCCACCATATTTGTTGATGGGATGGGAATTTCAAACTTTGCTATAAAAATACCACTTCCAGTACCAGAATAGTCAAAACACCAGGCAGAATACACTACTGTAATTACAGACTCGTGATTACCAGATTTAGATTGTTCTTAACTAACATAGTCTGTTCTTAACTAACATAGTCTTTGTGTTTTTAAATGTATGGAAGCAAATCAATCATCTGCTCATAGTACATAAGTAAATAACAACATCTAGTCATGTGGGAACAGTTATGTAAAATCTTTCCACTTTTTTATCATGTCGGTGCTAAGAGCTGTTCTTGAATTAAATCTGTAGCAGTCACACCCACCCCAGCCTGGGGTCATCCCTATGTTCCCCGGGTCCTATGTTCCAGACAGCGGCATTGTGAATGAGGCTAATTGATGTTTTCGTTTACACAGGAAACGACTACTTCTTCATAATGCAGTTTGTTTGCTTTGCGGTGTGTTTGCCTTCAGTGTCTCTACCTGGACATCACCATGTTCACTTCTGTCTCATCACAAGGTTGTACACTATCTCACATCATATATAGGAGGGTGAAGCTGGGTTCAGTCTCTAATATATTTTTCCTCCTTTCTTCCTTCCTTCCTCTTCCTTCCTTCCCTCCTTCCTTCCTTCTCCTTCCTTCCTTCCTTCCTTCTTCCTTCCTTCCTTCCTCCTTCCTTCCTCCTTTCTTCCCTCCTTCCTTCCTTCCTCCCTTTCTTCCCTCCCTCTTTTCTTCCTTCCTTCCATCCTTCCTTCCTTCCTTCCTTCCCTTCCTCCTTCCTTCCTTCCTTCCTTCCTTCCTTCCTTCCTTCCTTCCTTCCTTCCTTCCTTCCCTATCTACTTCTCCTCTCCATATTGCCTCTGATTCTGGACCCTGGCTGTGTTAGATGTGTAAGTCTAACTATACAAATATGCAGACGACACAACCCTTATAGGACAATACAGACAATAACGAAACAGAATACCGTACACAAATCAGCCACACAATGTAGTTTTTTCAATGCACTGACACCAAATTCCACCAGCCTGGCTGGGTGGTCATTAAGAAATTGAAATTGAATTGAAAATTGAAGTGAGTAGTGACTTCCTTTTTCCCTCCCTCCCTCCCTCCCTCCCTCCCTCCCTCCCTCCCTCCTCCTCCCTCCCTCCCTCCCTCCCTCCTCCCTCCCTCCCTCCCTCCCCTCCCTCCCTCCCTCTATCTCTCTCTCTCTCTCCTTCCTCTCTTCCTCTATTCTCCTTCTATTTGAGTACACTGGCTGTTTGAGCTGTGAGAGTATGCTGTCTGCAATCGCCCCCACACACAACCCCCCTCTCACTCACACACACACACACACACACACACACACACACACACACACACACACACACACACAACACACACACACACACAGACAGCAGTAGTAGAGGAGGGTTGAAAGGCAGTGGAGCGAGGGATGAGGTGAAAGAAGGGATGGAGGGAGTGAAGAGAATGTGGGAGCGTGCAACAAATCTGAAGTGACATCACTTGATGTGTTTTCCCCCCTACAAAACAACACACCCATGCATCTCTCTCCTTCTGTCTCTCTCTCTCCTTCTGTCTCTCTCCTTCTGTCTCTATCTCCTTCTGTCTCTCTCTCTCCCTCTGTCTCTCTCTCTCCTCTGTCTCTCTCCCCTTCTGTCTCTCTCTCCCTTCTGTCTCTCTCTCTCCCTCTGTCTCTCTCCCCTTCTGTCTCTCTCTCTCCTTCTGTCTCTCTCTCTCCGTCTCTCTCTCATTCCAGTATTTAGGAGGGCCGGCGCCACATGGGCTTAGTTGTATTTTTTTTACCCCTCTGTTGAATCTTTATGTATCTATGAACAACACAATTATAGGCAGAGATACATGTCATTTAGCTGTTGTTTCAGAACCACGGACAGTGCATTGTTGTTTCAGAACCACAGACAGCGTATTGTTGTTTCAGAACCATGGACAGCGTATTGCTGTTTCAGAACCACAGCCAGTGTATTGTTGTTTCAGAACCATGGACAGCGTATTGCTGTTTCAGAACCACAGCCAGTGTATTGTTGTTTCAGAACCATGGACAGCGTATTGCTGTTTCAGAACCATGGACAGTGCTGTGTGTTGTGTGTAGGTCTGGGGTGCATGCCAAGGACACAGCAGGTGAAGCTTAAATTCATTCATAGCTCTCATTTATTCCGTTGGCATTGGAATATCCAGTTTGCTCCTTCTGTCTCTCTCTCCCCTTCCGTCTCTCTCTCATTTACATTTACATTTTGTCACACAGCTAGTGTTAGCTACGTTATCGAGTGCTAACATGTGGCAGATAAACTAGGAACAGACTCCCAAGTTCATCCCAAAGGGGGGACAATATCATGGGACTGGTGAACTTTTTCATCTCCACGGTAGAAAAATGCGTCAACGTCGTCTCCTTCCTCTTGGACCACAACTTTGCAATCGTCCACACGCTGATCCGGTGTGTCCTGGTGGTCATCGCCTTTGTGAACAACCTCGCCTTTGTTTCCAGCGGCAGGAGGATTCAAACACGAGAGATTCTACTGGACATCCACCAGCGCAGCTAGCTGCCGTTAGCCAGGAGCTAGCCACACACACACACACAGCGCAGCTAGCCGCCGTTAGCCAGGAGCTAGCCACACACACACAACCACAGCGCAGCTAGCTGCCGTTAGCCAGGAGCTAGCCACACACACACACAACCACATCGCAGCTAGCCGTCATTAGCCAGGAGCTAGCCACACACACACAGCGCAGCTAGCCGCCGTTAGCCAGGAGCTAGCCACACACACACACACACACACAACCACAGCGCAGCTAGCTGCCATTAGCCAGGAGCTAGCCACACACACACACACACACAACCACAGCGCAGCTAGCCGCTGTTAGCCAGGAGCTAGCCACACACAGACAGCGCAGCTAGCCGCCGTTAGCCAGGAGCTAGCCACACACACACACACACAACCACAGCGCAGCTAGCTGCCGTTAGCCAGGAGCTAGCCACACACACACACACACACAACCACAGCGCAGCTAGCCGCTGTTAGCCAGGAGCTAGCTACCGACTAGATCGAGCTGGGTCTGAGCTCTGCCCTGAGCGCCTGGATCCTGGACTTTCTGAGTGAAAGGCCCCAGGCGGTCAGGGTGGGGGGCCAGACCTCCAACACCATCACCCTGAGCATCGGGTCCCCCCAGGGCTGTGTTCTGAGCCCCCTGCTATACTCACTATACACACATGACTGTGTGGCCAAGTTCAGCTCCAACTCCATAGTGAAGTTTGCGGACGACACAGTGGTGGTGGGGCTGATCTCTGACAACGACGAGAAGGCCTACCGGGAGGAGGTTGAGGTACTGGAACGCTGGTGCCAGGACAACAGCCTGCTCCTGAACATTGGTAAAACCAAGGAGCTGATCGTGGATTTTAGGAGAAGACAGCAGGGGACACACACACCACTGAGGATAAACAGGGCTACCGTGGACAGGGTGAGCAGCTTCAAGTACCTGGGGGTCCACATCTCAGAGGATCTGACATGGACAACACACATAGACTCAGTAGTAAAAAAGGCGAAGCAGCGCCTCTACCACCTGAGACAGTTAAGAAAGTTCAGAGTATCTGGGAAGATACTCCAGTCCTTCTACTCCGGAGCTGTAGAGAGCATCTTGACTGGAAACATCACTGCCTGGTATGGAAACAGCACGGCACAGGACAAGAAGGCCCTACAGAGAGTGGTACGCTCAGCCGAGCGTACCACGGGTATTGCACTACCACCCCTGCAGGTCCTATATAACAAGAGGTGCAAATCCAGAGCCTGCAGGATAATGAATGACCCTCACCACCCCAACAACAGCCTGTTCAAGCTGCTGCAGTCAGGCAAACGCCTGTGAATACCAGCAACTAGGACAGAGAGACTTCGGCTCAGCTTCTTCCCCCAGGTCATCAGAGCCTTGAACACTGAACTCTCCACACACAAGCACACATGAGCACACACACAACACACACACTGTACACATAGACGCCTGCGCAATAGAGCACGCGAAGCAGCTGCTCTACGACTATTGAACATGGGGGGGCAAACGTCTGATTTTGCTCCCCCACTTTTTGATCATATGAAAAATATGATATACCCCCCCCTCCCATATATAAATCTAACCATAACAACGTAATTTCAATCAAATTAATAATACGCAATGACACTTAATAGCAAGTTTTTAACTTTCCAAAGATTGCGACCCCCCCCCCCCTGCTCCCCCATATGGTTAGATCCAGCGCCTCTCCAAGTCCAACCCCCAACAGAGCAGACAGTGGCGCACGGCGCTGGCGCTGCAGGTAGGCTGAGTGTAAATTCAAAGGCCACAGAAGTGTGTCATTTGGTGGCAGGCAGGATTTTCCAGTAAGTTGTTTATGATTGTTAAGATTATTTATGTTAGACATGTCGTTTACTATTGAGTGGTAGAGGTTCTACCACGCAATACAATAAAAGTGTTTCACATCCCGAAATGCCATCTGGTCATACCAATAATAATAATAATAATAACAAAGTTTCCCTCTGGTTGGCATTAGCTTTAGTGCTAGCCGCTAGCTAACGTTGTCATATATCTAGATATGTGGTGTCGTCAGCTGGATAACGTTGACTTCGTTTGCAAATTTTAACGTTCGCGAGCAGGGCCGGATTAACGACGGCCGCGGCCTGTGGGCCTTTAGTGACGAGCCCCCCCCCCCCCCCCCAATTATTTTTTTTATATATAATAATAATAATGCAATAAAAGTCTGAAAATGAAGGGATTATGTCCATGAGTGTCATTTTTAGAAATTAAGGCCTGCCTCTTATATAAGCCTCTCTAATAAAGGCCTGGTGCTCTTTGCAGCTGAGGTAAATAGAAGACCCGTCCTATATTTGAGGATTTACGGTAAATCAAGATGTTCAATTATCTTAAGGTACAATACCTGAAATGAAAATGTGTGTGTGTCCAGCCAACCAGGTAACATGGCAGAAAAAAGAAAGAATACAGACATCGGAGCATTTTTCAGTACACCAAAACGCAAAGTAGAACCCTAGTAGCCTAATAGCTCAAAGACTTAAAGGGCGGGCTCCACAAATAATGGATTGCACGGTGTTAATTGCACCTTTACTTACAATTCATTATGAATTGTAAATGGGGGACCCTGATGTAAACAAAACAAAAGTCTTTCTCTGGTCTGCAATCCCTTAACAATTGTGTGTATTGAGCCGTACTATATTGTACCCATTCTGCAATATGTTAATAACATTTTTAATCAATCAATAACAGATTGCAGAATGGGTACAGTACAGTACGGCTCAATACACACAATTGTTAAGGGGATGCAGACCAGAGAAAGACTTTCATCTTGTTTACATCAGGGTTCCCCATTTTCAATTCATAATGAATTGTAAGTAAGGGTGCAATAGAAATGTTTCATAATGATGTTCAGTGTATTCATAAGTGTATTGCTCTCCTTAATGTAGAATGATATGGTGACTGTACAGACTCAGGAAGGAGAGAAAGAGACCAAAGAGTTACAGGTAGTGGAAATATCAGACAGTCAGCTTAAAGTGTAGGATAACATAACAAATTAAGACACAAATACTTGGATTATATATCCCCCCCCCTCTCTCCCTTTCTTTACAGAGTAGCATAAAGATTGTGTATTCAAACCGGTTCAGTGTATTCATAAGTGTATTGCTCTCCTTAATGTAGAATGATATGGTGACTGTGCAGACTCAGGGAGGAGGCAGAGAAGGAGAGAAAGAGACCCAAGAGTTACAGGTAATGGAAATATCAGACAGCTTAAAGTGTAGGATAACATAACAAATTAAGACACAAAATAGGCTATATTTACAGCAGACCCTGTTATTGTTCCTTGTTGGTATTTTTTCTCTCTTTCTTATTAAAAACTTGGCCTATTTGAAAGGAGATTGATTTAATAAAAATAAAAGAGCAAAAAAGATATATACAGTATATATACAGTATATAAATATATATATATTAATATATTATTATTATTATTATTATTATTATTATTATTATTATTATAGTAATTGGCTATCATACTGCAATATAAACTGAGTTTTATAGTGAAAAGAGCAGCTTTATTGGTCAAGATTGAAGGCTCTATATTGCAGGAAATTGCACGTACAGGTTCATTAAATGAAAAAAATATCTGCCGTGGGGGGGGGGGGGGGTGTGCCGGACCCCCTCCAAACCACCCCTTGCATGTCAAAAAAAAAAAAAAAAAATTGCACCCCCACTTTCAACTATAACTAGGCGGCCATGACTGTACACGCTCACACACTAGCAGCCACTTTAACATGAGCACACACACACTCATACTGCACACGCTCACACTTATGGCCACTTTACAAAAGGAAAGGTCACTTTAAGAATAGTATAGTATAACTTGAGATTGTATAATATAGCATTGTATAGCAGTGTACATAAAGACCCAGTGCCTCATCCGTAGCTAACAGTGTATTGCACTATCACAGGACCTAGCATGTCCTACCATGCTCTGTAAAAACGCATGTACATATACCGATATGCCCTACTTTGATTACTTGTATTATTGCACAATGTCGTTCTATTGGATTCTTATTATATTATTATTATTGTATTATGCACAATCGTTGCGGGCAAGACCCCCCGCATTTCATTGTATACTTGTATGCTGTGACAAATAAAAATCTTGACTGACTTGACTTGACTTGACTACCTGTTGACCGCCAGACCAGCCCCCTTCTAAGTCTCACAGCCGGTGGACTGACACACAGGAGAGCTAGTAGTTCTTGGGAGGAGTGATACAGCAAAGATTGGACTAAAACAAAGATACGATGGAATGGCTTAAACCTTCTCACGTGGCAGTTTTGGCGGATATATCCTTCTCAGCACAACCGTGCACCAGGCAAAAGGGTTGCTTGTTTTCCTTTAACTTATATCCCTTTCAGCAATTCAGTAGCTAATGCAACTCATCCCAGTCGGTGTTTAGCTCAGCCAGGGGGGATGGAGACTGCCAGCTACTGCTAGCTGACGTTACTTTCTCTGTCAGACTTGGGTGTTCCGCACAGCTGCAACTTAAGGAGTAACACTTTCCTCCCACGTATAGAAGTATCTTCAATGATGAGTGAAAAACAAATCAAATGTTTTATATTACATTGACTGTATGCCCAGTCTCGGGCAGCGCTATTATTTAAGAATACGTTGACTGTATGCCCAGCCTCGGGCAGCGCTATTATTTAAGAATACGTTGACTGTTCTGCCTCCCAGGCAGTTTATATGGTTTTGATTTGCTTTGGCACCACCTGTTGATCGAACGTGGTATATACAGGAAGTAGGGCCTCATGGTCAAACAGGAAGTGGTATCGCACAGATAAACAGGAAGTGGGACCTGCAGCTCCCTAGTGAGAGATCTCATTATGAACAACATGCTGTTCTTATCTATTGTAATCCTTTGATTTGCCCCATCGTAAGCATTGTCTGTAAGTAATCCTTTATTGTTTGCAAGGTTATCTATCAGTTTTGAAGCATATTGTTGTCGATGGGATGTTTTTATGTTTGTATTTAATTACTGGTAATACATGCCAATGGCTGATAGTTATGTGACATGTTAGCACAGCATGCCTCAGCAGTATATAGCTTACATTTGTTACAGTATGAACAGGTTTTGTAATTCTGGATTTACATATAATTATTTAGTAAACATACTGTATGTCTATACATTTCTACGTGCACCAGTAACACAATGCATGTTATTCTTGTTTCAGTTTTACTCCTATCCTAGCAACATGTCAACAAGAACTACATTAAACGAGAAGCAAGGAAGCTACGTTTGACTCTTGTGTTGCTTATTGAAGAGTTTGGCTGGCCATCTACCTTTGATTAAAAACATCATTGGGAGGACAGCACATTGACTGTATGCCCCAAATTTTTTTTTTTAAAAGGGCCTCGCGTTTAAATCTTGCACAGGGCCTCGCATTTCTCCCAGACGGCACTGGTGATACTCATATTGTCCAGGGTGTGCGCGGGGCAAGAGAGTCAGACAGACGGGGGTCAGAGCGGTCTGACAGCTTCTCCACATCTGGGGTGGGGTTATATACCCGATGTAATATGCCCACAGACATCAGATCAGCTGCCACGCTGAACACCACACCTGCACCTACTTGACCATAATGAGAGCGGGAGAAGGGGGAAGAGAGATAGAGAGAGAGGAAGGGAGCACTGCCTGGCAGGAACCATGACAGAAAGTTGGCTTGATGAATGATCAGAGACATACAGAGACAGGGGCGACAGTGGCTCTGGAGGTAGAGCAGTCGTCTACCAATCCGGAGGTTCCCGGTTCGATTCCCGCTCCTCCCGGGCAGCGTGTCGATGTGTCCTTGAGCAAGACACCCACCTTGCATGGTTACCTCCGCCGGCAGTGTGTGAGTGAATGGGTAAGATGTGAGTAACAAATTGTAAAGCACTTTGGATAAAAGCGCTATATAAAAAAGCAGTAATTTACCATACAGGTTTAAGATTACTGATGCTTGATGAATGATCAAAGACAAACAGGTTTAACATTACTGGCAGTTGGCTTGATGAATGCAGACTTGTCAGTCCATTCATCAGGACACTGCATAATGGCAGAACCACTGATGAAAGTGAAGCCAAAATATCTATTGCCCCCTGGTGGCTGGCTGCAATATAGGTGTTAAGAGTCTGTTCACACTGATATAGGCTAATAAAAACAAAATTATTAAACAATAATATACAAGTATTCAATTTGAAAGTCTGCCCCGCAGAGTGACTGCTTAGATTCTCTCTCTCTCTCTCTCTCTCTCTCTCTCTCTCTCTCTCTCTCTCTCTCTCTCTCTCTCGCTCTCGCTCTCTCTCGCTCTCTCTCTCTCACACACACACACACACACATACACACACCCTCTTTGTCTCACTCCACCGCTTCTTCCTCTCTCCATCTCTCTGTATCACCTTCCTCCCTCCATTCTGTCTCTCTTTTTCTCTCTCCCTCCAACCCCCTGCCCCCCATCTCTTTATCTCCCCCTCTGCCATTATCATCAATGTACCAATTTTGAATAGAATAGAATAGAATAGAATAGAAGTACTTTATTGATCCCAAGGGAAATCCAACACCACAGATCTCTTGCAATAAACATTTTGGTAGTAAAAAAATCTAAAATAAGAATAAGAATAAGAGTACACAGTCAGAGATATACATTCTAAAATATGTATATATATTCTAAAATATACAGTCCAAAAATATACAGTAAAATGTCAAATGTCAAATGTACAGGAAGCTATAATACAAGGATTTATACTGTCACTCTGTGCTCAGTGAGGCACAGTGATGCATTATAGAGTCTGATGGCTGTTGGAATGAAGGACTTCCTGTGATGTTCAGTGTTGCATCTTGGGAGTCTGAGTCTAAAGGGGTCCCCACTCCCCACACGGCAAGCGATTTTAGCCAGGCGACCGATTTTTTTAGCGAGCCGACCGGCAGAATTGTATCGCCTCCATTGTTATGAATGAGAGAACCCACACGGCAGGAGATTTTGAAGCGACAGTCGCGCAGATCTTTCTGTCGCCTCGCTAAATATCGCCTCGATCCTATTTTTTGAGGCGACACAGCAGGACAATGAGGATAACATGACTTCTACAGAAGTTCTACTGGTGTATCATTTGTACACCATTAATGTATCATTCAATACATTCATTGATCAATAACCTACCTATTATTACCATGCTACTTGTTATGTTCATTATTATTAACGGGAACAATTTAAATAAATAACGTTCGTTTGAGAAGCTGTAGTGGCCGCTTGTCATTAACTAATAAATGAACAATGCGCCACGATGCACCTACTAGTGTTTTTATACTCGGGTAACAAAATAAGCTGTGGATGTTGACATAGTTTAATGTCCAGGCTGCAGCTGATGTAGTTTGTAAGGTTTATTGTCCAAAGAAAATTATGGTTGAGAACAAAACAGTTTGCGTCTTCCGTGAAAAAAACACTCAGCAGCTGCATAACAATACTTGTCCAATCGTTGGTAATGAACGTATCGTAGCGATCAGGCATGCATAGTAATGTCAGGAAGAATGAGGAGAGGTTGTATTCGTATATGGTGGTTTAATTCCAGCTCAATATGAGTTTTACAGGTTAATACTCTCTCGTACTGCACAACACAGCTACTGCTAACCCGCTTCACAACAACCTATGGGTCGGTCATGAGCGACTCGTTCATAAGAGCCGATTCATTGCCGTGAGCGTGAGTCGAATCGCTCACGTCTGGCAATGAGTCGGTTCACGACCCCCCCCCCCCCCCCCCCCAACATATGATCCAAACTAGAGTCTGACACGTTTCTATGATAAACTGAATGAATAGACAGACATTGACACAGACAACTGAATGAATAGCATACTTATTTGGTTGTATAGGAGTCGAGTGGCGCTAATGAGTGTCTTTTGTCAAACAACAGTAGTCTATGAATAGGCTATGCTAACGTAACGTGATGCAAATATGCAATTGATCACTTGGCATGCTAACTGGGAGCATCACATCGCTCGCGTTAACAAGAGGCGAGTTGCCGTGGAAGTGTAATAAAGACGACAGTGTTAACGTTAGAACGTTATGGTGAGTCGAGTTAGCGTCACCTTACGTCAACTAGCCAATTTCTCCAGGTTGGAGAATGGACGCCATTAGCCCCGAATGGAGACAGCTGTCCCCCTATTGACGGTCTGGATGGCGGCTTTACAGTTGTCTCTACGCCGCCATCGCTGCGTTACCCCCTCCCCTCAGGGTGCTCCGAGATACAGACTCAAGGCTAGCTTAACATGTCTCAACAAATGCGCATGTTTGTATTAATGATTGTGCCATTATTTCTATCAAATGTAATGATTGTGAAATATTTCTGTAATGAGTTATATGTGTATGTACCAAGCAAAATGGTATGTACCATTTTGGTATGGCAAAATGGTATGTACCAACCAAAATGGGGGACCCTGATGGAAACAAGACGAAAGTCTTTCTCAGGTCTGCATCCTCTTAACAATTGTATGTATTGAGCTGTACTGTACTGTACCCATTCTGCAATCTGTTAATAAACTTTTCAATCAATCAATCAATTCAATCACCTTGATACAAGCATTCCACCTTGCTTCTCCATCAAATGGCTTAATGAAGTCCTGAACTCAACGGATATCGTCGATCGGGGGCTCAAAGTCTGACACGTTTCTATGAGAAACTGAATGAATAGTAGTACTATACCTATTGACAGACATTGACACAGACAACTGAATGAATAGCATACTTATTTGGTTGTATAGGAGTCGAGTGGCGCTAATGAGTGTCTTTTGTTAAACAACAGTAGCCTATGAATAGGCTATGCTAACGTAACGTGATGCAAATATGCAATTGATCACCCTCGTCCTAGAACTGCTTTAAAGCGGTCTTTTATTTATAGGTGCATAACACTCTGGATTGATTGATTGATTGATTGAAAAGTTTATTAAGCGATTTGCAGTGTCAAATTTCCCTCGGGATAATAAAGGTATTTATATTTATCGCATTTATCTTGTTGAAATCCTCCAACAGGCTCTTTTTTGTAAGTTGACTGGTTTGCACACCAATAATACAGTGCAATAATAGAATAGTAGAATAGATAGTAAAATTATGCAATAGAATGGCCAGAGTAAAATAGTGCTACAGTACAATCAACAGCGGGGTGTATTAGAAGGCTATGGTGAAGAGGTACGTTTTTAGCTTATTTCTGAAAATATTAAGAGATCTAGCTTCCCTAATGTCCATAGGTAGTGTGTTCCATAACTTTGGTGCATAGTTAGCAAAGGCTGCATCCCTGATTTTCATCTAACATTGTAGATGATCGCAATGTTTATACTTTGTATATAAGGAGGAGGACCTTGAAATCAATTCTAAATGTTACCGATGATTACTGATGTAAACAGGGGGATCCTGATGTAAACAAGACGAAAGTCTTTCTCTGGTCTCCATCCCCTTAACAATTGTATGTATAATTGTATGTAATTGTATAACATCGGCCAAATTTCTTTTGTGCTCGCGCTGCGCGCGCGCGCGCTTCATAGTTTGGCTAACGCAGCTTCCTCCGGAAGTGTCACTGAGCCGTGAGTCGATTCAGTGAATCGGTTCATTGCCGTGAGCGTGTATCGAATCGCTCACTCACTGAAATGATCCGTTTGGCACATCACTAAACCTAATAACGTAACGTCCGGGACTCCGGTCCCGGCGGTCCGCCCTCCTATATCTCCCGGGGGGAAACACCCCCAGCTAAACAGAGCGACACATAGCTTATGCATATCATTATACCTGAGAACGGTCGCCTCTGGTGTGGGGGGCTAAGCGATTGTCATTGAGCGACAGGCGATCACATCGCCAGGCGACGTCTGTCGCCCGCCGTGTGCAGACCACTTAACACTGAACATGCTCCTTCCATAGACCACCGCGCAACACTTCCGGGATTCTGAAATCACGGAGGAGATAGCGGGGGGAGCAAATTAATGAATGTGGAGGAGAGCCTTGATGTAAGTGGTTGCAGTAACGGCTGTGTGGGTGCTAGAGACATGATCGAATAGACTTTTATGCGCCTGAGTCTCCTGAACACGGCGCGACCCATTCATTCCAAATCGATCGGAACTTAATCGGCCGAGATAAAGTCCCTTTTTCAGCACCTACTCCCCATACGCATGCGCAGATTGCCAACATATTCTGACGGCACGCGACAGGGCGCAAAACCGGGTTAGAACGTTCCATCAGTTCCATCCATCCACCTCTCTGCTCTCTCTCTGCTCTCAGGTCCAGGACATATTGAATTACATTTTTTACTCAAGCATCATAAACAGATGTCTTACAATTAAATGTCTTAAATTAAAAGAAACAAAATACAGACACGTATACTACAGACAGAGAATACAGTACAAATAGAAACTACTTACAGTCTAATGTTAGTCCTTGTATCAGGAGCTCAGCCAATCGTTGCAAAGCTGTCTCCATTTATATTTTTCAGTTTTTGGCAGTGGGGCTACCGATTTGTTTACACTTGGATGACGGCTTGGGACTTTACAGATCAAACTTTTGAAAAATGTGTCTGAATCTACCCCAAGGCAAAAACTAAATGAGACAACCAGAGAGAGAGATTGAATTTTGAATCTTTAAATACCATGCCTTTGGAATGCATGTGTGCACGTTGGCAGGGTAGTACCCCAGCCCCCCTTTTTTTGCTCCACTTCTCCCACTTCTCCATCCATCCATCCATCTCTCTCTTTTTCTCCAGCTCTCTCTCTCTCTCTCCCCTCCATCCCTCCCCCTCTCTCCACCCCTTCCCCAATCCCCCCTCTCTCTCTTTACCCTCCCTCTCTCCCTCAGGCTGCTCTGCCTGTGTCTATACCTCTCCTAATAATAGCCGTAATATGTTAGGAGCATGCAGTCTGTCTAGCTAGCGGCAACATTTCATTATGCTTTCCTCTGTCCTCGCTTTTTTCCTCTCCTCACCCTCGACTCTTTTTCATCTCCCTCTCTCAATCTGATCCTGATCTCTCTGCTTCCTGTATCTATTTGTATGTTCTCTGCACATCATGTGAGTGAGAGAGCTTCCAGGGACGTTCTGGAGGACAGTGAGAGGAAAACATCAGTTGTGGAATACTCAGTAAACAGTATGGCAGGGACCTTTTCAATTCAAGTTATGATTGCATGGCCACATATTCCAGTTGACATGGGTGAGATGATGGAACTCATCTCACTAGGCCAGCCCCAGACTACCAGCCACCAGGCCAGCCCCAGGCTACCAGCTACCAGGCCAGCCCCAGGCTACCAGCTACCAGTCACCAGGCCAGCCCCAGGCTACTAGCTACCAGCCACCACCACCAGGCCAGCCCCAGGCTACTAGCTACCAGCCACCACCACCAGGCCAGCCCCAGGATACCAGCTACCAGCCACCACCACCAGGCCAGCCCCAGGATACCAGCTACCAGCCACCACCGCCAGGCCAGCCCCAGGATACCAGCTACCAGCCACCACCACCAGGCCAGCCCCAGGCTACCAGATACCAGCCACCACCACCAGGCCAGCCCCAGGCTACCAGCTACCAGCCACCACCACCAGGCCAGCCCCAGGATACCAGCTACCAGCCACCACCACCAGGCCAGCCCCAGGATACCAGCTACCAGCCACCACCGCCAGGCCAGCCCCAGGATACCAGCTACCAGCCACCACCACCAGGCCAGCCCCAGGATACCAGCTACCAGCCACCACCACCAGGCCAGCCCCAGGATACCCGCTACCAGCCACCACCACCAGGCCAGCCCCAGGATACCAGCTACCAGCCACCACCGCCAGGCCAGCCCCAGGATACCAGCTACCAGCCACCACCGCCAGGCCAACCCCAGGCTACCAGCCACCAGGCCAGCCCCAGGCTACCAGCTACCAGGCCAGCCCCAGGCTACCAGCCACCAGGCCAGCCCCAGGCTACCAGCCACCAGACCAGCCCCAGGCTACCAGCTACCAGGCCAGCCCCAGGCTACCAGCCACCAGACCAGCCCCAGGCTACCAGCTACCAGGCCAGCCCCAGGCTACCAGCTACCAGGCCAGCCCCAGGCTACCAGCTACCAGGCCAGCCCCAGGCTACCAGCCACCAGGCCAGCCCCAGGCTACCAGCTACCAGGCCAGCCCCAGGCTACCAGCTACCAGGCCAGCCCCAGGCTACCAGCTACCAGGCCAGCCCCAGGCTACCAGCCACCAGGCCAGCCCCAGGCTACCAGCTACCAGGCCAGCCCCAGGCTACCAGCCACCAGGCCAGCCCCAGGTGTAGTGAATCCACAGCCTAGCCACCACCTGGCCACACCAACAGCCTAGCCACCACCTGGCCACACCAACAGCCTAGCCACCACCAGAGCCAGCTAGTTTGCCATTGCTGTTGCTAGCTAGCTGCTTGGCAATCAATAACATGTCACCACCAGGTTACCTTGGAACGACCGCAACGCTGCTAGTATTCTTCCTATTTTTAAACTGTACTGGAATATATCCACACACCCAGAAGAGCTGCACATATGGAAAACCGGAGAAACACACTGGGTATGGACATGCTGTACTTTTTAGTTTCCTGATTAACCCTAACCATGACAGAACCAGTAACAAACGCAAGTGCAAGTTTTACACACAGTCTATTAATGCAAGCAAACTTATCATCATACTCTGCTTTTTGCTGAGTGGGGATATTCACCAACATCCTGGCCCCTGTGACAACGCAGAGACTGTGTTAAACATCGCTGCCAACACAATCACCAGTGCTAGCATTCCAACACACAGTAGTACCCTGCAATTCACCTGGCCAATCCAATTAAATAATAGTCAGACAATTCTGAACAGCTGCCAGCCAATCCTAAAACATTGGCTCAACATCCTCCACCTACCCCCACCTGTATTCCACTTGCTCACCGGCACTGGTGGACAAGCATCAGCTCCGCAGCAGTGTCCGGCTACCAGCGTCGTAGAACCCCCGGGCCCCCAAGTACTGGCATCCCAGCGGCCAACACTGAGCTGTCAACCCACATCTCCACTGCCAGAGGAGACCCTGAGTTAGCACCTAGAGGTAGAAACCATGTACTGAGAAAGCACCGCAAGACTAAACTATTTGGTACCCTAAACCAGGCCAGAACTGTATGGGACCCCCTATGCAAACCAAAGGGTTTCTTTTGTGGTCACCTCAACATTCGTAGTGTTGGTAATAAACGCGAACAGCTAGATCACCTCCTACTTGATTCTAACTTACATTGCTTAGGTCTGAGTGAGACATGGCTAAAGAAGTCGTCCCCTGAAGCCCTAGTATCCATGCCAGGCTACAATGTATTTAGGAATGACAGGAAGACTGGGAAAGGAGGTGGGGGAGTCCTACTGTACATCAGAGACACAATTGCCTGTAAAAAACTGGAATGGTCCACTGACTTTGAATGTGTTGGTGTAGAATCTGTTGGTGTGGAAATCACTCTTGCTGAACAAATGTCATTTACCCTGATATGTCTCTACAGAAAACCAGATGCAAAAGTTGAGTTTTACGACCAGTTAAAACATGTCCTAAAATTTTGCAACAAGGAAACAATAATCATAGGTGACTTCAATGTCAATTGGGACAGTAAACAGGCTAGAAAGAACTTAAAACAATCCATGGATGCCCACAGCTTTGAACAAATAATCAAACAGCCAACTAGAATTACCCTCCCAGACCAAAATAGACCTAGTTTTCACAAACCAACCGGATAGAATCACTAAGACCAACAACATGTTGACCGGTATATCTGACCACAATTTCATCTGTTTCACCAGGAAACTCAATAAAACTCGCTTTCTAAAAACATCCAAAAAATCTGCCACCTCATCAAACTACATCCCAAAAAACCTGCAACAGAGCTTTGAGGATGCAGTGAAAAAGCTTGACTGGCAGGAAATACTATCCTCCAATACCACAGAGAAAAACTGCACCCTCTTCACAGCAAAAATCGAGACGATGGCCTCCTTCTCTAGGAAGGGGAGCCAAAAAGTCAAAAAACAAACCCACCTCCCATGGCTAGATCACAGCTGCAGACAGCAATTGAAAGACAGGGACTCACTCCTCAAACAGAGCTTAAAGTCTGGACTGTCTATCGACAGACAGAGATTCACGCATGCTAGGAACAAGGTCACACAGAGCCTCAGAAAGGCCAAAGCAAACTTCTTTATTAGTATAATTGAAGCAGGAAAAAGGAACAGCAAAAAAATCTGGCAAACCTTGAATAAACTCCTAGGCAAACACCACAATCGGGAAAAAGACCCCCTAGAACTGAATGTGAATGACATGCTAGTTAAAGACCCCACAGTACTGGCCTGCACCCTCAACGAGCACTTCTTAAATAGTGTTCTAGACAGCACCAAACACTTTGCCCCCTCCAGTATCCTACCAAACCCAGTAACCAACACCCAGCCCCTCTTTGAACTGGAGGAGATAACAGAGCCTGAAGTGAAAAAGATCATTCTGGCTCTGAAAGGCTCCAAAGCCAAGGACGCCTACGGGCTCGACACTGATTTCCCTCAAAACATACTCTGATGCACTCATTAAACCCATCACTCTACTAGTGAATCAATCAATCACCTCCAGGAAGATGGCCACGGTGACCCCTATCTTTAAATCTGGCAACAAGGCACTGGTGACCAATTATAGGCCCATCAGTATACTTCCTGTCATATCCAAAGTTGCAGAGAAGTGGGTGTCGAATCTCATGACTAAACATCTCGACTTGGGCCCCCACCCCACTTAACCCAATGCAGTTTGGATTCCGTGCCCTTCACTCAACAGAGTCAGCCAACTGTCTGTTTGTTGAAAAGGTCAAAAGTGCACTAGATAGCAACAAGTATGTTGGTGCTGTCTTCTTAGACCTTAGCAAGGCTTTCGACTGTGTCAACCATAATAGTTCCTGCTTTGTATATAAATGCCTGCACAGATTAGCCCCTCCCCCTCTCAAGGAGTTTATCCACGAGAAAAGGAACACTGGATTAGCCACTAGGTCAAACACCAGAGGGGATTGTGAGGTCCATTTTAGAAGATCGCCTTCAGCAAAAATGTTCTATCGATAAAGAGGAAGTGGAACATGGAACAGCCTTCCGGTCCCCTTAAGGGAATGTACCACCCTGTCCACCTTTAGGGGCCAACTCAGGAAATGGCTGTTAGACAGCCAAATATGCACTCATTAGGGATGTTGTACTGACTGAATGTCATGTTAGTGTGGTCATGTCAGTGATGTCAGTTTTTTATGAATGAACGTTGTATGGTCCGTTTTGTGTTTGTTTTATGTTAGGACTACGGGTGGAAATGAGCCCTGTGCTATTCCCGGCATATTTATGTCCTTATCATGCTGTGATGTTATGCATACACTCATGTAAATGATGTTCATTAATTTGCATTGTCCTTAATAAACAAATCTTAAACTAATTGACACACAAACCCGGGGGGGGCCGGGGGGGTCAAGGGGCCTCTTGTGGTCCGGGGGCATTTGCCTGGTATGTCACAGGTTTTATCCCCGCTTCTGTACTTAGGAGCAATTCATGCAGCGTGTGAGAGAGAGAGGGGGCGGGGGGGGGAGAGAGAGTGTGAGAGAGAGAGAAGGTGGATGTCAAGGGAGTGAGAGAAAGAGGCCATTCGCTATTATAACACCTATTATAACTATGACGATGACTCTCTCAGCCAGCTGTGCTGCTCGCTGCTACCTGTGTGTGCAGAGACTGTATTCTGGTGACATTAGCAATGGGACGTCAAGTGAAGTGAAGTGTTCCTTTATTAATCCCCTTTGGGGGAATGCAGGTGTCGTAGCAGCGTGGGGGAGGGGGGGGATACAGGCAGGAAAAAAATCACGCCATATCTCCCCCCTTTCTCTTTTTTTTCTCTCTCTTTTCTCTCTTGCTCCTTCTCACCTGCCCTCTCTCTGGAGT